>NC_139983.1:10928122-11528122 GCF_963993115.1 Abramis brama
AAATTGTTGCAGTTTTCAGCGGCTTTGTTCTGCGTATTCCAGCCGGCACACAACAGATGGTATCATTGTTGTCTTGCTTTGAAGAGCCGCATGCATTTTAATGAGAAAATGTATAAAGTGAATAATTCGGAGTAGGGCCGGTCCACAAGACTGTTGCCTTTTACACGTCCGACACCAACGTTCTCGACATGCAGTCCAGGAAATGATGTAAGCGAAGGAAATGAATAAAGTACATCACATCCCCATGTATTAATGAAGGCTCAGCAAGGTGAATCCAAACCCTCTAGGACAATGAGAGGCGCTTTGTGTCCTTCCATCTCATTGACAGCAGCCGTTTGAATTGAATCAGTAGCGCGGCTCATTTTATTTACACTACATTTCGAACAGAACCTGTTATCGATTCCCGTTTTGCCGCTCTGCATCGCTAGAGCTAATGGATACTCAGCCCCGCTCCCGATTCCTCTGAGCTCATGAATCTCTGTTTATTTTCCGATCGGAGAGAAGAGATGGGGCTGACCTACAGCGGCAGAGAGCTCTCTCCTCATCCTCCGCTGACTCCTGCTGGATTGTTGTTTAGAATAAAAGAGGTGCATGTGTTTTGATTGGCGTACAGCTGACCGGGAGGCGCGCCACATGCCGTAATGCAGAGCATGCTAATACGAGCATATGGTGACTTATTGCATCAGGCCCGGAGCTCAGAGGGCAAGCCTGTTTTCTCCCTCCGATTGTTTGCACACACGAGTCAAGGTGAGCTGTAAGAAGATGATATTGTTTCCCGTGCCTGGAAGTAGCCGGTTCATTTGTCAGTGCAGACTCCCAGGCAATTTCCCAGTGACTTTACATAGAGGTCTGAAGCCGCCGCTGATGTTATTATACCATATTTGCTGTGAAAAGAAGCAAAAAAACCAAAAAAACAAGTTGACTTCTTGTAAGGCATCTCTCCATAATAACTGATGATTGTAACCTTTTGGGAAATCTCTGAGCAGTGTCGTTTGACAAATCTCATGTGAATCGGAATGATTCTTTGCTTGGAGAAAAATCTATTTCCGCTTCTTTTTTTTTCTTTTTTTTTGTGTCTGTGTGAATAAAGAACAATTTGGAGGGAGTCGCCAAACTCCCTTAAAACAAAGCCGCCTTTTGTTGAGTGCAAAACCAGGGCGACAAAGCATAGAATTCTGGAATAAAAGCCTGTATTACTGGCATCACAACTGAAAGAATTTGACCTCCGTTTCTCAGGTGATGATTTATTATCATAAGTCGCGCAAGCTAGCCGCCTCTCTCCTTTTGCGCCTGTTGACCTTTACCATAATTGACCCATCAACTAATTTTTTTGGAGCGTTTTAACCGAAATTTGCTAGTCTCTGTCAGAAGCGTTTCACATCTGTTGAAGGACACTGCACAAACAAGCATGACCTTTCTGTTGTTTGGAGGATGGCGCGGGCCCCTGACCCCCCTCCACCACCTGTGCATTCATTATTCATGCATGCAGAGCAGCGAGCAGTCGCCAAAATGCCACACTTCACCAAGCGCGCACACACCCAAACTCCACAGCGCTGCCTCCACAATTGACACGTTTTGTGCCTGTAGTTAGCTGCCGAGTCGAGGACACATATGCCAGTTGTCTTTTTATGATCACCGGAAAGGAATTCCAAATGGGCTGAAATATCTGCAAAATAGCAGCTTTGAATGTTTTCCATCGGAATGTCAGAAACTCACTTTTCCATCTTAATCACCCAGGGCGTAAACATCTTGTGCCAACGGCTGCTCGGAGACTGATATTAACGGAGGGGAATTAATTGAGTGAAATGCGAATTTATTTTACATGCAACGCCGATGCCCACAGGGAAATAAATCACAAACGAGATCTCTGGAATGTCTCAATTGTTTCTCCTAGACAGCGATGAGATTAAATGGAGAGCAAATGGAGGCTTAGGAGAAAAAAATAAAATAATTTTTCATTTTTCCTCCTGAGGAAAAAGATTCCAGGGATCTCAATAATGTCTCAAACTCTGCTCAGATTTCAAACCCTATCCAAATTCATGTTACACGGTAGCTGTATACTTTTATGTTGACATATAGTACACCGTTCAAATGTTTGGAGTCTGCAAGATTCATGTTTTTGAGAGAAGTCTCTTATGCTCACCAAGGCTGAGATTATTTGATAAGAAACACAGTAAAAACAGTAATATTTGTGAAATTTTATTACAGTTTAAAATAACTGTTTATTTGAATATATTTTAAAATGCAATTTCTTCAAAGCTGAATTTTCAGTATCAATTACTTCAGTCTTCAGTGTCACATGATCCTTCAGAAATCATTCGAATATGCGGATATGCTGCTTATTTATTATCAATTATTGGTGCTAAGTATCAATACTTATCAGTTTAAAACTAATTTTTGTAGAATCCACAATGCAGTTTTTTTCAGGATTATCTGATGAATAGAAATGTCAAAAGAACAGCATTGATTTGAAATAGAAATCTTTTGTAACATTACAAATGTCTTGTCACTTTTGATCAATTTAATAATAAATAATAATAATTTGTTACATTTATATAGAGTTTTCTGGGTGCTCAAAGCGCTTTACATGGAAGGGGGGAATCTCCTCAACCTCCGCCAATGTGCAGCATCCACTTGGATGATGCGACGGCAGCCATATTGCGCCAGAACGCCCACCACACACCAGCTTATTGATGGAGAGGAGACAGTGATGAAGCCAGTCAGTAAATATGGGGATGATTAGGAGGCCATAATGGACAGAGGCCAAGGGGCAAATTTGGCCAGGATGCCGGGGTTACACCCCTACTCTTTTTCGAAGGACATCCTGGGATTTTTAATGACCACAGAGAGAGTCAGGACCTCGGTTTAACGTCTCATCCGAAGGAAATTTAATGTGTCCTTACTGAATTAAGTATTCATTTCTTTCAAAAAAAAGATCCTAATGATCCCAGACTTTTGAACGGTGTATATTTCTTGTCTTATTTATTTCTCATTAGGAATTCTAGGAGAAACATCTGATGCTCAGACTTAAATTCAACTGAAACAGTAGAGTTTTCCTCTGTTGTGGGTTTGTTTTGTCGTCGTTGTGCCGTTCTACTGTAAACATCGGTTTTCTCATCAGTTGGGTTATAATCTATTCAGCAGTCAGTGGAAGCGAGTGGAACATACTGACAGAAACACACAGTGCTTTGTTGTGTGTGATTAATACCTGAGATGCGGCGGCCCGCTGTCTTTATTAGAGGCAGCGCTGGAAGCCGCCGCGTGTTCACTGGTTATCAGTGTTTGATCTCTGGTGACTGCTGCATTGCATAGATGTGTCACTCAAGCCGAATACAACGAAACCTCCTGCTTTTTAGGCCACTTGTTTTTATTGAAGGAAAAGAGGATTTCGTAATCACCTCCTTTCTTTGTTTGCATGGTTTCGGTTCGTCTTCTGGGACGTTGTCCTTCGGCACCTCATAAACTCAAGTGTTTTAACAAGCATAATGGCTTCTCTTGAAGTTTAGTCAGTCATAAAAAGTTTCGTTTTTTTTTGTGGAAACAACGACATGCGTTTCCAGAGTAGCAGCCAAATGTCCATGTACTTGTCCCAATTAGCATAATTTCATCAATAAACTCCGAGAGACCTTGAAGCAAAACACCCCCCGCACTACGTTTTATGTCTCGCTCTCTTCACGCCTAACATTTAGCTACACACGTGAGCTTCACGCTGCTTCATACTGCTGTTCTTGAGCTCAGCTAACCAGTGTTGGTGACGCTACTTTAAAACTATAGCTTCATATTTACATGTATGCATTTAGCAGATGCTTTTATTCAAAGCTAATCGGTGACTATATATTTCCCGGGAAGCAAACCCATGACCATTACATTGTTAGAACTACAGGAACTACAAGCTATTCATAATATAATGTTGTACATTCCGGCTAGCCTTTAGTTGGCTACATTATAAGCTAACAAGGGAAAAAATAGCTAAATACATTAAAGCAATTGAGGAAAAATAACATTTATTTAGTTAGGTAGTTTTTTACCTTCATCAAAAGGAACTGATTGGCTGAAATTAATCAGATTTTTTAATCAGATTTAACGCTATTTGAGAACAGTTTGGGTGAGCATGCTTGATTATTGGCTCTAAAGCTATATGAAATACTTGCTTACTATTTACTGAATCCAGCCTACTATTTTTTTAAGAGTAGTAAAGTAGACATAATTCCACATGACCTCATCATGTTCACCTTCCTTCCTTTGGCAGTCAAAAGTAAGATTAAATGTGAAGTTAAAAATGGATGTGGCTGTAATTTCTTTTGGTTAATTTACTGGAAAAGGTCAATTTGTACTGTACACCAATGAGCCAAAACATCATGACCACCTGCCTAATTTGCTGTTGGTCCTCCACATGCTCCCAAAACAGTACTACCCCCCGAGGCATGGACTCTCTAAGACCCCTGAAGGTGTCCTGTGATTCCTTGCACCAAGACATTTGCAGCATATTCTTCAAGTCCTGTAGGTTGTGAGGTGGAGCCACCGTGGATCAAACTTGTATGTCCAGCACATTCAAAAAAGGCTCAACTGAATTGAGATGTGTTGAATTTGGAGGCCAGGGCAATGCTTTGAACTCTTCATTATGTTCCCTAAAAACATTCCTGAACAATGTGTGCAGTGTGGCAGGGTGCATTATCCTGCTGAAAGAGGCCACTTCCACCAGGGAACACCATTGTCATGAAGGGGTATACCTGGTCTGCAACAATATTTAGTTATGTGGCATTCTGATTGGTCTGCATACGCAGCAGAGTGTGCTGTGCCACATTCCTCCTATAACCATCATTAAAATTTTGCGTGAAACAGTAGAACTTTTTCTGCCACAGTAGAACTTCTGTTGGCTCGGACCAGACAGGATGAGCTTTGTTGCCCTCAAGCATTGATGAGGTTTGGGCGTCTAACACCCTGTCGCCGGTTTTTGGTTTGCCCCTCCTCGGACACCATTGGTAAATTCTCACCACTGCTGACCGGGAGCAACACACAAGCCTTGCCGTTTCACAGATACTCAGACCCAGTCGCATTGTCATAACAATTTGGCCCTTGTCAAAGTTGCTCAAATCTTTATTCTTGCCAATTTCTCCTACATCCAAAATATTGATTACGAGAGCTGATTTTTTGCTTACCATCTAATCTACCCAGACCTTAATATGTGGCCTTGTTAGGAGATTATCAACGAATTATTCACCTGTGACTGCTCATAATGTTTTGGCTCATCATTATATACTAAATAGTAAAGTACTAAAAGTAGATGTACACACCAATGCAGCATTTTGCCACTGTGATTTGTTGGAAAGGGTAGTTTGTTACGAGGAAAAACAATGTTTTGAACCCTTTTAGTCAGTCACCTGAGCACTACTAATTTATTCGCACATCAAACCATCATACAGTCAACAGTGTGATTTCATTAAGGGCTTTGACCAGACACTTTAACATCCTCATGTGAAGGGGGTCTTTGGCGGAGCAGGTTGGCAGAGAGCAGGGCATTGATTAAAGCGCTCCACCCGGGTGACCAGCGTGCCACATTCATTGTTAATGGTAATGAGGGAATTAATGCTGTTTGCATCACAATAGACCCTCACAACACTGAAAAAGTGCTTTTTTTCCCTCCTCCCTGGGCTTGGTGGAAAATGGCAGGCTCAAAGGTGTTGTGCTGCTCGGAGCTGTGCATCATGGGTAAAAAATCAGCCCTCCCTGATATCCTTCACTCTATAAATGGATGGTAATTTGCCCAGCTGTGAGTGTGAGATGTTCCATTCCCCAGTCGTGGTGTAAGAAAAATTGAATGACAGTGAGCAAAACAGCAGTAATTATAAAACTAATTACTAAATGCTGATGATGCCCATAGGCTTTGCATAACTAAATTTAGAAGAGGAAATTGCTTTTGGCTGCATTGAGGCTGTGGGCATGTACATGTTATTTTCTTTATTTTCCAATGCACACCAAAGAAAGTCGTAATTGCCATGGAAACAATTACTCGTACACCTTTATTTTTGCTTAGTTTTTTTTTTCTCAACGTTCATGAGGCGAAAACAGCTTGAGGGAGCGTTGTTGTCAAACAATGTGTTTTAATAACGGCAAAAAAAAAACAGTACGTACTTTGTCTTGCCGTGAATTGATTAACATTAAATCAAACACAGGGAACGAAATGCAGTTAATTGTTAGAATGAGGCGGTTATTTCCTTATTAAATCACATTCCCCTTGTGCGAGATTCTCTATGCAAGGTGCAAATCCAGCTCGCTGTTTGGGCTGAGGCTTAATCGCGAGTCTGCTATATATTTGAGCGTAACTATGCTCTTTAATGGTCTATCCCTCTTCTGAATGGAGACAACAAAGCCAATGTTGGCAGCGCTAGCGTGAGACAGCCCTCCAGGGTGCCTTAAGTTTCCCAATGGCTTCACTCGGGAACGCATTTGTGCGCTGGTGTGTATTTGTATACGCCCGTTTGTGCGCGGGCCGGCCTTTGTGTGTGTTTACTTTCAGAAAGGGCTGTATTTTCTCAGTAACAACACTGCAGATTTCCTTGGCTGAAAGAGAATATGATTATTGTTTCTCCGCTAAAAATAGAGGTGTTTTGTGTTGACGAATAGGCCAAGTGCTTAAACTCTCATTGGCCTGCTAGTAATTAGTCCTTTTGCAAATAGGCCAATAATGGAGAAATGAATCCAAGAGACAGTCGGAATGAATATGGAAAGCCTCGTTTTCCAGCGCCGTGATTGAACCTGTAGTCGGCTGTGGCTAATATCTTCACAAAGTATTACAAATTACCTCGCCGTTACCTCACAGAGCACTAGCAGCTTTCTGTTTTTTTTTCTTCTTCTGTAGGACCAAGGATGCAAGTTTTAGAAGAGCCTAAAAGCTAGTTTTAATTAAAAAAAATTATGCTTGGAGAAATGGTGCTGTTTGTTCAAAGGCATAATCGTGTTCATGAAAAAGATTTAGTTAGATTTAAACCGATTGCGTATTGCCTGCATATCATTTAATCTATCTTTTCTTTTTTCCAAAGGAATTGTGTTCTCCATACCTGAGCGTCTCGGTTACCGCAGGCCGCTGACAGTCTTTTCTGAGTGGTGCTCTTTTGAAGTGGAACGTCTGAAAGCACAGCGTGAGCCTCAAATAAAGTGAAGGGCATTTACTATTACAAGTAATGTCCTTAATAATCTTGTTAGTGTAGACTCTCTCAGTACGAGACAAATGGAACATTATTGGCTTATGGTCTGTAGTAAATAATTTAGTTTCCAATATTCAGGCTGCTTTGACAGTAAATTAGAATGACATGAAAAGAGGTTGTTGAATAAAGAAAGTATCCAATCAAATTTAATTGGCTCGACTAAAGCAGCCATAATATATTTCATAATTAAACCAAGTTGTCACAGAGCTTTATAGCCTTGCACGAATCAAAACGTCAAAAATAATTCCTTGATATCCTGCTTTTAAAATGGCACGGCTCTCTTCGATTTCTCGTGTCTAAAGCGCAATAGAACTTGGGAATGCGAGTCTCTAGTGGAAGTTTACCAAGCAACCACCCTAGCAACTGCATAGCAACGCCTTGTCAACCGCTCTAACAACATGGCTGCAAGTTTTGCAACAGCAAGCAGCACTGACATTTTTTTATTTTATTTTTTATTTTAACATTTTAAATGTTGTCATTTATTTGATAATTAAATAATATATTTAACATTCCTAAAACTAACTTTTTGCCACACCTGCCATTGGCCGGTGACTTAAGAAACTGTACCTGTATAAACTGTATAAATATGTTTTACCGGCCATGAAAATGTTTTTGCAAAAGCAGGCAATTATGTCACCAACATTTTAGATACCAGTGAAAATTCACAATTCTCTACTCCAATTTCCAATACCATAGCTAAAACTAATAATAGCCATTAAAAAATGATTAAAGACAAGTAAACAGTCAGTAATACAATAAAAACAAATAATCAAAATGCAAGCAAAAGCACAAATAAATACAATATCACAAAAATTCAAATGAAATAAACAGTGCTTTTCAGGTTTTTCAGGTAGGTGTAACAGCAGTTTTCAGGTACAGAAATGTAACAAAGTAAGCAAATGTAAAATAACACTGCATAGTCTTCACTGTAAATTAAACATCCTTATTAATTAATCCTTCTTAAAGTTACAAAAGTTATTCAGTCAAGAGCAGTGAGGGATTTCTTTTTTTTGTCCTTTGTATGATTGTTTGATTAACATTAAAAAGTAGGAATATTACACTGCTGTCACTTTAAGAGCAAATGCACATATCTAATATACTGATACTGTACACATGCTGTACACATGCGCTTCCTTTCTCAACTGTTTACGTTCTCTTAAGACAATAACCGACCATGTTTACTATGATACTTGCTATTTTTTTACATAATTTTGTCCACTCAAGTGCAAGAAGACAAGAAAAAGAGCTCAGTTTAGTATTCGCGCGCTGTCTGAGACGTGGCTTTCTGGGCGCGTGCTTCAGATATTTGCGCACAAAACTTTCTATACAGTGCGTGAGTAACGGAAAAAGCTCAGTTTCGTGTCTTCTTAAACTTCTGAAGCGCTGGCCCGTCTTCTGTCCAGAGCATCGTTCACGTTTGTTCACATTCATGCATTGGTAGGATTATACAGTAAGTATACTTATACAGTATAAATATAAATATATATTATACACAAACATTTTATAAACATGTGCGTGATATATATATATACACACAGTGAGTGTGTGTGTTCCACATTTGCACAAATAGACCAACGGCATTTATTAAGAAAGAAAATATTCAATTAATGATTTCATATTCTCTTTTCATTTTTGTGGCTGATAATCGTGGTACATTCTCTCACAGTGTGCTGTGGTTTGGTGTTTGTCTGCAGTGAAGTGTAAAGGAGGTAAAGATTTGAGAGGAAGGTCGTGGAGGTGTCTGGCCACAACAGTGTTTGTCTCTCACAGGACACAAATGACTCACCCAAATCATCCAATTTAATCACACCATTTTCTGCCCCTCAATAGCCCTCGCCTGGCTTAATCACTCCGTTTACTTGCTGTCACAAAGAGCTTCATATCGAAACCAATGGATTTCTACCATTTAAAGGCGAGGTGGGAGCGAGCCACGGGTGGAGGGGTCGAGAGACTTTGGCACTGGCTGAAAAACCAACCGATTCATGCGTGAAACATTTAGCTATTGCTATCGCAACGCATGACTAACAGTTTTCGCTCACCCATATTATTCATTAATATCTATAATAAACCACTTGATAGTGGCCCTGACAGTCTAGGATTTTTCGCTCTCATCTCCACATTACCGTTGTGATGCTGAATTTGCTTTAACACTGGGGTTGGCTAAGTAAAAAACTGGCTAAGAAGGTGAAAGGGTCAGCAGCAGAGTTGGTCGTCTAGAATGATAACCCTCATTCTGCTAAAAGCCATCTGCAAATCACATGTGATATTCATATAATGGTTATTTTCATTTGCAACCAGGTTGTGCAGAATTTCCAATTGTATATTGGCTTCCTTTCAATTCATGAAATGAATTAGGCCACACTCCACAGGAAGTTGAACTGGAAATTTAATTATAATGACGTTAATTAATTTAATTTAATTCAATTAATTTCATAATTTATTTTAATTTGAAAAAAGTTAAACATTAAAAATGACTATAATGATTATAACAGCCGTTAACATGTTTTTTTTTCATGTTTTCTCTTATGCTCACCAAGGTCGCATTTATTTGGTCAAAAATACTGTAAAAACAGTAATATTGTGAAATATTTTTACAATTTAACTGTTTTCTATTTAAATGTTTGTTAAAATTAAATTTATTCCTGTGATGCAAAGCTGAATTTTCAGCATCATTACTCCAGTCTTCAGTGTCACATGATCCTTCAGAAATCATTCTGATATGATGATTTGCTGCTCAATAAACATGTATTTTTATTATCAATGTTGAACACAGCTGTTCTGCTTAATATCTGTACGAAAACCATGATTCATAAGTTTTTCAGGAATTCTCTGATTAATAGAAAGTTCACAAGACCAGCATTTATTTGAAATAGAATATTTGTGTTACCTTATAAAAGTCTTGAATGTTTTAAAAAATGTCTTACTGACCCCAAACTCTTGAATTTTACTTGAATTTTAATTCATTTTAATTTGACTTCTTTACAATCAAATTCAAATTGCAATTCAGTTGAATTGGAATAAAAAAGGTATCCTCAATTCTGATTGTACACGTTCGTATGAACAGGTATGGTCACCCTAACCCTAGCAGAACAAGGTTTAGCATCTAGACACGACCAGCACGCTCTCCTCGTGTCCGTATCCCAGCATTCCTGTGTCCCGTGCATGTCATGTACCGCACTTGGAAAGCCTCAGCCCTGTTTCGCCAGTGGGCTTGTATTAGGTCAATCTGTGAACCCATAAGGAGTCCAGACGCGCAACCCAGCTGCAGGCTAGCTCAGATTCATTCTCCAATGTGTGTCCATCACCAAGCCTGGCGGTCACCACCGCTGGGACCGGAGCCCAGTCAATCAACAGATCGCCGAAGGCCTTCGACAGCACCGCATTCCTCCCCCCATCCCCACTCAATCACACTATCTGTCTTCACACGGTGGCTGCCACTAATGAGAATGTATATGTACGCATGAATAAAACATGAAATTCATTGTTTTTTGGTAGCAGACGCTCTCACCACGAGTAGCTTCTTGATGGGAGCCCATGTTTGAAGTCCCTCGCTGAATCGCGAGCAGCGTTTGATTGAATTTGTTGCTGCTTTAAGTAATTAGAAATAACACTGACTTCTCGTTGTTGCGACGTCCTTGCTCTGAAAATCTCTGTTGGACAGAAGCTCCGAGAAAATTACTTCATTTACCTTTTATCAGTTCTCCATGACCCGGGATTCGTTTATCCGTTCTTTTTGTTGAATACTTACGTTTTCTGCGTCAGATAATAGGATGAGCAGCCAGTGAAAATCGACACAATTAACTGGAATTCCAGAGTTTCCTGTGGCCTTGTAATGAAATATAGATTTGAAAAAAATCTATATTAAGTATAATAAACTCAGGACTGCTTGTGTGTTTGTTTAGAGTCTATTGAATCGCAAGCTAACTGCCATGATTAGTTCAATAGTAAAGTTATCTAGGACTTTTTTTATTAATATGCACCCTTTTGAGAAATGAAGACACTGTAGAAGATGAATTTAAACGTTTGTTTACAAATATATTTGTTTATCTTTATTGTGAATTTAATAAGACCACTTTTGAGATGTATAGCTGACTATAGATTTCCTAAAAACCTGGGATAGGTGTAATGTGATAGTGTGTAAACTGAGCGTAAAAATAATACTTGCAACAAATGTAACTTCTGTAATGTAATGTGATGTAATGTAGGACTGGACTTGTCCTTATTATCCTCTTATCCTTCATTATTTTATTTTATTTTTTATTGTATTTTATTTTATTTTATTTGTCTTACGATTCAAAAAAAGTTCTCATTGCATTCTCTTTACATTCCATTCTTTTCCATAGTCACAGTATTTTTTGCTTTTTATTTCTATTTTTTGAGGGTTATTATTCTTCTTCCACCACCCATACATTCATAAAAATATGTGATTTAGTTAGATTAAGTACAGGCAATGATATTACTGGTTAATATTATTTTTAACACAAACCTTGGTCACGTCAGTCAAAAAGAATAACCAATGGCGTGAGTTTGGGGCGGGGCCATCTGCTTGTCAACCAATAGCAGATGGGGTTTGTGTTCAGTAATCCAGTTTGAAAAGTCCTTATTTTTGCATGACGTTACACACTTCAAGTTTAAGTTGTTTTAAATGCAAATTCACTTTTCAGGGGCTTTAGAATAACAAATGTTGAAAAACAAAGTTTTAAGATTTAAATGAGATTCAAGGAGAGCGGAAGATTGCAGTAAAATAAAAAAAGAAATACTTAATATGTATCTTGTGTTGTAAAGCAATTTAAGGCTTGATTTGAGAGTAAAGTTTAGCTGTATCTGTATGTCCAGCTGAGGTTTAGAGGACACTGTGCGGCGCGTCAGCAGTATTACACGTCCAGTCGTTCATTTACTATCAGCTTTTAAGCTGCCAAGCCAATTACAGCTGAAGGAAACTGTGTGTAAATCCTCAAGCTGGATTCATATTGTTTTGAGCAGGTCAGAGGAGCATGTTCAGCTGATTAATAATGCTTCTCTTTTCTTCCTTTCTGTTTTGTTTGGACGTCATCCCAACAAGATGCATCTTAGCAGAGACTGTAAGCATTAATTGAGGATGAGAGCGAGGGACCCCCGCGTTTGTCTTAACGGAGACGAGATCAGCGTTCCCCGCGTCGTCCATGTGTCGTGGCAGCTTGCCGCCTCAGACAGTGCTGTAAAAGAGCTGATGTCATTAAATGATATCAACTTCAAGGCAGCACTGATCTCGTCTTTCTGTCTCGTTCTCTCTCTCTCTCTCTCTCTCTCTCTCTCTCTCTCTCTCTCTCTCTCTCTCTTTTTAAAGGATTCAAATTATGCAGATCCTTTAATTAAACTCTGCCATAGTGAGTTTTTTTTTCTCCCTCTGTGTTTGTTGATTTGAATTTGCATTACATGAATGTGAGGTTGCGGCTGTGTCTGCGGGGTCTGTGTAATATAAACCACTTCCTCCATGTGTATCATCTGACTACTTCATTCACAGCTCCACTAGTGCTTAGAAATGGGCTTGTTTCTGAGAATGTCTCAAATTAAAACATTTGCTTATTTCAGTCATTATGAAGTGACTTTACAAATGATTTGTCTTGAGGCGTCATGATATGATATTGTGTTATATTATATTATATTATATTATAATGTTATATTTATCAAAACTATTCAAGATGGCAGTATATTTGCAGTGTATTTGATTATTATTTTATTTTATGTTTGATGGAACATTCATTGCATCACACTCACTGGAATCCATTATTAGAAATAATAATTTATTAATTTACTAGCATCACTACTTTTAGGTAACTATTCCCAAAACTGATTAAAAATCCTTAAAATTTCTTAGAATATAGTGATTTGTTTACATAACATGATGGAATTTAGATTATGTCTGAACATGCACCAATGCGTTGTGGCATTTTCTTTTTTGCGCTGCCTCTTGTGGTGGTTTAAGGATTCAGATGATGGTAGTAGAATCAGGTAATGATTACCCACCGTGTCGAAGTGGGCGAGTTGTGTTGTTACACAGGGCCGGAGGAGGGGCTACATTAGCATTTAAAACCCGAACAAGTGGCAAGAATAACACCCCACAATACAAATCGCTCAGTGATTTCTCCTCCATGGAAGGAGCCGTTCCTAGAAGCTAAAAGGAGACGAGAAAGTCCTTAATTGACAATTTCTTGAAAATTGCTAAGGGGGAAAAACAAAAGACTAGCCTTGGGTTGCCAGAGTGTAATAAAGCATTTCTCATCACTGTCTATGTGATTGAGCCTATACAAAATCGATTTATTTCCCGGGTAACTCACAATAATTGAAATACAGACAACGTTTGGTTCCAATTTACCAGCAATAAAGTTGTAATGGGGTTTTCTCTGCAATTTTAGACCTAATACACTCATTCTAAAGAGCAGTATTTTTGCCAGTCGAACAAATAGCATCACTGAGGCTTACAACCAGTAATAGGCCCACATTGATGCACACATTAAACTTGTTAAATCAATTCGGTAGACACTTTCTAAAATGGACTGTCGTTTCTCTCTCTCTCTCTCGTGCAGTCGGCTCATGGTCTCCACACATATCAATCACTGGCGGTCGTCCCGGATGATTCAGCCCTTTTAGTCAGTCATTATTTATGCTTCAAAGTCACAGAGGGGGAAAAAAACAAACCTGACCTGAGAATGTATTTATAGAATGAGGGATATTTAGGACGTACCGTTGTTCTGGCACAGAAAGAAGCTGGACAGGGTGCAAATTTAGATTTGGTTCTTATGGATTTTGCTGTTTAACCGTTCAAGACAATTCTGGCTTGATTTCCAAGGGTGGCTCAAGTCCAAGTTGGCGGGTCCAGCAAAGACATTTTGTGAGCAGACTTTTTATGACTATCTATGTGAGTGTATATATAGAATGTCTCATTACATTACAAACATGTTATTTACTATGAATCTACATTATTTGGAAAATATCAGTGTTAGTATAACACTATATTTTCAAAATAATGTATAAATACCAACACATGGTAAAAACCATGGTAAATGGTAAACTTAAACCAATCTTAGTTACACTGAAAAAAATAACTTGTAGGATTTACTTGATAAAATCCTTGTAACAACACTAACACATACACACATACACTAGCACTAACACATTATAATTACATTTAATTGCTACTGCTCTGTACAACTTACTTATTATCAAGTAAAATTTACTTACTATTGAACTTAACATTCATTTGTCATTTAATTGACACTTAACATTTAATTGACGCAATTAAGTAAATATTATGTTTAATTTATTTAATTTCACATATAGAATTAAGTAACATCACCTAACAAAATTAACTTTTTACTCAGACAATATAACACTGAATTAAACCACACTTTTAAAGTGAATGCTTTACTTAAAAACATCTAAGTAAATAACACAATAGATATTGTATAGATTCCATACTGAATTTACATAATAGAAGTAACATGGCAAATGAACACAGAGACCTCAATGCTTGGTACACCATACATAATGACAGTAACATTCGATAGATCATTTTTGAATGTGTCATTTTGAGTAGAAAATGAATCCAGATGTCACAAAATGGCAAGTTATCTAACCTAACAACAAAAGCAATTATAAAACGGTGTAAATACAGCTGGTAAACAGTGAAAAATCAACCTTATTAATTATTCATGCCCCAGTGCATGATGGGAACACCAGTATTAGAAAAGTTGAGCAGGTTTTACTTAATTTTATATAGTTGATATTTACGCTTTAATTTCTACAAGCTTGAATTGAGTACTAATATAGAATTTACTTTGTTTTTTGAATTCTTGCCTGAACTAACTTTTTCATGTAGAAGTTACATACGTTTTTTTCTGTAGCAATTACTTCACCACATTTTTATCGGTGTAGATTGCTAGTCTTTGTTGGCCAAGCAAGTTTCCGCCAATCAAAATGGTCTGGTATGTTGATTTTAGAAGGCTTTTGGGCACTGGATGGGAGACTAGTTAGTCCAGCTTAAACAAGCTTGGCCAGCTAGACCAACTAAGTTTTGAACCAACTAAGAATAGCAAACCAACTTAGACAGGAAAGAACTGACCTGTTTTCTTTTTAAAAACAAAACTACTGGAATATGTTGTTAATCATTTGGAAATCTTCTTTAGCGTCATAAGACATCTCTCACTGAAAACGCAGTGGTAAAAATCTAATGCTGCGTCCGAGATCACTTTGTAGCAAGCAGGGCGGGGTGGGGCCGAGAGCCGCGGGAATGGAACAAGTCTCACGAAGGAGCTCCGAGAGAGGATCATGGAATTTATGTTGTTGCGTTTTATTATGTTTATATGTGGCAGTCGTCCATGAGGGGCTGCCGCTTTACTTTCGTTTTGTAGTGTTTGTTTATTTTGATATTAAAGTTTGCCGGTTCCCCCCTCCTCCTTCCCTGAACTATGTGCATTGTTACACACATGCTGTGTAGTGATCACTACATTTGGTTTGAAACTTTGTGACATTAAAAAAGTATGTTCTATACAGTATGAATGTGTGTAGTATGAATGAAATTCGGACGTACTTCATCCGCCATGTTGTCACTGTCATGTGACCTATGTTAGCCGCACTGGATTTACCCTGCAGTTTATCATATCCGTGTTGTGCACAGTGATTATCTGGTGTGAGTGTGTGGGCTGGAGGGCGAAACAGATCGCCGCCGTTGTAGCGGCGGTGTAGCGGCTGCTATTGTGCTTGTACACAGGTACAGTAATTAAACTGTCTCACCGCCGAATCCCCTCTGCCTGCCAGCTGCTGATGTATTATAGAGACATTCAGCTAATCGATTAAAAGTGCTCAGACAGGGGAGATGTTTGACAGCCCCGCGCTAAGATGAAATTAGTGTGAGGAGTGTGTGTGTGCGAGGCCACGAGTGACCACGGCCCTGTGGGAGCAGAGCTGAGTAACACGGACAGTGTATGTGCTGATACGCGTGTAATTAGGAGCGCCGCGTTTCTACAAGATTTCCAAATGATCCCCAAATGCATAAGGAAAAGCACAGGGGCAAAAACAAGGGGGCTGAGGAGGAAACCGGGGGCGAGGGATGCAGCGGAGGGGGCGATGTGCTTTCGAAACAAACTTGGCCTCCATCCAGCGTGGCTGAAAATTACATGAAATTATTCAGCTGCCAGGGAATGTGAAATCAGACTAATTGGCTTTTGAAGTAGCCCGTGTGTGCGGCTGGAAAGGCCAAGGCCGGCCCCTGCGCACCCGCTCGGGAGCTCCGCACAGCCTCAATCGATTTCACAGCTGATATTTCTTCGAATCAACACTTATTTTACATTGCACGCGGGGGCCCCTTTTAAATGTAAATCTGGTGTAAACTGCACTTGTTGGTCCGAGTGCAAACAAGGCGGGAGGGTGTGTGCAAACATGGAAATAAGCAGAATTTATTTACTTCAAAAGGCGGCGCCGGCCATTCGCTTTCGAGAGGGAACCTGGTAAACATTTGCAGTTTGTCTTCTCCCAACCGTTCGACCAAACAAATCTCTAAAATGCAATGTGTTTTATTAGCTGTTTGCATCCAAGAGCAGAACATGGATTTTTACAGTGAGTAAAAAGAGGGTTGTATGCATGATGGACCCCTGTGGCTCAATCTCACCAAACCTGTCCGTATTTCATCCCAAAATCGTGAGAAAGAAATGAGGTAATCAAAGCGTATTTCTAGGACCATTTCTTTGCAGTTTGACATCATTTAAATGATAATTGAGAACATTTCCCCTCCAAATTGATCACTGTTATGCACAAAAAAATTCTCACTCTCATTACTGTAATGCAAAGTTTGCAACAAATATTTATTTAAACATTTAAATTATATTAATGTTTATTTAAATTATAATAATAATAATTTAAATGATTCAATATTTGTATTTAAATATTATTTAATACGTTATTTAAATGTATTATTTAAAATTCAAAGTATTTGTGCATCCCGGTTTATTTTACTGCTTTTAATTTATTCTGATTTAAATTGTGAAAAAAGCATGGTATTACAGTTTTTTAAATATATTATATTATAATATATTTTATATATAATTTTTTTTATATTATTGTTTATTTTTTTATACTATTGTGGTAATAGGAGTCTTCATTTACGTTTTTGAGAAATACAAAGAAAATAAAAAAGTACAAATCTTAACGGAATAAAAATTTGTGGGGAAAATGTGCTTGTTTAAATGAATGAATGCATGAATGAATGAATTTTTATATTATTAATTGTTGTTGTTGTTGTTGTTGTTGTTGTTGTTGTTGTTGTTGTTGTTGTTGTTGTTGTTGTTGTTGTTGTTGTTGGGTGAAATGTGACCAGACATGTTTTTGTGAGATTCACCCATATAAAAATATCACCTGTGCTGCTGATTAATCTTCCATTTTCCATCCTTTTAATCAAACATAAATCGATCGACCTTTGAAAGTTAACTGCCTTAAACAGCCGTGGTTTGTTGTGATCAGCTGTTTAGAGTCCACTCTCTCATATTTCACTGTGGACTGTAATTTACCCAGGAATCAGATGAAAGCATGGTATTTTTTGTCTCACCATCAAATAATCGGCAACACCCTGCTAGTTTCCATTAAATTATGCCACTCAAAAACAATGAGATGTTTTATCTGCTTCCAGCACACATAATCATCACAATTAGAAACCGCTTTATGAGGGAGGGTCTCGCGCTTCTAAACGCTGAGTTTAGCCCAGGCTGTAGCTCTTGGCCTCACGGCTGCTCGAGAGCAAACTGTTGAAACAGCCCTTTCAAAAACAGTCCTTTGAACTCATCTGAGGCTTGTTTAAAATACAGACTCTGCTAAAACTCTGCTTCAGTCTGTTGCAAACGGCTCAGGCTAAGCTAACACCCACATGAGTTTATTGTAAGGCATTATAAGGCATTTTCACTGAATGTATGAACCAAGAATGCATTTTAATAAATAAAAAAAGTCAGTTTTGATTTAACATTGACTTCAAAGGGATAGTTTGTACAAAACTCTAGCATTTACTCACCCTCATGTCATTCACCCTCATAACCTTATTTCTTCTGTGGAAAAAAGAACAATGAAAGCCAATGGGGCCTAAAACATTGTAAACCAATGACTTTCATTAAATGGGGGAAACAAAATCAAATGATGACATGAGGGTGAGTAAATGATAGGTTTTTTTTACTGATCACTTTAAAGAGCATTTCGCAGAATGCTTCCATGAGAAACCCGAGCCGAGATACAGTAAGTAAAAAGTTTCTCTGCTGTGATTAGTCAGACGTTGTATGGAAAACGCCTTCAGTGGAGGCTGCAGGCGTGAAACGCGTTTGTATTTGGCTCATTACTCAGCAAAGTCAGTTGAGAAATGTGGCAGGCCACGCTGCCCTGACGCTACACCGGTGACAGCGTTTGCTGACAAACATATTCCTCCACACCACTAACGAGGAAGGCAGATTACCTCAGCACCTCAGTGTGTGTGTGTGTGTGTGTGTGAGAGACGGGTTCTTGCTGAGGCAGAGAAGACCCACTGGACTGCCTCACCGACTGCAGTAAATGGAAGCCCACCTATATCACCCCAGTCAACCCCCTCAAACCTCGCTGGATTCGCCCCAACGATCCATCTGTGAGACCCACAGCCCCTGTCAAACGCTCATTCATGGTGAACGGGCTAAAAATCCGCCATTGCCATCGAATGCTCTGTGAAGTGTGTTCCTTTCAACAAGACGAATTTTGCCCAAGCTTCATGCCATATTCACCTGTCCTTTATCCAGTACATACAAGACATGGCAAAGCATTGCCTTCTGTTTTTTTACCCTTAAATGCATGAATGCGTTTATTACATATTCGGGTGGATCATACCTGCTGCGATAATATAAAACTTAGCTACCTGATATTAGAGTAACAATTACAGTAGAATTAAATAAAGCATATTTTGTTACCTTTTGGGGCTTGTAAGGTTCAGTTTGAGCAGATGTTTTATAGCATCATCACTGTCCTCGTCAGAGCTCATTTCCCCAGTACATTCAGCATCTGGCTCATATTCGCAATCTCAAACATATTCTCAAACTGTCATTTTCAACATCTTCAAAATCAATATTTTGATCGCTGACAGCTTCTTCACCAGATCCACTATCAAGTGACAATGACACTAATATTTGACTGCGTACAGTACTTGCTCTGCAGTAAATCACTGAGCCATTTCAAGTTTTGCTGATGATGCTTCCTATTCTTTTGTTTTCTGCCTGCAGTAACTGTGAGTGAAACGTCACTTCATCATTGTGTATCAGACATTGCCACATAGTGGAATAAAGGTGAATTGCACTTATTCAGACCCTATACAATTTTTACAATTTTTTTTTACATAATTGTTTGTAATGAATTGATCGAGGAATACTAAGAAGGTTGATGTCTAACTTTAAAGGGGTCCTATAATATCCTTTTCACAAGATGTAAAATAAGTGTCTGATGTCCCTAGAGTGTGTATGTGAAGTTTTAGCTCAAAATACCCCACAGATATTTTTATATAGAATGTTAAAATTGTCACTTTTTTAGGGTGAGCAAAAACGCGCTTTTTGTGTGTGTCCCTTTAAATGCAAATGAGCTGCTGCTCCCGGCACAGAGGGCGGAGCTTCAAGAGCTCGTTAGCAGCTCCGATTACCACACACAGATATCCACTGAAAATTCCAAAAACTTTTTGCCTTTTATGTTCAAACCAGAGTCGGACAAAGATGGAGATACTCAAGAAGAAGTGACAACATGTAGAATGCAACAGGACATTCTGAATGGTTAGTTGATTTTATGCAGCTGATGTGGAGTTAACTATAGTCATTTTTGAGCATATTCTGTCATGATAATCTATAAATGGCATTCCCGGGGGTGGGGTTTATGTCATTTTTAGGAAGACGCTCATTGTAGTCCTACCAGCCGTTTGTTGAACTTTGAGCGTCGGAACTTTGCAGATGTTGTTTATGCTCAAACAGAAACAGTACACACTAACTAAAGTTAAAAAAGTGAAATCATAATCAACCACCCCTTTAAAAAACATCCCGGGGCACTAAAGACCCGATGTATGCGTTTAAGGGTTTAGTGCCATATTTGTGTGCAAACATCTGATAAAGATCTAATAAACGCATTCTAAACCATAAAATGTGGTAAAACATCTTTCCGATTTTGTACTAACATCCAACAGGGAACATTTTAATGTGCTGTCAGGGTGTAAGAGTGTTGTTTTACTGAGGTAAAACCAGTTCTTATGACATTCAGTCAGCTAGTGTCTTATAGAGAAGACTTTGATGCTTCTTCCTTCCTTCATTTCCTCTTTTTTTTTTTTTTGCTCCCGTCCTCCTCTTTAGCACATGATAAAACACTCACTGGCTGCCTCTGACCAATCACGATTGCGGTAGAGCAGTTAAACTGTTTTATTGCCGCCACCCTCAAAGCTTCAGAGTCTTCAATATTCCCTGTAATGGTAGATTAATTTCTGGTTTGCTAATGCAATCCCGGACAAAATACTTTAAGCAGGTTTTAAAGGGAGGGCTTTTGGTGCTGATGGTAGGTGGCTGGGAAAGAAGCAATCGGTGCACAAAAGCAATCAGGGCGTTGAGGAGGACAAAGCCAGCGCTGCTTTCCTGAGGAAGCACCACAACATGTGAAATTGACCTGTTCCCTCACCTAATTCTCTGCCAAGGGCAAGTGTGTGAGGAGGGGCGAGCTCGCACACACACACACACACACACACACACACAGGACTGTAGAATAGATCCATTACACTGTCTTCTGCAGGAGAGATCTTAAAAATGTAGTGGAGAGGAGGCAGATAAGAGGACCGGCCGATAAGACCTGCTGTTTTGTGGCTTTACCTCAGTGTGCTGTCGCCCCGTGATAGCAGCTTTGCATTTGTGGTTAAGCACAGAACGAGAAACAAAGGCCATAGCCAGTATATACAGTGGATATTGGATGAGATGTTTTTCAGTGGTTGATTCTCATATATTTACAGTTGGTCCCTCACAATACTGAATATGGGGTTGTAGTTGGTTCCTACCTTATCCATAACCAGCCATGACATAGAAAGCATAATATGATATTTTAGGATAGCTCCTACCTTATCTGAGTTCTTGTCTTAAAGCTTATCTTTTTTTGGCTTTTAATACATTGTGATGTTTTTTATGTTTGTGTGTTTGCTATGTTTTTATTCTATGTGTGTATTGTAAAGCACTTTGGTCAGCCTTGCTGCTGTTTTTAGATGTGCTTGAGAAATAAACTGAACTTGAACTAGTTGTGAACAGTTCTAACCACACGCTATCACACTCAGGTTAGATAATAGAGCTGAAGGGAATGGTTTACAAAGGCTCTTAGATAATGCAGTGAACAAATAGGTCTGATAGCAGATCTTAATTAAATCATGATGATGCTCGATACGGTCTGGTCAAATCTTTTTCTAGATTTAAACTGAAGTACAACTCCATTGCACTGTTTTCTGCAGCAAGTTTCATTCTTAAGATTTTAATACATTTATTCTTTTTTTTTCTTTAATACTATTTTTGAATTATTCATATGTTGAATAATAATATAAATTTAAGTCCACTTTGACTGTTAGTCAAGATCGTAATTTAGTTTTTGACCATTTTCCATCCTTTCTTTAACCTTAGATTTAAGGTTATTAAATCAAAACAAATATTATTTACTTTAAGACATGTTCTTGGTCTTATTGTATGTGTGTATATATGTATGTAATGGTACATAATTTTAAATCTGTCATCAAAATGTAGCAATTTATGCTGATTTCACTTAATCCACACGGGTTATAAATAGCTAAACAAATAGCTTTTATTTATGCAATGTTTTAGCAAACTCACATTCAGATCGATGTCCTCATTTCTGATGAAGAACATGCTCTTTTCACAATTAAATTATTTCCAGTTGGGTAAATTTAAATTCCACCCATTTTTTTTTCCATTAAATATATTTTACTCTGAAATATGTCACATTATGGAAGTAAAATGGTTTGTGAATGTTGCTTCTTGTTGACTTTAATGTACTTTTGATTGTGAGATCATACATATTGGTCCATTTACATAAAGACAACAGCTTTGTCTAACACTAACTAGTCTCAATGTTTTTATGTAACTAACCTAAAAAAAGTTATGACCAAAAATGAACTAACGTAGACTAATCTAAGCAGTTTATGCAACCGGCCACTGAATTTTTCAGATTTAGAAAAAGAACAGATTTTTTTTTCCCCTTAATATTTGAGGGCTTGAGACGAAGAACCATATAAGTCCATATTTGCAAATTTTGAATAATACATTTTTTTTAATTTGGACTCTGAATATTATATATATATATTTTTTTTTTACTTGAAGATAGACAACAAAAGCTTCCCAATTCTAATGAGATAAGATTTTTTAGTATCAATCTTAAAAATAAAAAGTTAGAGTAATTTACATTTCTGGAATGTGGAAGAACAGTATATGTCCAGTTAATGTGGAATAACAGTATAAGTCCAATTCATCCTATCATTTTAAGCCACTGGAGATTTGATTGCTTTATCTTAGTTTTAATACAGTAACAGAACCTTAAAGAAAATATTAAGCATTTCTTTCTTTCAATTTCTTGCCATGTAAATCACAGAACAAAAACACAGACAATACGGTACGAACAATGAACAATACATAGGCCTACTTATAGTACAAAAAATAAACATCAGTACAAACAATAAACCGTACATACAATAAACAATACATACAAACAATAAACAACAGTAATAACAGTAAACAATACATATTTACAATACATACATCATCATCATTCCATGCTATAGTTCCATGCTAGTTTACATGTACATCTTCCTTTTTTTTGTTCCTTTAACTTTTATAATACATTTCATAAATAATCATCCCATTCATTCATTTACTAAATAAATAAATACCTATAAATTCCTATTATACAACATAAGATAAGGCATACAAGATAAGCAACAACTACTTTTATGATTACTTTTACACAATATACACAATATACCCCACCTTACCCTGCACATGACCTACACATACCAGGCTACTCTTCACATTCTAATGTCCCATAAAATGCTTGGGCCTCTGCTGGCATGTAGGCTAGCATTTTCATAAGGTCACGGTGCTTCTCCTTCTTGATGGGCAGAGGGTCCTCGTAAGCACGAGCATACGTGGTGGAGAACAAGGGAGCTGGAGGTGGTTGATTCTTCCTCTGTTTGGTGATCAGCCAGGTCTTCCATCCCTCGTAAAGGCTGTGGCTCCGTTTTGTGTGGACACACCATGGATCAGCAGCTGAAATCATGATTCAACAAGAAATTCAATAAAGATTCTTCCTTCACGCACATATCCCCAACACTGTTAATCTCAGAAAACCAGTTTAGTTTTAGTTTAGTTCTTCGTTTTTTTACCTGTCACTTTCAACCACATCATGGATGTGATTAGGAGGCCAGGTGGACGCTTTAATGTTGCATCAGGGAGCTGCCTGAAGTCCGCACATTTCATCTCAGTTACTTTAAATGGCTGCTGCTGCCTGGCTCCACGGATCATCTCGGCAACATCGCTGGGGGTGTGGAGTGTGGACACCTTACGCCTCTTGTCCAGCGTGGCAAATGAACGGTCACAGGGAAGGAAGGAGTGACCAGACACCATGAACTTCTGCTCTATCTGACTGAAGTACCTTCTAGATATGAGCAGGGCCATGAGGTTTAGGACTCGCCAGTTGTTGTTCTGCCCACAGCATCGGTCACTATAGATGATGAGCTTCCGTTCCTTTGCCTGGACTAGGGGAGCGAAAGATGTTTCTGCCCACTTCAAAAGACAGCTTGCCACCTCGATGGAACCTCTGTGAGCGATGCCCTCATGCCAGAGGCACATTGTAGGAGGATCGTCAGTGCCCATCTCCTGGATACAGAGGTTGTAGTTGGCCAGCTGCCGTTGATAGTACACGTTGGAGTGTGTCAGGTTTGGCGTGAACACTACCCCCTGCATGTCGATACAAATGACATGGCAGTCATCATTGGCTTTGGCCCACTCTGTGTCAGCCTGCAACTGGGTGTACGCTTTTTCAGCTTTCCGGTGGTGAAGCTCACTCTCGGCTGCGATCTTCAACCTTTCTCCATCTGTTGTAGCAGCTGTTAATTTTGAGAACAGGGCGTCACATTTCGCACAAGTGTCACTTCTTGGCTGCCCAAAACTGAGGTTCTGCTGCTTGAAGATGTCCCTATAGAGCCAGAACTTTGCAGTGGATGCTGGATTGTTTTCCTTGTACAGGCGGAACATGCGGAGCAGGTTTAAATCAGGGCTCAGGTACTCCCTCTCCACATCTCCCTTCAACCGTGAGTAGTGGTTCGGTTGGCGTGGGAAGCTCAGGATATGCTCTCTTATCCCCTCTCTCACTGCAGGATGAATGCTATGAGGCCTAAAAAATAAACAACACAACTCATGAACACGGGAAATATAATAAACTATGCTGGTCTGTTTTGCAAAATTGCATTGTTTCTTTGACATTAAATTATAGGATTTTGTTTTTCACATACAGTCATTAAAGGGTTACTTCAGGATTTAGCATTACGCTTTGTATCAGTAGAAAACCTGTAGTATTTTCGAATTACCGTGCTTTCCTCCCTCATATCCCCGAGACGAGAGATTTATGTATTTTTTGTCTGTAAAAAATCCAGCGATGACGCAAAAATCGTCATTGTTTACATGCACATCTTTTGTTTAAATCTAACTGAATTTATTATGATTTGTGAATCTGAATGTAGTGTTTACATGACGCTAACCAAGTGATCAGTTGATGTGCGTTCTCCTCCGTGAGAGATAGCCTACGAGACCAGTGCGTCTCTGTGTCCCAGTGCATTCTGGGAGTTGTTGTCTTTCATTCCCATAAATCAAAAATTAATTTTCTGGCTTTTCTCAGTCTAGAAGGCTCCAAATTAAAAAATAATTTCACATTTCTACTACATAAATGACCCATTTTAAATACACATTAATCTTTCCTGAGGTGAAGGTTTTTTTTTTTTTTTTTACTTACCTGTTCTTATGTTTTCCTCTGAAGTCCTCTAATGGAGACCTGACTTTAGCTACCTGCTCTGTTCCCTCAGACTGACTGCCTAACTTTTCTTGAATAACCTTTTCAAAGATATGTAACTTTAAATAAATATGTTATGGACAATGTATCTAATTAAAATCATGCATGTAATGAAAAGTTAAACGGAAAACGCTAGGCTATAGAAAACTTGCCTGTAAGCGACTGTTGGTCAGTTGAAAGACTGACATAAATGTAAGCTTACAAACAGCAAGTCTTTGGCCTCCTTGTTGCACATTGTACTTGAAGGTGTACTTCCTCTTAGTATTCTCAGTGTCAGGCCCACGTGGTCGTCTGCGACTCACCTTGTGCTAGAAGTAAAAAGACATGAAGTAAAAATACATTTACCATAGCGTAGCAGGCTAGCCGTCGTATGCTGTCAAGTTAAGGTCATTAAGTATGTGAGTAGGCTTTGGTTAGGAGAATGAATAAGCCATGTGTGTGCCTTTTAGGGCACCAAAGCACTGTGGTCTTTAATGCACTTGGTGGCCTACTTGATGTTGGTCATCCTTCATCCATCCTCACAAAATTTACCATTTACAGTGATCAAGCACATGTGCAGTCTTAGTGAATTGAAGGCATACAGTAGTATTCAATTCACTGGTTATTTCATGGGCCTACATTGTAATGCATTGCATACTGTTGACATGATATGGTCATGTATTGCTTAAGTTAGCCTACCTGCTCCAAACCAGAGAGAATGATAGCCTGCTGCCTCTCATAAGAGACAGCATAAAACTCTGTGAAGAGCTGGAGTTTTCTTTCATCTGTTAGGCTTGAACATTGCCTGGGACACGTCTCCTTGCACACCTTGCCCTTAACAGAAACAAAGTCACATAAGCGTTTTTTTGTTTGTTTTTTTTAGCTATAAAAACTAGAGCTATTAGCAGCTATTAAGGTTACTTGCTAGAATGTCAGCTTACACAATCAATGCATTTTTTTTATTATTACCTTTTTTTAATTTATTTTTATTATTTATTAGATAACAAGTAACAAACATAACATAGCATACAATATTACAAAACAACGTGTTGCATTAAATGGTAACGGGATCCAAAAATTATATCAAAATATTTTAAACACGTCAATGACTTTTTATTTTATTTTTTATTTTTTTTACCAATTTCAGTGAAGACATAAAGCAATCAAATTCTACTCTAAACATCTTAAAGATTGGGGATGAATTTACATATTATGTTTGTTTATGTATATACAATTCTGCCAGCAGTAACGTTATGTATAACACAATCTATGAATGACGCAGCTGGGCTGGTGTTAGAGACGCACCTAAAGCGTTTCGATTCATTTCTCCGTGGTTATAAGGAGTACAGACATGTTTAAAACGTCCCCTGAATCCTAATTTTCTCAGCTTTCATTTCGACCCATTCATGAAATTATCCTTTAAACAGAGTGAGCTATATGAACTGTAGTAGACAGAGCCTACACGCCCCTCTGACTGTAACCGCTAACTTAACGTTAGATACTTTGTATACGGGTTTTCACTCACCTCTTTTGGTGGACCTTTTCCTTGTTTTTGCTCTCCTCTCCGGTTCACATAGGGTTTCCCAGCATTCCTCAAATACTTCCTTGCTCTGTCCTTCCATTCATTCACGTTCGCTCTCCTTTTTTTGCCGAGGTTTTGCCTATTAATGTCCGCAGCGGACATGAAAGCAAACGGCGTCTCCATTTTTCGTTAGTGGACATAAACGGTTTTTCCGCGTGAGACTATTTTAAATTTTTAAATACAGAGTTTTGGTCGCGCGAACACCCCCCAAAGTGATTCTGTATACAAAGTGGCACACATACATTCAAGTCCCATGGTTATCTCAATTTTTGTTTTTTTGGACTTATACGGTTGTTCGTCGCATGAACACATTTGTTGAGGCCGACGTGCTCATGTCCAACTCTAGCTCCACGCTGACCTCTGCGTAATGAACTAGTTGTAGCGTACTAAATCAACGCAGAGTATTTAACACAACGGAGGAACTAATTCCTCCATTTAACTCAACATTTGCAATGAGATGACTTGTACCCTAATGGCTAGTAATTAATTCTTACCACCACCCTCTCTTTCTCTCTCCCTCCCTTTATATTCCCTTCCCCCCATTTTTTTTCCATCATGCTCTGAGGATAGTTCTACTTTTCCGATGCTTTATCTAATGCATAATGTTCATTTCAGGCCCCTAATTAGGTTTAAATGAAAATTGGCTCTGCAGAAAGATGGATAGCTGGGAAAGCATCAAACCACCCAGCATGTCCCGGAGTTGTGAGGCTGAAAATGCAATTTGGTGAAGCAGTGCTGCGAGGAGCGCAGAGTTCATTAATTTTTACGCGCAGGTACTATCCCAGAGGTGCACCTGACGTGCTCCGAGTCTACCTGGACATGAACACAAATACCGGCCCCTTTGTCTGCAGCTCACTTTTATTGCTGCTCTTTTGCTCTGCTGGTCCTTCCACAGGTACAGAAGCTGTTCACATACACACACTGATCCAAACCCAGTGAGCTGCCTGCCTAGACCGCATTTTGAGGCATTACTGACACTTTTTTTTTTTTACTGTACTACTGTACAGTTGGCTGCCTTCTATGATACATTCTTTTGACCAAATTGGATGGCTAAATCACAAACTTTTGATTTGCCTAAACATTGTGCAGGGTGTAAAAATGTTATAGACAAATGTTTATTGTACATACTTATATTTCCATTCAATATAGAAGAGTATTGATGAACAATCCTTAAAATCTAATTGAAAATGTACTATTTTACTGCATATTTCTAATGCTGTTTTTTTTATTTAATTGGACCATGAGCTTAGCCACGTGCTAATGGCCAACTCTATTGGAATTAATTGCTTGTAAAAGTAAGCTTCACAAGATGTTCTGTTTGTGTGGTGTGTGTTTGTGGAGATGCTGTCTACTGTATGTAGTGTTCCAGATCGTCGCCTTTTGAGGTTTCATTTCAGTCAGGGTGTTGTCTTAGAAGGCAATTGACTATGAAGGCAGTAAACAGAAGGCAGCTCGCTAGGTTTTGGAACAGAGCAAAGGAGAAAAAAGATACACATTAACCCAAAATGAAAAGGCTGTTTCATGATGATCTTATACTGCAAAAATCTTGTTTTTACTCTTGGCATCTTGGTCTTGTTTTCCAGTAGAAATATCTAAACATTTAAAACAAGATGAGTTTACCTCAGAAGCAAAATTGCACAAATATGATTGTGTTCTTCAAATGGCAGAATTTGTCTCTTGCTTTAGGGGAAATCCATCTAATCTGATCTAATCTAATCCATCCATCCATCCAGTCTGTCTGTCTGTCTGTCTGCCGGCCTGCCCGTCTGTCTGTCTTTCGATCTATAATTCTGTCTGTCTGCCAGCCTGCTTGTCTGTCTGCCCCGTCTGTCTGTCTGCTTCTCTGTCTGCCCCGTCTGTCTGTCTGCTTCTCTGTCTGCCCCGTCTGTCTGTCTGCTTGTCTGTCTGCACCATCTGTCTGTCTGCTTGTCTGTCTGCTTCGTCTGTCTGTCTGCTTCTCTGTCTGCCCCGTCTGTCTGTCTGCTTCTCTGTCTGCTTCTCTGTCTGCCCCGTCTGTCTGTCTGCTTCTCTGTCTGCTTGTCTGTCTGCCCCATCTGTCTGTCTGCTTGTCTGTCTGCCCCATCTGTCTGTCTGCTTGTTTGTCTGCCGTGTCTGTCTGTCTGCTTCTCTGTCTGTCCCGTCTGTCTGTCTGCTTCTCTGTCTGTCTGCTTCTCTGTCTGCACCATCTGTCTGTCTGCTTGTCTGTCTGCCCCGTCTGTCTGTCTGCTTGTCTGTCTGCACCATCTGTCTGTCTGCTTGTCTGTCTGCTTCGTCTGTCTGTCTGCTTCTCTGTCTGCCCCGTCTGTCTGTCTGCTTCTCTGTCTGCTTCTCTGTCTGCTTCTCTGTCTGCTTCTCTGTCTGCCCCGTCTGTCTGTCTGCTTCTCTGTCTGCTTGTCTGTCTGCCCCATCTGTCTGTCTGCTTGTTTGTCTGCCCCGTCTGTCTGTCTGCTTCTCTGTCTGCCCCGTCTGTCTGTCTGCTTCTCTGTCTGCCCCGTCTGTCTGTCTGCTTGTCTGTCTGCTTGTCTGTCTGCCCCATCTGTCTGTCTGCTTGGTTGTCTGCCCCGTCTGTCTGTCTGCTTGTCTGTCTGCACCATCTGTCTGTCTGCCCCGTCTGTCTGTCTGCTTGTCTGTCTGGACCATCTGTCTGTCTGCCCCGTCTGTCTGTCTGCCCCGTCTGTCTGTCTGCTTGTCTGTCTGCACCGTCTGTCTGTCTGCTTGTCTGTCTGCCCCGTCTGTCTGTCTGCTTGTCTGTCTGCACCATCTGTCTGTCTGCTTGTCTGTCTGCCCCGTCTGTCTGTCTGCTTGTCTGTCTGCCCCGTCTGTCTGTCTGCTTGTCTGTCTGCACCATCTGTCTGTCTGCTTGTCTGTCTGCCCCGTCTGTCTGTCTGCTTGTTTGTCTGCCCCATCTGTCTGTCTGCTTGTCTGTCTGCCCCGTCTGTCTGTCTGCTTGTCTGTCTGCACCATCTGTCTGTCTGCCCCGTCTGTCTGTCTGCTTGTTTGTCTGCCCCGTCTGTCTGTCTGCCGCGTCTGTCTGTCTGCTTGTCTGTCTGCCCCGTCTGTCTGTCTGCTTGTTTGTCTGCCCCGTCTGTCTGTCTGCCCCATCTGTCTGTCTGCTTGTCTGTCTGCCCCGTCTGTCTGTCTGCTTGTCTGTCTGCCCCGTCTGTCTGTCTGCTTGTTTGTCTGCCCCGTCTGTCTGTCTGCTTGTTTGTCTGCCCCGTCTGTCTGTCTGCTTGTCTGTCTGCACCATCTGTCTGTCTGCTTTGCAGTACATCACTGTAATCTGAGGCTCAGATATGGGACCTCTCTCTTTCTCTCTCCTTCTCTCTTTCTCTTCTCCTCACTGGATCATGTCATTGTGGGTTAGCTCCTAATTACTCTCTCCCAGAGACGTTCCAAATATTCCCCTGGTGCTAATATTTTTCTGCCTCAACGACTCATTATGTTGTTTGGCAGCCTGAAACATCAGCCTTTCAATGTCTGAGCACCACGGCTCATGTACAGTCTTCCACCTCTACACCTCTCTCTCTCTCTCTCTCTCTCTCTCTCTCTCTCTCTCTCTCTCTCTCTCTCTCTCTCTCTCTCTCTCTCTCTCTCTCTCTCTCTCTCTCTCTCTCTCGGTCTGCCGGTCTGTTTCCACGACTACTCCTGTTGCTGTGGCATTACAGGTTGTTCTGTGCAGTCTGAAAGTGTAGGTAATCATGTATGATATAGATTCAATAGCATGACTCCTGAGTCTCATGTCTGTTCACCTTCTGTTGATTGCACACAGCGATTATTTGCCTTTTCCAGGCATCATTCTGCGGTAACGCAGATCTTCCCAGTATATACTCTGTCATCTTACATTTTCTTCTCCTTTCTGTCCATTTTCTAAGCATTTAATTGGTCGAGAGTTGATTGTTCATTCCTTAGGAGACATAATAGAGTTCTTAATTATGTTTTAGTGAAGTATCAACATGATTAGATAGATAGATAGATAGATAGATAGATAGATAGATAGATAGTCTTTTGTATCTGGGCAAATGTGAGGCATTGAGATCTCTTGAGATGCATGTGAGATTACTGAAGTCTTTTTCACAGAGAAATAACTTACAAGCAAGAGATTTAAGCAAAAGTCTCAATTAATCTGCATTTAACCTTTTTGCAATTGAGGAGAAACAATTGAGATATTAATAAGCACTCATTTGTGCTTTTTTTTCTTCTTTCATATGGCTGCACATTCACACAGAATCATCTTGACTGTCTTAATCTTGGGCATTCTGCCAGGTAAGGATGTGTTGAAGTCAAGGACAGCCGTAGAGGACAACATGGCGGCGTTTCAGTGCACGTTTTGATGTGTGTGGTGAGGCGGTCTGAGGCAGGCAGGTTTTAGTGTCATGTCTGTTAGATGCATGTAATGCTTCAATCTTGAGCTGTGAGAGGAAAGTGTCTGGAAAACACAGACTTCATGGTACATAGAGCGGCCTTGATGTTACTTTAGCCCCTCACAGAACACACCTCAACCATGACATCTGCCGTTATGTGTGTTTCAGCACAAAGAAACGCTCCAAAACTAAAGGAAAGTGGTAAAGTCCGGTCTTTCATTCTGCAAGTTGTGTTTTTTTTCTTTTTTTCTGCAGTTAAATGTCTTCTTAATATTGTATTCCGTTTGACTGGATCGTCCATGCTGAGAATTTCCCCCTCAGCATCATCAGCATGCGAATTATTAAACAGTGTAAGCAAAGTTAATAGTCAAGTGCTGACCAAGTGCTTCAGAATTTCTGGGGCTTCTTCAGCAAACCTAAACCCACCAATCAGAATGCTTAATTTAGCAGGAAAACACGAAGAAAGCTTATTTTCCACTGCACAGGTCTTTAAGCAGACAAGCAGTCTGAATCTCGTCCAGTTCTCTGCTGTCCCGCAGCATGCGTCCTGCAGGCCTGGCCGGGTTCGGTTGGGTTTATTAAGAGAAGCCTGCTGCTGCACTTTGGTAATGGATTGTTTATCTGTATGGCTGCACTCGAGGGCAGCACAGGCAGCCTGCCTTGCGCTTTAATGCGGTTTGCCATAATGAATGCATTTCCAAATTAGATGAGGCTTTTTTCCCCCCATTATTTTCTTTTGCTCATCCAGTGGTATTGATTCATTTGCGGTGCCCCCTGAACTTGACCTTGCTAGGTCTGGTCAATGTCAATATCTCGTCCTCCTTTGCCTTTCCTCGTCAGAGCGAGCTATCGATAGCTGCATTTAGCAACCGGGACTCTTAGGATCTAAAGATCCATACGCATTTCGGAGGTGTCGGAATAACACATCAGCCTGTGAGAACGAGAAATAGCCCAGCATCCTTGACTTTAAGTCAACATCACCTGGTGCACGATTCTTTAGTGCATATTATCCTGAAGAAAAAAAAAAGAGTGAATAAAATGTAATTTCAAAACAAAATGGATTTGATATTGTTGGATAATATTATTTTTAAGGCAGTTCAATTCATTGAATGTGTTAATTTTGTATGATTAATTAGTTATTAAAAAATTATATTTAAAAAATGACTGAAAAAATATTTTATTTAATAATTTGATGTCTTCATTTAGGGACTTTTCTCAGCCAATTATCATGTATGCAATTAATTTGATTAATTAATCAACCTGTCGAGTAATTAATTTGATTAATATTTTTAATTGATTGACAGTTCTAATTGTTTTTCTTCCACCCACATGGCCTTGATTACACTAGGGGGGAAAAAGAGGTGGACAAAGTTACTACAGTTTGATGGATGATTATGAAAAGCTTGTTTTCTTTCATGCACAATAAGACCAGGTAACTTTTATTAAAGGCAGGGTAGGCAGTTTGTTGCAGAAACATTTTTGTTATGCTGGTTGAAAGTCTAATCACATCTTGATAGTAATCTCTAAGTTAAGTGGACTAAATGTATTTGTATATTGTCTGTAGAAGAAGTAGAACCATAAAATGTTCGTCCAATCTATGAATTCGGTCCGAATGCAATGATACGATGTCCTACTTGACTGTCAACTTTAGTTTAGAGTCCAATTCTCACTATTAACTAGTTGCTTATTAGCATGCATATTACTAGGATATTGGCTGTTTATTAGTACTTATAAAGCACTCATAAGTTGGACAGACGTCAGTCACCGAGCACCGCAACCAAAATCGGCAGCTGCCTTTTACAGTTCCTCCTGAACCAAAACAACGATCTTATGCCGCATTACTACTGTAATTTGGAAGGAAACCCTTGATGTTTTGCTTGAAGCGGTTGGTGACTCGAATTTATGCTTTTTAATGGAAACACGATCAACGCCGAAATGAATCTGCAGCAGTCATATGTTCTACAGGCCAGAGCTTTTTAAGTTGTTTATGTTCATTATTATTGTAATTTTATGTGCTTTTAGACATGAGGTATTTAAAAACTGTCTCTCGTGATGCTTTTGTTTGCTCCCTGCTGTACTCATTCATGTGTTTTGAAGAAGATCTCTGCTTTCAAAGCTAGCTTGCTATTACTAGCCTTCTTGGAAATTGTTTACCTAAGAAATAAAGAGGATGTCATGTTGATTTTAAAATAATCTTTTGAAGTAGGGAAAGCCTGTGCACTGGGAGGGAAAAAACATCTTTAACCAGCCTAAACCGGTTTGCTACTAGTCTCCAAGCCAGGTCAGGCTGGTCCGTTGGTTGGATTTGGGCACTTTTCAGTTTTTTCACAGAAATGTAGTGGATGACTCGACAGAAATGCATTGACAGGCGACAAGTGGCGCTTTAAAATCACAGTGTGGTTTCAGTCTTGTCTTTCACCATTATCTTTAGTCACTCTGTCAAATGACCAGCTGCACGATACAGCGTTCTCAGGGTTTTCCAGTTAAAACTGCAGGTGTGCGCTTACCGGGTTTTACTAGCTTTGGGTTTCTTCTCATTTTTTTTTCTGCAGCAGTGAAAATGAATGGGTTTTGTTCTTGAAATGGCTCTGCTTTGAGGATAATGTGAGCTGTGAGTATGATGACCGCTCTCTTTCTCTTGCTGTCTCTCTCCCTCTCCGTTGGTTTTGATATGGATCGTGAGTGGACAGTGCTTGTCATCTGGAGAGCTTGTGTCCCGCGCTCCCTCGGCCCTCTTATCTCCGTATCTGACACAGTTGTTTCTGCTCGTGATGAGAGGAAATAGCACAATGATAAAATACCAAATCACTTCAGCGGGGACTTCAGAGCCTCTACAAGCTTTCCATAGACAATTATTCCTCACTGAGCTCCTCTTCAAGGTGTAATCTAACATCTCCGTAGCAACTGAGCTGGAGATTTCCACTTTTGCCGCGTGCGTTTGCGCCGTACGTGTGTTTTAGTGTGCAGAGATAATACCAGTCACACTGAGGCTAAGCACATACAGACTAGTGATGGGGGTTGTAGAAGCTTTTGGATGCAAACTCACTCTTTTATTCATTGATCTTATGGATTCCTCTTTCAGATCTAATTATTGTGCAGATAAATACATGAATGTAACTGCATAATTGTTATTGCAAAGATTTTGAGTTTGACAAATTTTGAGAGGACAAATTCAGATAAATTCTGAGTTACCATACTTGGCCTTCAAGTCACTTTCACTTTCCTATATATATATATATATACACTCACCTAAAGGATTATTAGGAACACCTGTTCAATTTCTCATTAATGCAATTATCTAATCAACCAATCACATGGCAGTTGCTTCAATGCATTTAGGGGTGTGGTCCTGGTGAACTCCAAACTGAATGTCAGAATGGGAAAGAAAGGTGATTTAAGCAATTTTGAGCGTGGCATGGTTGTTGGTGCCAGACGGGCCGGTCTGAGTATTTCACAATCTGCTCAGTTACTGGGATTTTCACGCACAACCATTTCTAGGGTTTACAAAGAATGGTGTGAAAAGGGAAAAACATCCAGTATGCGGCAGTCCTGTGGGCGAAAATGCCTTGTTGATGCTAGAGGTCAGAGGAGAATGGGCCGACTGATTCAAGCTGATAGAAGAGCAACTTTGACTGAAATAACCACTCGTTACAACCGAGGTATGCAGCAAAGCATTTGTGAAGCCACAACACGCACAACCTTGAGGCGGATGGGCTACAACAGCAGAAGACCCCACCGGGTACCACTCATCTCCACTACAAATAGGAAAAAGAGGCTACAATTTGCACGAGCTCACCAAAATTGGACAGTTGAAGACTGGAAAAATGTTGCCTGGTCTGATGAGTCTCGATTTATGTTGAGACATTCAGATGGTAGAGTCAGAATTTGGCGTAAACAGAATGAGAACATGGATCCATCATGCCTTGATACCACTGTGCAGGCTGGTGGTGGTGGTGTAATGGTGTGGGGGATGTTTTCTTGGCACACTTTAGGCCCCTTAGTGCCAATTGGGCATCGTTTAAATGCCACGGCCTACCTGAGCATTGTTTCTGACCATGTCCATCCCTTTATGACCACCATGTACCCATCCTCTGATGGCTACTTCCAGCAGGATAATGCACCATGTCACAAAGCTCGAATCATTTCAAATTGGTTTCTTGAACATGACAATGAGTTCACTGTACTAAAATGGTCCCCAGTCACCAGATCTCAACCCAACAGAGCATCTTTGGGATGTGGTGGAACGGGAGCTTCGTGCCCTGGATGTGCATCCCACAAATCTCCATCAACTGCAAGATGCTATCCTATCAATATGGGCCAACATTTCTAAAGAATGCTTTCAGCACCTTGTTGAATCAATGCCACGTAGAATTAAGGCAGTTCTGAAGGCGAAAGGGGGTCAAACACAGTATTAGCATGGTGTTCCTAATAATCCTTTAGGTGAGTGTGTGTATATATATATATATATATATATATATATATATATATATATATCATAGTATAAATACATATTTAATAGTTTGATTAAACCTTCAAAATATGAGAATTATTTTATAATTATTTATATAATATTTCATACCTTAAAATAGCTTGAATGTAACTCTACACCCTTGCCTCATTTAGTATATGTGGTTCTATGAATATGTAAATTAGCCCCGCCCCCACTCACTCACACCAGCTCAGAGATCCACTCGTTGACAATCACACGTTGACGTGATTGGTTACAAGGTAGTTTGTGACGTCAGAAACACTGACGATTGTGTCTTTGGTTCACTGCAGTTTTAAGGAGAAAATACTCAGCATGGTTTGTCTTAAAGCATATTAAAAACACCACATAGACATATAAACAACATTAAAAGCTTGATTTTCACCACAGGGGGACTTTAAATGAGTTGTGAGGACATCGGATATGTGTCAGAGTGACAGCAGCCTAATAAACCTGCTGCTATGATGTCTGCCATTAATGTAAATCAAAGAACAAAGACAACGAGAAAATCACTCACTGCTCTTGACTGAATCACTTTTGTAGCTTTAATAAGGATTAATCTATATTTAATTTCAAATGTATGAAGTGAAGACTGTGTTTGATAACTTTATTCAATATATATATATATACTTTAGATTAGACTGTTTCAAAATTAAACACACACACATTTTTGTTGGAGGGTGCATAGTACGCCAGATCCCATGAAATCCATTCATGAGCAATGTGTTTTTTTGTGTTGATGTATTTCCTGTGGAATCAGGAAATTGCCAGGACATTAATCATTAGTAGAAATGGATTAAAAGCCACAAAACTCATTTTTGATTTCACAGAGTCTTTTAAAAGCAGTCTACGGTGGTTAACTCACTAGGTTTTGGAGCAGAGCTGCAACGAGAGAAAGGGAGAGAGAGACAGCGGGTGAGCGTCATTAGCGGAGAATGAAGCGGCTTAAATTTTGATGATATAAATGAGGAGAAAAGATGAGCATGGATTATTGAACACATCATAATGAAAACTTAAACCAGTCAAAGACGTTAAAAGAAACTAATTAAAACAAATGTTTCAACCTCCATCTTCACGGGCATAACTTATTCAGAGGCCTGCGCGAAGAGAACGATCCGGCCCTGTCATTATCCCAACTAAAGTAAATTATTTAATGACATTTGGCCTGTGAAAACATGAGGAGCAGATTATGGATTGAAGGTCAGCGGATGGGAAGGAAAGCCAACGGGAGATTTGACTTACAGTTTGAAATGTAAGAAATCTAGATTGTCACTGGTGAATTGTTTTGATAGATAAATACATACAGTATTTTGTGTTATAGAGCAGTTGACATATTAAAGACTGCATTTAAAGTTTCACCCATAAGAATTCAAATGATTTTTTTATGTATTGCATCAACATAAAGTTATTGTGTATTCTGTGCATATATCTGTGTAAATTCAATACAGTTTTATTATGTACAGTAAATCTATTTTGATATTGAATCTTGGTCTTTAAACCTATATATTTTTAATCATTTCACCTGACAATAAATTACTATAGTTTGGCACAGAACTTTTTATTTTTAACTTTTGAAATGTATTATTTCTGCCCACTTGAACATTTATGATGAATGTGCCTGAAATGCGCAAATGTTGCTTTTTATGGCCACATGACCATTTGATTGTCTGGACCTTTTCTGAAAAGAAAACTTCGACATTTGTGCTCTTGGAAGTGTAATTGAATTCTCCTAATGTAGACTTTGATGAAGGGTTTGGATTCAGTGAAACGTCGAATTTCCATTTGCCCTGATTTCTCAATATTGTGGAAACTGCTGTATTGTTTATAATCTTGTGAATATCACCTTGGCTCTTTTGCGATGAAGAGTTTCTCTCTCAAATGCAGACTTGGGTTTCCGCCCTCCTCTTTGAGGAACGTTTGCTGCATTCAAAGACAACTGAACAATGAAACAAGAAGAGTCTGTAATTTTCTGAATAAGCTAATGACATGCTGTGATCTGTTCAGTCTCATCATTTCATTAACTCGCAGCACTTTTACATTCAACTACACAAGCGCACGAGATGTGGTGGTTGCGTGTGCATGATGGGCCGTTCAGTCCTGATCGTAGAGCACCTTGAGGTTTATCAATTACTGCGTGACGCGTCTCACTCCTGTCTAATGAGTGCAGACGTTGAAGCAAATGAACCGTGTGAAACATGGGAGAAATCTGACATTGTTCAGTTTAAATCAGTGCAAGAAGAAATGCAAGTCACCATGAAATCAGATATGACCCCATGTAGTTCCCTGTTCTTATTGTGCAGGATTTATTTAAAAGAAAATGTTTGTTTTCATCTTTTATGGAAATGCAATAACTTGCTAAACCTCTCAACAGGCTTTTTTTCACTCTCATTCTCCATTCTGGTGGTACAGTATGTAGGCTAACATTACATTTCATAAATCAGTTCATTTATGAAAGACAAAAGTTAGTACTGTCCTACATTTTTGCTTTTTTTTTACTGTCTTCAGTTGAACCATTTGATTCAGAACCTTAGTTCATATTTTTGTCATATATGAACAGCAATCTGCACCAAAACAGTCTGAGACCACCTCTGAATCAACATTGTAATAATAATTCAGCCCTTTTTTGAGCAAAACAAACAAATCAGATTTTTCTCAAATCAGATCTTTTCAGGCAGACTGTCCACACTATTTATTGCAAGTGATTAATTGCAACACCGTATGAATATTTCCATATGTTTTTTTGATGTTATCGTTGTGTCACGTTAAGAGTGAAGCAAAAGACAATTTGAAATCTAATTTGAGCAGCCAGAGCATCCAGACTGAGACGCATCTGTAAAAACCGGATTGGAATCGCATTTCAAACCACCTCCAAATGTGGTTTGAATCAGTGATTTCATGTGTTTTTTGCTGTCCAGGCTTTCAAAACCCCATCTGGATTTTTGCAGTCTAAAAAACACCCTTAATATAATAATCTTAGCTCTTTTTTCTACTGGAAATGCATCCTTTAATGCAAGTAAAACAGGCCGTGAATTATGTTTGCTTTAAAGGGGTCATATCCTACAATTTGTGTTCATTTTATTTATTTATCTATTTCTATTTTTAATGATAGCCAAGGTTGAACTAACTATAAGTCTGAAAACACCCCTAATATTATATAATACCTTAATATCTTTTTAAACTGAAATGCATCTGAGTAAAATGGGCTGTAAATTGTGTAAGTTTTTTTCTTTTCTTTTAAAGTCCACTTTTAATGATAGTCTAGGTTTCTGGGACACAAAAAACAGTGTCTTGATTTAGTTTTATGTGAATATTTTTCACCCTCTCTCTTACCATAGAGGTAAACATGGTGGTTTTGCTTCTGTGAATGTAAGAATTATATATGCAAATTACTTTTTATGGCTATTATTATTGGCTGATCTCTTCGCATGTGAATTGAGTTAGTTAAAAATTAGCCATAGAAAAAGTTCTGTCGACACATTTATGTTCTGAACCTTTGATTCATTTGCTCCTTTGATTCTAAGTACTAAACCTGTTTTTTTTTTTTTGCGACTGTCTCTTGACTGATATTCCCTACCTCCCTGAAAACATTCCCGATTAGACCCGAAGGCCTCGTCTCCCCGTATCGCCACGGGCTCAGTGTGGGCGGTTAGCATGCGAGTTAGCATACCTTAGCACGTGAATTTCACCAGATTACACGACTTCCCATTGTGCCGTTCGCGCTTTGACGTTGTCCGTGGCTTCCGACCGCGAGAGCATTGACAGCTTGATGAATTAGGCCTGACACTTGCCAAAATAGCCGTCCTTTGTGCCAGCTGCCAGTTGAGCGTCTACACTCCGTTAATTGAATTGGCAATTTGTGTAACAGTACCTGCCCCTGAGCCTTTGGTGAAGCCAGGGACCGCCATTTAGCTCCAATAATCCAGGACTAGGGAATAAGAGGTCTAAGCTTCACAAGAAATTATTGCAGATTTAAAATGACAGTTTGATGCCTTGCTGCCAATTTCCCATTCAATGAGAAATAAATTAACAATAGCAATAATGTTGACTTATAAAAGTGAAAGTTAAATTGACTTTCTAATAGCACAAACGATTTGAAATTGCCACTGCGGCGAGTAACAAATTGCATTTATTGCAGTCTTGCACCAAATGCTGTTTGTGGCTTGGCTGGTATTGAAGACTAGCATTACATATTGAAAGTGTCAAATGGAATGCAATACTGTCTCATAATAAAATTCTATTAGTCTATATCAGACGGGGTCTGTCCATTTGCATGTTCGCGAAATGCCGTCAAGGACTTTGGAATATTGCGTCTTTGGATTTGCAATACTCTGAATGGAATAACATCATCCTGTATGTCTTTGACAGTACACCAGAACTCAATAGACAGATCCTGTATATTTTTACAGTGACTTTACTGTATTGTGCATGACTTATTAGGTCAGGCGTGATGTATTTGCTCGCGTTTCCACAGTAATATATTTGTATGTGCTCAATCTAGCGTGGCAGGGAGCTAAACTAGAGGAGATGTATTATGGAGAATCATTGCGGGACAGACATTGTGTTGCCTCTGTGCTCCCGCAAGCTCTTTATTCATATATCATTTGCGTCACGAGCAAAATGAAGCAGATTAATAGAGCATAATTCCTGAGATCAATATGCAATTATATTCATCTCTCTGGCTGCTCGGGCAGCCGTACAGAGGCATGGCGACACAGTCGCATAGTCTTGTCGTTGGACAGTATTGAGTGTACCAGTAAACCAGGGGATGAAAATTGTTTAAGACGTTTACATTTGCCGTTTTCATTTTTTTTATCGTATGCACTTCCTGCTTTTTACTCTCTAGAAACCTTTTAAAATCACCCTTTCATGAATCTGTCTCCTTTAAGACTCACTTGGTTACTTGTTTCTTAAGCTAATCTGTGGTTCAACATGTTCACATTTTTCATTATGAAATATTACCCGTAGAGTTTATAGTTTGCAAAGCTCCTCAAGGTCAAGGAATTTGGAGGACGTGTGGCTGATTTCCATGCGGTGATCTTAAGCGAGGATCCTTGTGTGATGAGAGCTATTGTCTGGAGATGTCGCTTTTAAGCACAGAGAGGAGGATAATTTGAGGCTGGTCAAGTGACCTCTTAACTTTGGTATTTTCTTTGTCGACTGACTTGTACTGCTGGTGGTTGTGATCTCTGCTGGAGCACTTTATATGTAGCCTAGCGTAGCCAGACCTTCAGGCTGATGACAAAAGGTCTGATCTCCATGGTAGCTTCCATTGGCCAAGGACCGCCGAGAGGCCGTCTGAATGACATGTAAAACAACCAATCACAGATTGTTTTGTTCCGCGTCATGTTTAGGTAGGATGTCCCTACAATAACAGACAGGTGTTTAAAACTCTTGGACGAATTCTAAAGAGTCTATACCATAAACTTCACATACTTGACATCTTTTTGTAAATCCAGCGTTTAGTTGATCCTGATAAGCTCACATTGTCACAGCTGTAAACATGACATCGTTCTATGAGGGGGTTTGGCTTCACGACAGCTTTGTTTCCAGACAGACCGCTAAAGAACGCGACACGCGTCTTCGGAAATCCTGTAGAATTCAACCAATCAGATGACGTCTTCAAAAATCCTGAAGTGTTTCCAGTTAAGTGTGCCATATGCATCAGACTATCAGCTTGTGGGCATGACGTCTGAGGCTGAGACTACATGATATGCTGTTTTCACACTGGGTTCAGTTCTGTTCTATTTTATTGATTTACTGTGCCATTACTATGTTGTGTGGGACTTATTAGGGCAGACATGATGTAACCTTGTGTTTTATAATACTTATTTTCTTTCTTTCTTTCTTTCTTTCTTTAGGGCACATTATGTGCTGTTTCAATTCAGGTCTATTTTCAGAATTGTATTTATTTATTTATTTAATGGCTTGATGTGAAGAACATTCCACATATGTTTTTGCCATATGTAGTTTTAAAGGGAAAAAAACTCATGATAGTAACTGTTTGTTTATAATTCATTTAAACCATGTATTACGTTGACATTCTTGCTGTAGGTTAATTCTGTTTACTCATCGATTTCCAGATTTATTCACATTTGGTTTTTGAGAAGTGTCAATTTTGGAACTGTTTGTGTTGCCAAATGTTTTTGAACTAAATAAACCAAATTCCGACATCAGACAGACATATCAAAAGCACGTGTGTGTGTGTGTTGTGTGCCAGGCTGCGTTGATTGCGTGTGCATGAATGCACTGTGTTTGATGTGCAGGTATGTGTGTGTGTGTGTGTGTGTGTGCATGATTTCTGTGCGATCCTCAGGGCGTAAGAGCTCCCTCTGCTGTGCGCTGAGAGCCTCCGTGTCCTTGTCCCACCGGATTGTTGCTCAGGATTGTTTGCCTTTCCACCCACAGTGGCGGCTACTGACCCCGACGCTCCAGGGACATCGCCGAGAGCCCGGCTCTCTCCCTTTCTCTCTCCTCCGGCTGCCGCTGCCCTTCCCGCTTGTGTTGTGGCAGGAATGTTCCTCCGGGGCGGACACAGGGCTTAGCGCTGAAAGCATTACCGGAGGGGAGAAGTGTGTTTACCCAGCTTGAGGCTCTCTGAAGGACAGAGGCTTCTCATGTGGGTCCCGGCCCCTCTCGTGCACGCTCACCTGGGGCACGACGTCCTTATGTCCCCGTTACGCCCTCCCTGAATGGCAAAGCGTTGTTTGCTACTGGTCCTTGAGAATCCTTAATGGCCGTTCAGCGCTTTATTACATCATTAATTGCACTTAATTCAGCAACATTACCCGAATGCCTGGCTAGGCTTGGAAAATTAAGTACAGAGCACTTTGTTATAAAATTCTCTATAATGAGCTCTGGTGGGACAAGGTCTGTTAAGTTTGAAATCACCCCAGGCCATTTTTTAGCAGAGCCTGAGCCGACTTTAAAGTTGGAAACTTGGAAAAAATGCCCTGAGGGCGCTGTTCTCTGGGTGCTTTGCAGCTCAATGGATGTGGCGATATTAGTCCTGCTATAAACAGCGGGCTTTGTAGCACCAAGCCTTGCTGAATATGCAGAGCAGAGCCGTTCTGAGGCTTTGATTTGCATCTGTGTATTTACAGTACCGGGGGCTTAGTATTATTGGGGCGGAAGTGTTTGTTTAACAGTTTACCGTATCTGTTTAAAATCGCACGGGCAGATTCCAATTCCAAGTTCGTTTGGATTTAAAGCGGAAACGTGCGTGCGCATGCTGACACGAGTGAGCTCACTCTGTGTGCTTCTCTTCACAGCTATCGGGTCCCAGCGGAGGCGGAGCCCCAGCATCGTTGCCTCGGAGATCTTTGAGCCTCACCTTGGCAGCCACATTCTGCAGGTAAGATGAGATTCAAACTATTAAATCTGCCTTTGTTCATTCAAAACACCCTGATGTTCTTATAGTTCGGGACGAGCTTGAGATCAACACTGGGTGTGAAGATCATATTATGCATATTTGATATGCATATTATGTAATGCACAAAAAAGTTGAAATGCAATCTTCTTATTTAGAAAAGAAAAAGGTCTGTATGAACTGATATCTGTCCTTGACATTATTTTGATGAAACACTTTATTTTCTGAAGGCTGGTGGTATTTTGTTTCCCTTTTCCTTACACAATTTATTATAATATTTATGAGATAAATAAATATGATAATCTGAGTTTCAGTTAAAGATCGTTTCAGTTGAAGAATCATGGGATAAAGCTAATTTTTATTGGTCAAAATTACTTTTCAGTTGAATGAATGCGTTAATGGTGACTGTTCAATTTATTTTATATGCAATTTGTATAACACTTATGAAGAATAATTACAGTAATTGACAGAAAATACCAATTCCAGTTAGAAATCCTTTGCACTTAATTATGTTTTACTAGCACTCAAATAAGTGTTAGAAGTGATAAAGACAGAAAAAATATAAAATTGCCCAATTTGTCCATTATATTCTTACCAAAATAGGTTATTTGAACACAAATAAAATTTTAGTAAGTGCAGCGTGACATTTTTCTGAAATATTTTACATATTAACGCAGGACATTTAGTAATCTGTTAGTCTAAGTATTCATAAGTAATTATTAAGATGAATAGCAAAATCCAGTTGCTTATGAATAAATTAGCAGGCGTTCTACAATGACCTGGGTGAATGAAATCCGTCACAGATGTACTAATGTGTGTGTTTAGAGATTACAGGTCTGTTGTCTCAAGACATATGTGGTGTCTCTTAGCTGTTTAGCATGCAAGTAAATGAAGGATGACACTTCCTCAGTCTGCTGGTGTTTCGGGAAATCTCAAGGGGAGGGGGCGAATTTCTTATTTCACCTCAGAGAGTAGAAAAAATCGTTTTTTATCCACGCTTAGCTACAGCACTGATGTCCTTTCAAATTCGTTTTAATGACACAGAACGAAAAGCGCAATTTACACCAGTCACCTGTGTCCAAAAAAGCGGATTAGGAATATTTATATAGCGGTTCGCCGGTCCCCGGACTGCCAGCGCTATTCCCTTACGACAGGTTAAGTGTGTGACAGCAAAGCGGAAATTTATAATTAACACCGAAACCAGGCTGGAAGTCTGTCGAGGCGTGGCCTTTTCAAGGAAGGACTTGTTCCTGGCAAATTGTCCCCATTAATCTTCAGCTTAATTGATTGTGAAAAGTTTTAGGATGACATTTTAAAAAAAGCATGCTCGGCTGGTGATTGATCTGAAGAAAATGAACTAATAATGGATGCAAGGCAGTCATTAGTTGTTGAGCGCCGAGGCTAATTTTAGACAGCTTAAACCTTGTTTGATAGCGTTTAATAAAGAGGACGTGGGGGAAGAGCTGCTAACCGGCCTTCACCTGCAAACGGACGTTACGCATAGATACTCACGCATACATGCACTTTTACATAGAGTCATCCTGATTCTTATTTCATAAGGCTTTGGTTTTTGTTGACTGTTTGTATGAATGCTATGCATTGTTGATATTGGTGAAATCGGTGTTCATTCAGATTCATTGATATTGGTTTCTCATTCATTTTGAAATATGAAATGTTTCCAGGTTTGTTGATAACATTGCAGTTTCATATCACTTCACTGTATTCTTTATGGACAGAGTGTTTTATGCAAAATGTCTTGAGATAAAACACATTAAGGAGACTTGTACATGTGTCAGGTTTGGTAGAAGAGGAATAATTGATGACAGACATATACTTTGTATATTATTTTCATAGTTCTGTATGTCAAATGCCTTGTCCATATAGAGGAGAGGTGCACTTAACATGAAATCAAAATTAACCCCATTTACTTTTAGAATTATTGTTCCTGGTTTTATTGTGAAGGATTCATCAATTTGCTTTTAAGGGTGTGTTCACAGTTGTAGTTTGGTTCTCTTAGTTCTTTTGGTCTGGACCAAAAAAGAAAATGATACATTTAGTCTTCATTCGATTAGTGTTCACACTAATCGATCTTAAAGTTACCATCTGTGTTCTGGCTAAATGTGCTATAAATACATATGATCTTGTGAAATCAACTTGTGAAAAGCTGGTATTCTTGAGCATTATGTCCTTTTTTGGGTCGCATTTCGTTTACGTTGCATCCTGTTTTTAGTTTGTTTAGATGTCTTTGGTCTGTGTTGCGTTCATATTTCAGCCGAAACGCACCAGAGTTCGTTTGGAAGTGGACCGTGACTTTTCAGGGTTCCCGATCCGCTTGTTTGGTGCGCACCAGGGTTTGAATGGTAATGTTTACACTTATTCAAATTAACCAGGGTTCGGTTTAATGAAACCAAACATGCCAAGTGTGAACACACACTAAATTAACTTTTCTTCTCTAAAGGTAGCTATGTACAGTATAAAGCAGCTTTCTGTTGGTCAACTCTGCAAATTCGTGTGATCAACTTGAACACAAGCAAAATCTCCATGAAGAAGTTTTTTAGCCTCACGCAAAACTCCCATTTGTGCAGATTTCTTTTAAAAATGTCTGTATTTTGCCCATGAAATTTCACAGAGTAACAGTGCTGCAACCAAGGTCTCAAAGTAGGGGAAAATAATATATTAACCAATGATATCATAAATTGATTTTCACAATCCAGTCAAAATCTGACATAATCAGCTATATTTATTAATAATAATATTTCACAATTCCTTATAGAAATCAATATTTCAGCAGCAGTCAACCATTATAATTAAACAAATATTAACAAATCAAGTCCCGTCTACATCATTTTTTACTGAATTTTGTTTCATTGCATCACATGGTGAAAGTTAAATGTGTTGCAAATGTTGTATGTTGTTGTTTTATTGCTATTTAGCAAAATGAATGAAATTTATAAATGATGAAGCACAAAATTTAATGGTTCTTAAAAATGTATGACAGTTTTACAAGTTTGTATAGTTAAAATTTGAATGTTTTGTTTTTTGCTCTGTGTGGTTTGCGTTTTTTGTGCTGTTATGTGACCCAGTGACCAGATTTCAGCACAGAAAACACTCTGTGCTTTTTTGTTTATGCACAAACAAGCTGAACACATTGAGCACCCAGTTTTGTCAAGCCAGATAATCAATTAGCTGCTTTAATATGCAGGTCTGTTTGAAGGCAGCTGTTGTGACGCTCTGCTTTCCCACTGCTATTTAATGTCATGGCACAATAATATCAATATTGTCTTTTTCTGTCCCAGCTCACACACAAAAACAGTATATTTTTAGAAAAGACCCATTTCTGGCGGCAGGTAAATATCACAACAGAGGATATTTACTTTTCAAGGTTTCATGCAACAAAAGCTAGTTATTTTTGCTACTGTACCTTTAAGACTTTTTCCTGTCGTTTAACACCCTACTCGTCCTTCAGTGGCGTCTCTACTTGCCCCGAGGGTTTTACGGTCTCGGTGGTGTCGGCACAGGCTGTGTCGGCCCTGTGGGCCACAGAAATGACCGTTATGTCCACTCCCACAGTGCATTGTCATTTGCGTGGGCAGCGGGTCGGATTGATTCCGACAGCAGCGCTAGGTCATTAGCAGAGAGCTCAGAAGTCCTCTGTCAAAGCGCTCCACGCTTCCGCCCGGCTAAATAATAGCATTTATATCACACAGATCATGCTTAGCAAGAGATGAATTATAGATGCAGGGTTTCATTTTTAAGGCAGATGAGAGCTTAGCTGCCTGTGAAGGGCAAAAGCAGTGTATGGTCATAGACACACTGCACAGAGAGTGAGACTGAACCTTTGTCCGTTGTTCTTAGGAGATAAGTCTGGTCAGTAAATTAGCGTGAGCTAATGGAGCTGTAAGCCGCTAAATGTTTATGATTACGCTTGTTTTGGGAGCTGAGCTTGACTGGCATGCTCTTTTTTCCTGCAGAGTTTAGCTCCAACTTGCCTCAACACACCTGCCTGGAAGTTTCTAGTATGCCTAGTAAGACCTTGATTAGCTGGTTCAGGTGTGTTTAAAGGTGTGGTATGTAATATTGACTAGTGGTTAATAACTAATAGCTAGTGGTTGAAGTGGGTACTGCACTCCAAATTTAAAATATTAGAGAGAGTTTTCTCTCCTCAGACTTAACACTCACGCCGGTTGCCAGTTTAAGGACACGCAACAGGAATGAGCGCAATTGACGATGAAAGCCGACGAACCTTGCACTGTAAGTTTTTGAGTTGATGTATCCACGTTTTAATATGCCTCTGGTTATTGAGCTTTTTAAATGGATGGATATGCTTTTTAGGTCAGGTATAATCTGCGATCTCTAACCCAGTTTGTTTGACCCAGTCCATTGCAGCAGTACGCTCGTTTTACAAATCTCGTCTCGTTCTCATGAACCCAATCTCGTGAGATGTGTCTCGTCACACCCTTACTATATACTGTCTAAAAATATTAATAATGGTAACAAATTATGCATCTTTTGAAAGGTCTAAGGGTTTAGTGCCAGTCTACGGTCTCTGTTTTACATTATAGGTGCTACAGCAACAGTAATATTGTAATTTGTGTCAGGAGTACAAATGACAACATGCAAAATCAAAATGGGACTTCATATCTTTGTTATGAAATGGAGATCGCGAGATGAATCCAATCCGTTGCACTTGGGTAAAATGTCCATGACAAGTGTCCAGTGGAAAACAACCAATAGTACTTTTTGTCCACAAAAGCTTTAAATCCGTGAAATATTGATATATTATCCATTGTTTACATCAAATTTCACCTGAACGATCTGCCCTCCGTCATCATTCTTCAAAAAATTATGCAATTTGAGCCTTGTTGTAAAACTTGAATTGGCTAAATCAGTGGTTTTCAACCGGGGCCTCAACAAACTTCCAAGGGGGGTCTCAAGATGGCTTAAAAAAGTTAAAAATAAGACATAACAACCATACAAATAAGTTAAAACAACAGAAAACTAAGATATGACCCCTTCAACAGCTAGTCTTGGAAAACCTGATATGCTATATGAGAGAAAAGTGTGATTTCTAGACCTTGAAAACAATTGGACAAGAATACATTTTATAAGGTATAAATTGAGTAAAGATATATTTAAAAAAAAAACTTATCCATAATCGTTATCCAGCAAATCACAAACAACTTATAAAGGTCATGGAACCTTTGAATATTGTTGTGGACAATAGGGGGCCTTGGCGTCGAAAAGGTTGAGAAGCAGGGGCCTAGAGGGAATCTGCTGACTTTCTGTGCTGATTTTGGTAGGAAATAGATTTAAACTAATACTATAGTCAAATTGGCCAAAGTATTTAACAAACAAACACACAACAGGGTGGAGAACGTGCAGAACGTTGCGAATGGAGCTTTCTGCTGTTATGTGGGCACAGATCGCTCTCTTTTGGACATCCGCAGTTTTTGCATTCATAATAGGGATGCGCCAGACAGCTTGTCAGAAAGTTTCTGATCTACACTGAGCAAATTAACAGCGCTGTTGTTTATTGCTTATCTGTGGTTTTTGATGTGTTTTAGTGATAAAGGATGAAGAGCGTTCAGAGACACTGATCGACAGGGAGCCTTAATTACTGCCTGTGTGTGTGTGTGCGCGCCCGCACCTGTGGTGAGCGCCGGGGTGACAGGACACCAAACGCCTCTTAATATGTCTCGCAGCTTCAAGTTCCAACACTCAATCTTTCATCAACTCCTTGTTTGCTTTCTTCTCTTTCGTTCTCTTGTTGTTTGTTTTGTAGCGTCGTCTTTGTTGTTTTTGGCTTGTTTGTGATAATAGGGCTTGGATTAAAAAAGAGACGAGGGGGAAAAAAAAAACACAGACACTTTGAAAACCCTTCGATCTTCACACCGGAGGAAAGCGCAAAGACGGCGGCTTTAGAAATGACAGCTGTTTACATTTGCATAACATCAATGCGGAGCGAGGCGGTGTCTTTGAGCCCGTCTGTGTGCAGCTGTCACCGGCTGTAATCGCAGGTTGATTCGCGGTTCACAGGAATCGCCATCACGCTTCTCTGGCTCTTCGCTGAGATCAGGTAGAAGGTGGCAGAGAAAGAAAATAACACACAGGGGAGGGTGTTCTTCACCTCAAAACGCCTCATGCTCGAGACGTACATGCAGATGGGTTTAGGGACGTCAAACCCCAGTCTGAGGGATGTCTGTCCATCTTACCTTTGCCGGGGACGTTCGTTCTAGAGCTTAAAGGGATAGTTAACCCTAAAATTAAAAATCTGTCATCGTTTACTCACCTTCATGTTGTCATTGAACAAAAAAAAGAGATTAAATGCTAATTAGATGGTAAAGGTTTGAGAGCTTGAGTGTAGAGGAAGATTTCAGCCTATTTTTACTCATAAGGGTTCAGAAGATTGATTGATTGATTGACTGATTGATTGATTGATTGATTCATGTTAATAGTAATGCTTCAGAAGTGTAGGGTCCAATGGAATCATGTATTTTTAGTCTATTCCATTTATTAACGTGCAAGTCAATCATTTATGTATAATTTCCAAAGAAAAAAGAAAGAAGAAAAGTTACATATTTTATGAACATCATGATCTCAACAGTCCCATTCAACATGTGCTTTTGTTTTATGCGAAATAGCTGAAAATTTCTTCAAAATATCTGGTTTTGTATTGTATGGGAGAAAGAATGTCATGATCATGAGTAAATGATAACTCAACTTAATTTTAATAAAAGCCGAGCTTTGTGTGTGTTTGTGAAGGAAGGATGGATGGCGTTCTTTCAAATGCCTTTTTCTTTTAACATTATTATGCACAAAAAAATTTTCTTAACAACCTCGCCATTATGCAGGAAATGGGACCCATGAGCATATTTAACATATTTCAGGGCAGCGTCTAAATCACACAGATATTCCGGTGATAACTCTTTAATCTTTAATGTTGGGTAATAATCACCCTTGATTTAATATGTATGGCGTGTTATTTTATTTAAGAACATGTTTTTTTTTCTTTTTTCTAAAATACTGTTTAGATGAAGATGGGAGAGAGTTTTCTGCTCCCTGAAAAATCCCATTGAACTGCAACTATGTAGGATTTGTTATATGATAGTAGAGTGTTGTGTGTGGTTGCTAAGGTGTTCTGAGTGCTTTTTAGCATGTGTGTTTGCAGTTTATATGCGGTTTCTAGTTCTAATTGGCTGTTTAATGACTTTATGTACATCAGTATATTGTGTACACGAATTTGGGCACTGGTAAGGACCCTGCTCATTTTACACTGGGACACTAGCCGTGTTTCCACTGTCGGGCCAAAGGCGAGCATGCTACTGCGTGCCAGGGCCAGTCGCGTTACCACTGTCACTTTCAGGTCTTAATCGGGCCTCGTCATGGCTTCCTCAGGGCCAATGGCCAGGGTTTTTTGGTCTGCCGAATACCTTGGTCCAAAGCGTGCCAACTGGGGCTTGAGTAGTGGTAGTGGTCATGAACAAAGGTGGAGTCTACCTGAGTCAGGAGATGGTCAACACCACTGCTCATTCCCCATGTTATTATATCAGGCTACCAGCTAACTTCAACATTTAAGACATTTTAAACAATTTTCAGCTCAAAACTCACTTTCCATGTGAAATACCACTTTGATTCAGCATGATTGATGTGCACTCCTGACAGAAATGAATAAATTACTGTCACTGTAACTTTTTTATTGTAAAACATTGGTCAAATATCGATGCTGGAATCTTAAGTAAAAGCTAAACATTCACTTCTGTCATGCTCATTTTGCGATCTAGCTAGTTTTCAGTCAGCTGGTGAAACGGTCGGGTTGTGTGTCGTCGTTCACACGTATGGACGCGGGTTTTAGGGTAGCACTGCGGGGCTACTGGCCTGACAGTGGAAACACAGCTTGATTTGCTCGACGGCACGTTATTAGCCCTGGCTCGCACTTGCCCGACAATGGAAAAGCGGCGAATGATGACCAGCAATATTACAACGCCCTAGTCGTAAAACCTCACTACTGGTATACAGTATATGAACAGCAGAACTGATATTTTTCTTCTTGATTTTTTTAATGTTTTTTTATACACATTATTAAATACATTATGATAAATACATTGATTGTTACATATGCATGCAACATTTCAGCCGTAAATTGATTATAAATGTTAGCTAGATTTACTACCTGTCTAGCGATGTGTTTATGCTAAAATCTAATTCAGTAACTTTCTTTTTTTTCTAAACATCTATCACGTGTCATGTGTATTGAGTTGGCTCGCACAATTTATGTTTTGCGCTTCAGAATTTCTGCCAAGGTAATATGGTGAGCATCAATGCTCCCTGGTTTTCAGTTCATTGTGGAAATTTTTAAGGTGCTAATGTTTTAATCTAGTTCTAGCTAGCGCACTCGAAAGTTTTTGAGACAGCCCTTAAAATGGCCGACTCCCTGATCAGTGGCCTGACTACTGAACTAGGAAGCTGATTGAGACACACCCTATGATATTCTGGTTTTTAGATATAGCATGGGTCCCTCTTATAATGTGAGTCTTTTTTTTGAATTGTCCATCAGGTAAAAATGTTTAAGTCTAATCACTTTGAATATTAAAACCACACATTGCATGATTTGAGGTATCAAAGTTTAATATTTAGGGTTAAGGGGTTTGTTCAAATCCATAACTCTCAGTATGATCAGTACTAATAGTATTTTAACCTTATCAAGCGCTGGCAATTACATGCCAAACTCGCTGTATGCTTTGCTTTTTTTCCGCTTTTTTTCTTTCTGTCTTTCTTTTGCTGTTTTTTTGTTCTCTGCTGTCTACAGTTTTAGCTGATCTCCATCTCTATTAGTTCAGGTCTGTCTTGCATTCACAGTGCATAGATTTGTAAAAAAGCGAGGCAGACGTGTTTTATGTGATGTCCATCACAAAGCAGTTGAGATCACAGTGTGAGAGTACCTGAGGTCAGTGCTTTCTGCTTTTAGCTCTTTTATTTACATCAGCTGTCGGAAGACCTCCATAGCTTTCCCCTTCGTTCACTAATTTGCTGTTGAAAGCAAACATGTCAGAGCCTCTCTTGTTGTGGTTCACTAGCTTGCATAACATAATGCGAACAGCATTTACATATCCATAAACACACAAACACACACGCACGGACCCAGCTCAATCTCATCTTGTGTTGGATGGCTTCCTGACAGATCATCCATTCTACTGCCATCCAACACGACGGATGAGTTTTCACACTCTTCTGATCTAGTTTTCTCACTGTTTCTCACTGTGTTGTTGGTGTATTAGCCACATGCTGCTACCTGCACCCTCCTCAAGCACACGCTTTATTGCATGTCACCTCATTTGCTGGATGCTGTACAGTTTGGACAGAGGAGATCTGATATAGCGGTGAACTGTGACAGGATGACTGTTGTGTGTTTGGTGTGCAGTGTTGGGAGTAATGCGTTACAAAAGTAATGTATTACAGTAACTTATTACTTTTTGTTGTAACACAGTAGTGTAAGGCATTACTAATCAATTTTCAGTAATATTTTACTCGGTACATGTTCAGTAACGCATGCGTTACAACACACTTTTAGCCCAAAATTTAATTGTTCAAATAAATAAATAAATAAATAAATACAGCCAGACCGCGAGACATTAACGAATGAAAAATGCAAGTTATTACCTGTTCGTGGTCAGTCAATAGCCGCGTGCGTGTGGTGTCCAAGTTTGTAAATAATGACTAAATGACAGCTTCTGATATATTGATTTCATTCATCTCCCTCTTGCTGGTGTACCTTTGTATTGTGTGACATAGTCCAGTAAAAGCGTGTTTAGGGCAGGTTTTACAGGAGTGCCGCGATCATGATTTCGGTCTCTGTGCTCGCGCTGGCCAGTGGAAATAAGCGGTTAATGGGAGAATATGGTAGAAGAAGACTGTACATTCGCGGGATGGACGTATGCGCATTACTCTGTTTGTTCTTCTGTGTTCTCTTTCTAACCAGAGAGCAGTCCGTTTTCTTTCGTTTTGAATTGTTCTGTTTAAAAGTAGACATGTCTGACTGTGAGGCAAGTAGACGCTGAGTTTCGGTTCATTTATGAGACGCCCGCGCCTCCGTGTCCTGGTTATCTCTTGTCTACTTATATTTACTTCTTACTTATTAAATCCAGGCAATTGGTAGATGAATCATTGATTAAAATTAAGATACAATTAATACAAAACGAAATTCACTTTAAAGAAAGGCTTTGTGCTTTCTGTTTGAGGTCTATGTGAAAGCTTAAGAAGTCTTTAGTGCCGCTTTCAGAGCGGTCGCGTCCGTTACGGAGAACTGACACGACCGTAACATCGTTTTTTCCTCATAAATGCGAACACGAAAAATAAAATAAAATAAAATAAAATAAAATAAAATAAAATAAAATAAATATATTATGTTCTGTGGAGAGCCAACCCTTCTTCATCCGGTGGGTAGTATTAGGCCTACTTTTGGTTTGCTTAGTGTAATTCACAGAATTACTAAAAAATATTTTGCTATAACCTACCTAAAAGTTAAAGATTTTTTGTGTCACGCTATTTCCCTCATATTAAATATAAAATGCATGTGTGTATATTTTTCTAATGTCTGGACTCCTTTATTAAGGGAGTAGCCTATGGATGTATAAACAGACGTTTCAATATATTGGTATTAAATGCATTTTCTGAGAATTTATATTTCAAGTTTTTACTGCAAATGTCACGTCCATAATGCTGGAATTGCCCAATTTTAAATAATTTATTCTCAACTAGTTTTGTGGTGTAGGTCTACGTATTTTATAATGTTAATTTCAAATAATACTAATAGTAATTTAAAGATGTGGTAGCTTTGGATCTGGACGTGTGGGGTGTGTCGTGATTCATGAAACCGCGACACTCAGATTCATGAATCTGAGTGTCGCGGTTTCATATCGCATATCTTTACAGCCCTAGTCATTTTAGAATGTTAAGTTCTACTTCTGTAGTTATTTTGGTTAAAGTAACTCAAAAGTAATACAGGAGTAATGTAACGCATTACAATTCTGAAACAGTAATATTGTAAGGTAAAGAATTACTTTTTAATAACAGTAACAAGTAATGTATAATGTATTACAGTTTGGAAGTAACTTGCACAACACTGTTGGTGTGACACTAAGGGCATTTTCGAACCTGGCTCGTTTGGACCATTTGTTTCCGAACCTGGTGCGTTAGTTCGGTTAGTTTAGGCATATACTGTATATGAACACCGCAATCGCGCTCTGATTCACACAAAAACAATCGCTCTGAGATCAACTGAACGAGGTGGTCTCGGCCCATTTAAAAGCAGTTTGGTTGAGGTGAGAAAGCAATCCGACCCAACGGATCATAATTCATAACTGGAAATGTTTTATATAAAAAGCAGAGGTGTCTGATTCTGAGTTTTTGGGGTTGAAAACCAAAGATCTTAAAATGTTGTGTAATTGCTCTTCTCCATTCATTGCAAGAATTCTGTCCTGACGAAGCCTTGATTCCCGCTCTAACTACATTATAAATTATATATAATTTGTTAATTATATATAACTGCTAAACAAAGACAGATTTAGTTCAAGTTGAGTGCATTTTTGTATGGCTTATAGTATATATACAGTGAGGAAAATAAGTATTTGAACACCCTGCTATTTTGCAAGTTCTCCCACTTAGAAATCATGGAGGGGTCTGAAATTGTCATCGTAGGTGCATGTCCACTGTGAGAGACATAATCTAAAAAAAAAAAATCCAGAAATCACAATGTATGATTTTTTAACTATTTATTTGTATGATACAGCTGCAAATAAGTATTTGAACACCTGAGAAAATCAATGTTAATATTTGGTACAGTAGCCTTTGTTTGCAATTACAGAGGTCAAACGTTTCCTGTAGTTTTTCACCAGGTTTGCACACACTGCAGGAGGGATTTTGGCCCACTCCTCCACACAGATCTTCTCTAGATCAGTCAGGTTTCTGGGCTGTCGCTGAGAAACACGGAGTTTGAGCTCCCTCCAAAGATTCTCTATTGGGTTTAGGTCTGGAGACTGGCTAGGCCACGCCAGAACCTTGATATGCTTCTTACAGAGCCACTCCTTGGTTATCCTGGCTGTGTGCTTCGGGTAATTGTCATGTTGGAAGACCCAGCCTCGACCCATCTTCAATGCTCTAACTGAGGGAAGGAGGTTGTTACCCAAAATCTCGCAATACATGGCCCCGGTCATCCTCTCCTTAACCCTCAGAGGTCGGAGATCACGCCGGCGTGATCTGCTCGCTTTTTTCCTTATGAGTTGAATTGAGACCCCAAATACTCTTTTGACTTTGATTTTATAAAACAAGTTTCATACATCAATCGATTCTGTTAAATGTGTATTATTTTTGTGTATACTCACAATAAAAACAAAATGTTGTGCTTTTTGCCAAATAAAGAAAAATAATCACGAAGCGAGTTCTGCCTTCTCTCTGTCCGTGTAGTCCATTCTGAAACGCGTCCGAAAATGAATCATAACTCAGCGAATACTTCTCACACAGGCACGTGAGATATGTCTTTATGAAGCTTGAAATCTCCTCTTTTAAATGAAGTAATTTATATAAAAAACAAATGTTTTTAACTCGTGTAATCCCTTTGAAAGCAAGGAGAGGTACCGTTTTTCCTTCTCCCTTCATTATCTCTAAATGAGCTGCAGCCGCCCCGCCCCCGGCGCGATTCACATGTAAATAGTTTACCTGATCTAGTATGCATCGCATACGCCCCCCGATCAATGCCATAAAAACACAGTTTGTTCATCAGACTTCAGACTGATAGTTCATCGCGTTTTGAGTATGACACGCTTCTCCGGTAATAAAGACTCCCTTCAGATGATTCTGGACAGCGAGGAAGAATGCACCTTTTCCTCAGAGGACGAACGGCAGCATTTTGAAGAGCGAATTCCGCCGAGAACACAATTTCGGAGTAAGTTTTACTTAAAAGTCTTTTGTCTTTTATTTTTCGTGTTCGCATTTATGAGGAAAAAACAATATTACGTGACAGTTCTCCATTATGGTCGGGAGCGCTCTAAAAAAAGCACTAAAAGACTTTCAAACTTTCACAGAGACCTCAAAACAGAAAGTACAAATCCTTTCTTTAAAACGAATTTCGTTTTGTATCAATTGTATCTTAATTTTAATAATTTTTTCATTAACAAATTTCCTGGATTTAAAGTAAATATAGGCTAGCAATCACAACATAAGGTGCTTGAACTGGAGATCATCATGAACCAGACCGTATAGCCTACTCGCCTCACATGTCTAAAAAATGTGAAATATATTTACAGAAAGCTGGTTCTAAACAAACCATTCAAAACACTAGCCTACTGCGAAGATCGCGAGTCAATAGCCTATGGTCAACTTCATCTTTGCCAGAAGTTAAATTTAAATCGCGTGTGTGAATGAATGATGATGTTTTAGCAAACTGTATTGCTACTGAGATGAGTAAAAATCGACTGAAATATGCATGCATACATACATATACATAGATAAAATGTAGGCCTATAATCTTTTTTTTTTTTTACAAAGAAAGAGTACACTTGAAATATTGTTGAAATTGTAATTATTGTTGCAATTGTAACCTTTTTAATAAAATAGCAAAACATATTTACAAGATAGATGTAAGCAAAATCTTAAATGGTCAATATAAGTCTTCTAAATATATCTGTTGTCCTTGTATTGTGGCTCAGTCAGTTTCACACCTGAGTGAATGGCTCATCATTATGCAAAGTGGGTGGGACACTGTAATCTAAGGTGTAAACTACTCCTCCCCCTCGCATATTGGCTTTCCAAGCAAAACCTGTTTTACATCAATTTAAATCAATGTATGGTTTTATGTGAACGATAAAGCAAGACTATTTTCACATAATTTTGAAGAAAAAACACTAGGCGAGGACATCCATTAGTCAAAAGTCTTATTGACACATATTTACTATGTGTTTTGTGGCCTTATTTCAGAATTTTTATTTTTTATTTTTTTCAATAACCACGCATAAACATTATTCTCTCAAAAATGAAAACATGTACATACACATGGCTCACATATTATGGTAGCCCTGTTTGTGCTTTATAGAGTGAATTTACACCTTTGCCATTAATATGTTTATAAGCAACTGAAAAAAGCACAAATGTCAGGGCATGTCAGAACATCTCAAGGGCCCCAAAAACAGCCCAGACCCCAGAGGGTTAATACAGTGCAGTCGCCCTGTCCCATGTGCAGAAAAACACCCCCAAAGCATGATGCTACCACCCCCATGCTTCACAGTAGGGATGGTGTTCTTGGGATGGTACTCATCATTCTTCTTCCTCCAAACACGTTTAGTGGAATTATGACCAAAAAGTTCTATTTTGGTCTCATCTGACCACATGACTTTCTCCCATGACTCCTCTGGATCATCCAAATGGTCATTGGCAAACTTAAGACGGGCCTTGACATGTGCTGGTTTAAGCAGGGGAACCTTCCGTGCCATGCATGATTTCAAACCATGACGTCTTAGTGTATTACCAACAGTAACCTTGGAAACGGTGGTCCCAGCTCTTTTCAGGTCATTGACCAGCTCCTCCCGTGTAGTTCTGGGCTGATTTCTCACCTTTCTTAGGATCATTGAGACCCCACGAGGTGAGATCTTGCATGGAGCCCCAGTCCGAGGGAGATTGACAGTCATGTTTAGTAGGGATGTCCCGATCAGGTTTTTTTGCCCTCGAGTCCGAGTCCGAGTCATTTGATTTTAAGTATCTGCCGATACCGAGTCCCGATCCGATACTTCTATAATGCAAAAAAAAAAAAAAAAAGAATAAAGAAGAGCGAAAAAAACAGATCCAGGATGTTCCTTATTTTTTATTTAATTCACCTTATTTTAACATTCAACAACTCTGTTAACAAACAGAGCACTTCTGTGAGGTAGCTTGAACAATCAAGTAATAAATAAATTCTTCACTTTTGGACTTTAGTGCAACAGTAAATATTAAAAAAAGTCTAATATATAAACAAATAGCACCTCAACTTAAAATATCCGGTAGGCATGTAAACAAATAAAAAATAAAAGTGCCACAGTGTTTGCAAAGCCAGTAATGTGCTTTTAGGAACTGCACTCCTAACTCTTGCGCCAGTTTCACACTGCACTGTTAGCAGAGCGTGCAGCGCGTATTTTTTTCGCCGCCCATGTTAACAGATTAAACCAGGCTTTAGAGCATTCACACCGCGCGCAGAGGTGGCGCGGCAGTGCGGAGCAGAGCAGAGCAGAAGTGCCGCGATCGTTTCGGCGCCGAGTCTATTTTTGCTGCGCCGCTTTTGCTGAATTAAAGTGACAATACATTGATCATGGCCAAAATACACCGCAGTTTTATCCAAAAAGTGCATTGATGATATCTATTGTGTTTTAAACAGTCAATCAAATGACCAACAGCAATTTAAAAAGAAAACAAATGTCCAAAAACAAACTTGTTGCCATAACAATAAAAACAAAGATGAACCAAAAGTTATATAAATGAAATTATTAATAAAATAAGCTTCTTGACAAGTCTTTTCTCTTAAATGTATTTGAAAACGAAAAAAAGCAATGCCAACTTATCCATTATAGACTCTGTCTGACAAACGCTGCCAGTATGAAAGCAAAACGTGCGTGTCCTGCTCCTGCTCAACATATGCACTGCTCCTGCGCTGCTTACACTCTAATAACGCGTGCAGTGTGAAACCGCCGTAACTCTGTGTCACCGCATAATAGAGGTGTTAAAAAATAATGAGAATATAAATACATATATATCCGAGTCCTGATCGGGAGGTAACGTCCGATTCCGATCGAGTCTGAAAACACGCGATCGGGCCCGATTTCCGATCACGTGATCGGATCGGGACATCCCTAATGTTTAGCTTCTTCCATTTTCTAATGATTGCTCCAACAGTGGACCTTTTTTCACCAAGCTGCTTGGCAATTTCCCCGTAGCCCTTTCCAGCCTTGTGGAGGTGTACAATTTTGTCTCTAGTGTCTTTGGACAGCTCTTTGGTCTTGGCCATGTTAGTAGTTGGATTCTTACTGATTGTATGGGGTGGACAGGTGTCTTTATGCAGCTAACGACCTCAAACAGGTGCATCTAATTTAGGATAATAAATGGAGTGGAGGTGGACATTTTAAAGGCAGACTAACAGGTCTTTGAGGGTCAGAATTCTAGCTGATAGACAGGTGTTCAAATACTTATTTGCAGCTGTATCATACAAATAAATAGTTAAAAAATCATATATTGTGATTTCTGGATTTTTTTTTTTAGATTATGTCTCTCACAGTGGACATGCACCTACGATGACAATTTCAGACCCCTCCATGATTTCCAAGTGGGAGAACTTGCAAAATAGCAGGGTGTTCAAATACTTATTTTCCTCACTGTATATTAGTGCTGTCAATCGATTTAAAAAAAATAACTCGATTAATCACAAGATTTTTTCTGTGATTAATCGCAGTTAAAACGCTTATGTTTTTATGTTTTTTATATATTTTAATATATTTTATAATGTAATAATTTCACAGTTAATCTCCAAATTAATGTAGAAACAACATAAAGACAGTATATTTTAAATACTTGTTTAATGGCATCTTTTTATGAACGAAGGCCAGTATCACTGAAACTAATACAGCTACTGATGTCTCAATGAAATAGATTTTTTCCATTATTATAGCCATTCAACATTACAGTGAATTGAAAGCTATTCATTTTATTTTGACATTTTTTAGGCTTCAAAAATATAACAACTTTTAATTTAAGTGAACTTCAAACTATCCTCTCATAATCCCATAATAAATGTCATATTTACCATATTTATGCTGCGTTAATTGTGTAAAATATGTTAACGTGTTAAACTGGACTAATTAATTGCATGCATTAACGTTGACAACACGTTGATATATATATATATATATATATATATATATATATATATATATATATATATATATATATATTATAAAATGCTTGTAGGTTGATTTAAATAATTGTTACAGCAGTAATAAATTATAATACTTCAATTATAAGTATAAATAAATTATAATACTTCATGTTACACATATAAATGGTATAACGATGATGCTGACATGATTAAGACTAAATTACACTTGTTTTATTTAAGCAGTTAGTACAAGAGGCCATTTTATTAATTACAGCTAAAGAGAATATGTGCAAACCCCTTCAGCCATGACTATAATCACTTTAAGAAGTGAGCAAAAAAAAAGGCCAGTTGCCCTCTATATTTACCTTTGAGCTATATTGACCAATTAGCATCCATCCATCCATCCATCCATCCATCCATCCATCCATCCATCCATCCATCCATCCATCCATCCATCCATCCATCCATCCCATGTTGCCTCTTTAATTCTCTGTGCATATTTGTATATGTGTGTTTGAGTCTGTGCAGGTGAGAAATGGCAGTCAGACAGGAGCAGCTGCTGCCTGTGTGTGTGTATGCAGGTGTGTATAACTGTAGGTGTGTGTGTGTGTGTGTGTAGCTGTGTGCAGGTGTGTTTGAGTTCTCCTGTCACTGGGTGGCAGGTGTTTTCTGGCCACAGGTAGAACGTGAGCACATGTGGCAGGTGGAACAGATAGTCTCAGTTAACGCAGAAACGGGTGACGACCGGACACGGTCCGCCCTCGACAATGGGCGCACGGACCCGCGCCGTCTCCAGAAGACTTTCCGGTTGGACGGTAATGTCAAATACTGTGGTACAGAATGCCGTAACATGCCTATACATGCTAATGCGCTTTCAGAGCGCATGCTAATGTGCCAACGGTATAGTCTGCATTCGGCAGCCTTTTACTTTCAGCTCAGACTCTGTCAATAAAACCTGACCGGACGTCACCGAAGGATCTTGGAGGGGAGAGGGGAGAGAGGAGGGGGAAAGGTCAGTGGGCAGTGCAAAGAGGGGAATTTTGATTATCCGGCCTGGTTTCCTGGTTCATTAGCAGTGGGAATTTGGACAGGGAGAAGGTGGAGGGGGGGATAGATCCACCCTTATTACTTATGCAGTCAATAGCAAGGCTTGTCTGCATTCATAATTGTTTGATTTTATAGGCCAGTCTTTAAACAAACATTGTCTATGGTAATGCCCTGCCCTGATGGATGGGAGAGGTTTTGTCTGTGAATATCATTTGGATAATTAAAAATGACAGACCAAATCGCCCGCTGTCTTGACCCTCACTTTGTCTCCCGAGTGATGCCGGAGAGATGCTGATTGCTGTCAATCACAGGTCTGCGGAGGATTGGGGAACGCGGGCAGCCGTGAACCCTGACCCACACTGTTGATCTGAAATAGATAACAACCTTGAAATACCTGCAGAATTTCAACAGGCGCACGGCACCTTCCCCAAAAGAGCCACTTCCTCTGTCTATTTCTCTCAGTCTCCTCGGGTTGGGTATTCAGAACCGCTTCCGAACCCAACGTCTATATTCTCAGCAGTGTTTCAATATACAGATTGCTAACTTATAGTTGTATTCTTGCCATATCAAACTGGGATAGAAGTATTTTTAACATTGACAAAATTACACACTTCACCAGTTGTAGGACCAATTATTCTCAAGTCCTAAAAGAATAATTTAAGGAAACATGAAGGAACTGGAATTGCAGTGGAATTGGACTTTTTTTTATGATCTCCATCCCTACTTCTTTCACACACAGAAACAAATGAAGACATCAATCCTACAGTGTTTTAGGACACCATGCATTTCTTTTATTCTGCTCTCTACATCTGTCTCTTTAGTTTTTTCCTCTCATTTCCTCCTTCCTTTCACGTTTCAGCACTCGAGTCGTTCCTGCGGTCTAGGGCGTACTTTTATATGATAATTTAAATACGCTGCCAGTTGTTTTCTCCTGCCAACGCGGTGTCTTTCCTCTCGCCGCTGTGGTGTGGGTGTTTAAGTAGTTTAATTAGAACAGAACAGAGGATGTTGTCTCTATTATCATTTACCAGCAAGCATCACTTTATGAGTTGGGTAACCATTTAACGTTTGTAAACTGGATAATGTCACAGTATTCCAAATGTGAGCACCGTTTGTTTCGGTGTTTGGATAAATGTTTAACAGCATCTCAATTGCAAGCTAAATGTGAGTATTATATACATGCTTCGGCTAAATTGCAGGCAAACACACGTTTCAGATAGCAGTCCCATAGTGTATTTTGGCTGTTTTATTGTGCAACATTATTTTGAATTTTATATAAATATTGGAAGTTTGATGCTAAACGTACATTTTTAAGTTTTAGATAAACCCTTTAAAAAGATTTTTATAGAATAGTATAATACATATTTTAAGTTTTATGTTTATACTTTTTATATTTGTCTTATAATAAAAAGCTTTGGATAGAAGTATCTCAACTCCAACATGATTATTAACATATCTGTAATATGTAATGTTACTGTAACATACTGTATATTTATGATATTAAGATATATGACATTAGATAAATGTTACAGTGTCTGGAGTGTAAGATATATTTGTCATCGAGGGAACGCTCTCTCAATATAGACGGCTCAGAGCCGAACACATTTAGTCCTTGGTTGCTTTTCAATTTTCCGAGTGCTGAACTACACCCCCCCTCCCCTCCCCTCCCCTCCCCTCCTCTCACCTCTCTCCAAATCCAGCCAGGCATTAGAAACAGTATTTCCCTCGGCAGAGATCCCCTCTCAGCATGCTGTCATGTTGCGGTAGCCATGAAAAGTACTGGCGGTACCATGGTACAGTCAGAGTATCAAATGCTAACACCATGTTGATATATACCATGGTACTGAAAAATGTAGCATAGTATTTACATGGTACTTTAAAGAATTCCATGCAACTCCCATGGTACATCTTCAGAGAAAAATATCATTTAATATTATAAAATTATTGAAAATTTTTGATTTATAAATTATATTTCACAAGTATTATAGAAATACTGATTAGATGAGCATATTTGTAGTATTTATGTGGTACTTCAAAGCAAAGAATACTATTATTACCGTGGTACCATGTCAAAAGAAACCAGTCTAATCTGATTCCCAATTTCTGAATGATTCTAATGATTCAGTTATATTCAGTGACTTAAAAACATACCTGAACAAATAATTAATAATAATAAGAAGAAACATTTGGAGCACCGATGGTGTGAGGACCCTATTGGAATTGCTCTGTTTATTTGTATATTACTTTTCATACTTGAAATGCAGCTTTATAAGTGCTTCAAAAGCATATAAACAAATATTAGCAGTACAATTTCACACAATATCAATATAAAAATACACAAAAGCAACTATAAAAGGTTCACAAGATAAAATATAGACATAAAATATACTTTCACACAATATCAATATTCTGGGAAGCAACTTTAAGAAGATATTTCTCTCATGAATTGCTTCTTTTTGCATTGAAACAGAATCAATACAGTACAGCGCAACCAGTGTAGTACGTTTACCGAACGAATGAATCTTTTGATCCTGTTTTTAGTGACTCAAATGCATACAGCTTACAACTAACTGTGACACATAAATTGGTGTACTCTGTGGTTCATATAACAGTGTGTATCCCCAAATACACATTATGCATTTTGTCAGTTGTATTTTACAAATGAATGAAATGTTACCAAATTTTAGGTGACCTAATTTTTTATTCACCAAATAAATAGGCCAATTTTTGTATTTCTTTTATACCACAAAAGACTGAAATGTCATTTAAAAAGTTATTCTAAATAACCTTTTGCATGAATGAAAAAGCGTCTACGTCCTCGTAGAGCTCGAAATTACAGCTTGTAAGACGGGAATTGTCTGAGAGCCCCTACTTGTACCACGTGACCGCTGTATCACCTGACTGCTGCAGATTCATTTAGGCATTGATAGTGGTGCCATTGAAACACATAATTCCCAGTCCGCAGACGCGAACAGCTCCGAATATAACGTCGCGTGTTGTCATCTTGAGGCTACAGTAATTACGACATGGCGTAAATGCAGTATTAGACAAGGGAAGCACATGACAAGATCACATGAGGGAAAGGAAATCACATGACAAACGGGAACATAAAATATGTCTGTGTCCGAAATCGCCCCCATACCCTTGAATAGGGTACTATTTGAGGGGACTGCCATTTGCCATTTGTCTCATTCAATCCCACAATACACCACAATAATGAGTGTACAACTGATGTACGCTCAACGTCTATGAGAATACCCATAATACACTGTGAGAGTCGCGCGTCGAATGAATTCCTGCATCTGACCAGAAGATGGCGCCGCAGCTGAATCATCCATCCATCCATTTTCCAAACCGCTTGTCCAATGTGTCTACAACGTACTATCATACAGGTATAAATTAATTTTTAATTGATTATTAGATTGTTTAATTACGGTTTATACATGATAGTTTTCATGGCAGAGTTCAAAATAAATCTTTTCGTACTGGAGCTGTCAGTTTGCTCAGTTTCAAATGATTATTAAACGTCAAGCACAGACTATGCAGAAATGGCAGCCCTTCAGTGTCTGAATTCACTCACTCGTTTTCATTCACTCCTTCAAGTGAACTATATTAGTGGAGTAATGTAGGGAACAGTGAATGAAGTTATAGGGGGTGATTTCAAACACAGCATATGACTATGAAAACAACCAAATAAAAGACATGAAAACATAAACTTTTTTTTCAAATATGTATTGCTTTAAAGTACTAAATGGTTAATGACAATCATTAAGAGGAATCAGAACCGGGATCATTAAATTCTTCTTATGATTCCCATCTTTAGTACAGTCAGTGTGTTTATTATAATGGTAGTGTTGTAATTTTTGTTGTTTCAGTGCAGAATCAGATACAACCTGAGAGCGACAAAACCAAACACTCCCGTTATAATCGACTGTAGATGCGCTGTTAGTGGAGACACGTCTGTCTGAACAGCGCGTCTGACTTTCTAATGATGAGGGGGGAGAAATGTAAACCTCCATCTCCAAATAGTGCACGCAAATCCGACTGTGGAAATTAATCCTCTCAATTCTCTGTTCCTCATTGTGTCGCGCCAAAGGAATTTGATCCCATTGAATAATTTCATTATAACTTGTGAGCTTGTGGATTAATGGGAATCTTCACTGTAAAGACAAACAGGAGAGGGGAAGCTGTGGGTTTCTTTCTCTTTTCCCGTTCTCTCCCATCACCTGCCGCACAGTCAAACCCGAGACACAATCAGTGTGCACAATGGCGTACTTGTAAACAAGATTAATGCCCATGTACTGTTTTAACAGCTTGTCAAGAGATCACATGAACACAAAGGCAGCAGGTTATTACACATCCGCTCTACATTATTAAGCTGATATGTACATTAATGATACACTAAACCCATGGCGTGAACTACTGTATAAGATGCTCAGACACTGCGATCCCTGTGCGGTTACAGATCTAGATGTTCGTAGCATGTTGCTACATGTTGGTAAAACATCTGCTTCTGCTTTTTAATACTAATTTAATACATAAAATTGAATTGTTTCAGTTGAAAGTTGTTGTTTTTTTCTTTCAAATTTGTCCAAATTTTAAATATTAGAGAGTTGTCCCTCCTCAACACTAGATTGAGGACACGCAACTGGACTGAGCGTATCATTTTTCCTGAATATCGGCAAACATATGGTATTTTTATGCTTTAGAACAGTAAAAAAAAATGTACACACAGCACATTAAAATCTCCCTTCCTGCAGTTTAATAATCCACAGTAAATACACATTGATGTGGGATTAAAAAAAATAAGAGACAGATATAATTAGTGAAGATTTCCCAACTAAAACAAATCATAAATATAAGACAGAAACTGGATGCTTAGTTGGTAACTGTATTAATTATCAAGCCTTTTATTAAAATGAGCATAAACTCATTAAACACACTTGATATTGTACGCCTCCTTCAGTGAGAGATTTGATGTATGCTATCATTTAAAGTTTCTGTAAGATGTTTTTAATACCTAAAATGTAATACTTTATTCAGCAAGGATGCATAAATTGATCAAAAGTTACAGTAAAGACATTCATAATGTTACAAAAGATTTATATTTCAAATAAATACTGTTTTTTAAAACTTTCTATTAATGATAGATTCCTGAAAATAATATAACAGGGTGTCCACAAATTAAGCAGCACAACTGTTTTTAACATTGATGATGATGATAATTTCTTAAAGCTGCAGTCGGCAAGTCTGGCAGATTGGATCGATTTAGCCAAAATTTTGAATGTTTACAACTCTCATGCCCCTCCCCCACTACCAACGAGCACCCGCCCATCGTCAGTGCGTGTGTACCTGATTTTCTGTGAACGCGTCCGTCTCTTCAGCATCGATCAACACCATGGACTCGGAGGTAGGCTGCCCTGGCTAATCTATCCATAGATAGCAATAACCGAGGAATCGGAAGCTTGTTAGTAGATTTTCTCTCCGCCATCACGCTTCGTACAATCTTCAGGCGAACTTCAGGCGTGTCGTGTGCATGTGATATTGTAACGTGCGCGTCAGCGCGAGGGAGAGGGGATCTGTGGCGTGCGTGTGCATGACCTGTGATTGACAGTCAGATCTCACACCCCCCTGCGCTGATTGGACCCGATGATCCGGGAGCGGTGGATTTTTGCAAAACAAATAACACGCTCCAGGTGGAGTTAGAAGCTCAGGTTTTTTTCTAAAACCACCTTATTTATGTTGTTCTGTCGGATTATAGTGTCGATTTCACTGAATATGATAAAAAAAATGTTGCCGACGGCAGCTTTAAGCACCAAATCAGCATATAAGCTTATAAAAAAAATGTACAGTATTTTTTTATCAAATAAATGAATCCTTGGTGAGCATAAAGGTCCTTGCACACCAAGTCCGAAATTTTCGCATGCGTTTTTTCGTATTCGTGAATATTCGTGATTCGGTGGCTCTAAATTGTCAAAACACCATTCAAAATGCTTGCTACGGATGCGAAAAACGTAGAAAATCAAAACTGATCAGAATTTTTTTTGGACGGACGAAAGTTTCGGAGGCAGTGTGCAAGTGTGATTGACATAACGTGAGGTCGTATTTATTTTTTAACGTGCGAAAATTTCGGATGCGAATTTCGGACTCAGTGTGCAAGGGCCTTAAGACAATTCTTTCACAAAACATTAATTAAAAAAAAGTTTAGATTATAAGATTTTGAGTGGTAGTGTATTTATTTAGTTCATTTTTTTGTCACAACTATGCACTATAACTAATGCAGTCAGAGACGTTGGCAATATTTGAGCGAGAATGAATTGAGCAGATATAATGAATCCACATAAAAACGAAGAGGAAAGTATCTGTGAGACTGGTATCAGAGCGGCAGGTTGGATGTGGCCTCCAGGCCTCGTCCTGCAGTGCTGCGGTTTTTTAGCGTGCTGTTTTATAGCGCTCTGAGTTTGTCATCCAGAGACTGTAAAGTGCAAGTATCTCCGTCTCGTTAGAGCCGGAATGGGAGACTCCCGTCGGTTCGGAGGTTTGGAATGCTCTGCTTTAATTGCGTTTGATGGCGGCTCTGCAGAACAAACCAGTGGAAAGAGCTTTTATTGCCTTTCCACCGGGGTCCCGTCTCGTGTGCTGATCTTTAAACAGCGAGGCTTCGTTTCAACCTGAGAATAACAAGCTGGGGTTTATATTATTGGTTAATGGGCCTTCGTTTGTAAGTTAAGACACTTCCAGTGAGAAGAATAGCTCTTCTGGATTTCTCCTTTTATGTTCCACTGAAGAAAGTCATACAGGTTTGGAATGACATGAGGTTGGAGTAAAAGTGAGTAAAAACAAGAAGTTTCTTTTTTGGGTGAACTATTCCTTAAAAGTAAATGGCTTTTCCCATTCCATCTCCATCTCTCTCTCTCTCTCTCTCTCTCTCTCTCTCTCTGGGTCTGTCTTTTACTCGAGCTGGTAGTGAGCAGTCATGTAGTGACTCAGAGTTTCCCTGGGGCTTGATTTTATGATCTAATGGCAGTCACAGTCTCTCTCTCTCTCTCTCTCTCTCTCTCTCTCTCTCTCTCTCTCTCTCTCTCTCTCTCTCTCTCTCTCTCTCTCTCTCTCTCTCTCTCTCTCTCTCTGGCTATGTCTATAATAAAGGGACGTATAATAACTCATGGTGCCAATTTTGACATTTCAAAGCATTTACAAAAACTCTGGTTTCTTGGACGTCATCTCTGCTGGTTAAGTAGATGTTGCTCAAAGGAAACACATTGTTTCTTAAGAGAAATTATTAATAGGCTTGACCACTGCTACTATACATGTTGAAGCCTATTTATCTCCATTGTTTTAGCAGTCAATATACAGTCTGGCGTAATTTTCTCCAAAACCTACCTATATATATCTATCTATCTATCTATCTATCTATCTATCTATCTATCTATCTATCTATCTATCTATCTATCTATCATCTATCTATCTATCTATCTATCTATCTATCTATCTATCAATACTGTCAACACACTATTTTGATTGGGCTTTATTAGAAATCTACTGCTGTCGAATTAGATATTCATGAGCTCAATTAATATATAGTGAGGATTAAAGAAATATTCATCTTGGATTTGTGAGAATCTCACGCAAATCATAAGATTTTGTGTATCATTTTTGTGGCGACAAATATAATCGCCAATTTAATGATTGCCCCCCCACCCCCACCCCAAAACAAGTTTCCTTAACACTCCGCCCATCTGCCATTGTTCAGATAAAACACTTCAAAAATCATTCCATTGATTAAGTCAGAATTTCATATGCACATGCATGTTTCACCTGCATAGGAGGAGGTATTTTAAAGGTGAAGTGTGTAATTTCTGTTTAAAATGTTTGAAACTTCTATTTGGTCCCGCTAGTGGCACAGACATAACATCGAATTTGCTGTTTTGAGGCTGATCAGTTTGAGGCTCTAGTCTAACCGTGCCTTCGGCGCTGTTGTGGCCACTGAAACGTCTCTTGTTTTTCTTATGCAACAGCTGTAGTCTGTCTCTCTCTCTCTCTCTCCACCTGAGTGCTGGAATCAACTCTGTGTCGCAGACGTGCAGTCATTATTCACCCGGCGCCCGTCTGCATAAGCAACAGCACAAATCGCACGCCAAACACGCAAAGAGAGAGAAGGGATATAGTAAGTAAATATTCCATGCTGTTAGCCAAACATATGGTTTATTTGTTTGCCAGGGCGTTAGCGAATCACAAACTGAAGGCATTTCTCACAGGTCATAAAAAATGGATGACTGTTTCCAAGAGGAGTGTCCTCGATCGTCCCGAAACCGCTGGAGCGCCCGAGTTTCATTGACCTTCATTGGTGTGACTAAGGCATTATATGAAATCTAAAAAGGGCATCTGAGGCTGTCTAGGGTGGGTCTAGGGTAAAGCGGAGTTTCCTGTCCTCTCCTTCAGCCTGTGTGTGTGTGTGTGTGTGTGTGTGTGTGTGTGTGTGTGTGTGTGTGTGTGTGTGTATGTGTGTGTGTAACCAAGCGCGGCCTCTGCGTCCCACCCATCCTCTCTCGCTCTGACAGCCACTAATAATAAGGCATGAAGACAGTCTGACAAAATGAAGACAAATGCTGCATGCTGCCCCGGAATCATAATCTCTGGCGGGTCTCAGTGAAAGAGACATCCTAACTGTACACGGATGTTCTTTATAACTCAGTCCTGTGACCTACACACACATAGTGCTGGGTAGTAACTGATTACAATCTGGATTACATAATCAGATTCCAAAAATGAAGTACTTGTAATTAGATTATATTATGTTTTATAATACTTGTAATCTGACTACAGTTTTTTGTTGATTACATGATTATGTTATTCTCACAATGGCAGTAAATTATTGTACTTCTTGTCTATCTTCTGAATTTTCCTCTCTAAAAAAGCTTACTGATGTGTTCAGAAGGCCTTCCAGGTTTGTGGAATCGCACACACAGACCAGCCACTATTAGGCTATCACTGAAAACTGAGACCCACAGCATTTGATCTCTGGATTTACACAAATCATTTCACTTTTAACAAGTGTTTTCTCAGCATTGCAATAGTGCATATCTAATCAGATCCTGATGAACATGTATTATTATTTGAAATATCGCTCAGTGAGTCATTTAACCATGGCCTTCCACTGGAAGGCTTTTGTCTTTCAAACACATTAAAATGTACAAATTCACTTCATTTTAGATTTACTATGCAGGGATTCCCCAACTTTTTTGTAAACAATTGAAATATTTTAAAATCTTTTTGCTTTTATTTATAAATTATTTTATTTTAAATTTGTATTATTTAATTACTTAATAGCTTTTCATTAAACTCACAAACCATCATGAAACCCAGTCTGGGAAACCCTGATGTAATGTAATATTTAATAAAGAATGGAATATATTTTCTTTCTCTTTGTGTTATATCAATATGCTATAAGATTATCCTAATCAATGTTATAAATGAGTTGGGCCAAAAGTAATCAAAAAGTGGTCCGATCATATTACCTTCAATGTGTAATGTAATGGATGACGTTACTAACTAAAAATGTGTTATTTTAGAAACCGTAACCAACTACAATTTGTAACTAATCTCCCTAGCACTGCACATACAGCACAGGGATGTGCACCATTGAGATCTGAATTGAGAATTGCTTTTAATCACACACATATATATAGTTATATATAGTTAACTCACACACATTTAAGATTTATTATTTTATCCACTTAATTTATATAATAGTATAAATAAAGTGGGTTATAATATACAAAAAACCACATGCACCAGCATATTTCTTCTATGGAGGTCAAAGGAAGAGACATATGGGGGTTTGTTGGTCAAAAGTGTGTGTGTGTGTGTGTGTGTGTGTGTGCAGATGGGTATTGTTAAAGATTCATGACCAGAATAAAAGATCTGAGGTGAAGTTTTGGCTGCAGTATGGAGGCACTGAAGCCTGAGTGTTACAGGTGTGCTGTTCAGGTGCCATACCAGTGTTTACATCCAGCCTGTGGACACATTTTTTTTTACCTTGCCATAGTTTCCACCCACAAACACATTTTCTACTGTAAAACTGTTTATTGGCCACCACTGTAATAAAAAATAAATAAAAAAACCCCACAAAATATCAATTAAAATGGACTGGAATTGGCAAATTATAAACTACAAATGTCAAACAGGGATATATGTATATGTTAATATTATTAATCTATATGGAAAGCTTGGAAACTGTAGTGGTATTTTGACAGAAGCTATGGTAAACATGGCACATTTTTGTAAAGAGTGCACACTTTAGACAGTGAAAAAGATATGAAACCCTGTAACACGCTCATTGTAGACAGTGAAGTGTTGTACCGAAAACAGCTGTGTGTTGATGACTTTTATCTATTTTTGGATGTTTAGGCATTTTATTTATAATACATCAGAGAAGGGAACGGAAGTGATTGGTAGAAGAGGTGGAAAGAGATTGGGAAATGCTGTGAAAAGATCTTAAATCATGTTGCCTGTATGAGCACCATCCAAATTTGTTTAATCGTATGTACTAATGATTGGCTTTTAATGTCTATTTGCTAATGTTTACACACTGATTATGTTTCTCCCGATCACCTCCATGACAGAGCAGTGACTTTACTCAGTGACACACAGAGGAGTGTCATTCAGGGCCCTCAGTGTGTTTCCTACATTGAAATCAATGTTGACAAATGGCCCTGAGCAGAAATCTGATAGAAGTTCCTGTGACCCGTAACCTCTCAGAAGAACAAGTTTATTTTTCTCAATGCTCATTTCCAGTGGGGTTTTTGTTCACAACCGGACTGAAATATCCTCATGGATGAGCAGTTTGGTCTTGTGAAGTGTGTGTTTTGTTGAGGGGCCCTCTACTGGTCACACAAAGACCTTCATCATACCACTAACAAACACAGGGAAGACATTTACACTACCCAGAAGAGTAACTTTATTTTACTCAATGTATTTTAATCTGTTGGTGTTTTGGGGATGTTTAGTGGATGTATAAAGTCAGTTCTCCTCAAGTTCACACAGGTGTAGTTCAACATAGAATGAGCATGTTCCACTAACGTTTAACACAACGAGCACAAAGTTGTACAATACTTTTCATTTTGAACAGGATTTCTATTTTTTTAATTATTACTTTAAAACAATCTTTTTTTTTTTTGTCAAATTCTTGAACATTTTGGATTTGCTTAAGCACTGTAAAACTCAAAGTTGTATATAAATCAAAGATTATTGGAGTACGGTTTGCAAGAATGTACTATTTCTTAATAAAAATTGTTTCTACACCCTTTTTATTAAGTAATTACTAGTAAAGTTGACAAACAATTACACGAAATGGCAAGTAACACATTAAATTAAACATGACATTTTTAAGTTAATAGTATTTTCTTAAAATGTACTTTAATCTTTTTCATTTACAACTTCGAAAAATTTTGTTTACAGTGCATGTATGCAATTAGAGAAAATAATAATTACAATTCCCGCCTGAAATTCCAGAAGATTATTGTTTGTGCAAAATTTCTATAAAAAATGCTGAAAATTGATGCTGAAATTACTATAAAAAATACTATAAGTTATGACAACATACATTTTTACATTGTTTTAACTCATCAAATTAAGGAATTTTCAACTAATTTTTTTAAGTCAGTTTAATATAATATAAGTTGAAATTACTTACAGTAAACATCAAAGTTGATTGTACTTACAAATTTAAGCCAGCAACTTTTTTTCTTAAAGTGTATTTGATCTCGTTCAGTTTTCTTTGAGGTTTGGGCTCAAAAATAAAAGAGAGAGAGAGAAAGCACAAGTTGTTATTGGTCATAAAAGATGGCCACGATCAGACCCGTAATTGAAATCTCTCAGTAGTTAGTTATTGTGCTGTTGTGAAGAGTCTTCAGTGGGATCTGTGTGACGTTCATGTCCTGGGCTGAAGAAGCCACCAGAGTCCTGTGAGAGTAGCAGCCCTCCTCTAATGATATTACACTGTTGTCAAAGGTTACTGATGGCATTTCAATCAAAGGCAGATAAATGGGTGGACTCTGGCAGGGGGAGGAATTTTGGAAGGGTTTAGGAAGGTCATAGCAGGACGCTGCAGCTTCCATCTGGAATGCATTAGCTAAAAAGATTTATTAGCAAGAGTGTCTCAGCATAATGTAACAAGAGAGATAGAACTAGAGAGAGGGAGAAAGAGAGAGAGGGAGATTGTTGTGGGAGTAATTCTGTATTGTCATGACAAAATGACCAAAGGAATAGTGATTCGGACTACAGTTACATTTTTATAGATTACACAATTACTTAATATTCACAAAATGTCAGAATGGCAAAATCTCCCTATTGCATACTATATGTGTTCGTAAAGGATATAAACACAGAGAAAACTGAGACGCCACACACAGCATAAACAAATAAAATATTTCATCTTTTTTTGTGTTTTATTTTGAGGGGGAAAAATAAATGCTTTTTTTTTTTTTTTTTTATTAAATGCAAAATTCTTTATTTATTGAAATTGTACGCGTTTAAAAATTAATTTCATTATTAATAATAAATTGTAGATTTAAGAATAAACTTTTTAGAATTGTGTCAATGGCAAGTAAAATAGTTGGTAAACCCAGAAGCTCTTTACAAATCTTTTTACAGAAAGGGCATGGAAGAATGGAAGATAGATCCCATCCTCAATCTCTTCTGCCAGTTTGAGCCCTTGAAATCCAGGAGGCGCTATAGAGTCCCTCTGACAAATCAAAATGTGTTCAAGAAGTCCTTCATCCCAAATGCCATTCAAATCTTAACTCTGCAAGCGATTGACAAAGTAACAGAAAGTGACATGAACTGTACTTGTCTATTTAATGTGACCTTGTCTGTGTATTGTTATATTATTGCCTGTTAGTTTCTCAGTAGTTGTTTCATGTGTTGGTAAGCCAAAAAAATTTTCAAGACAATAACGATATTTTAATTTAATTAATAAATTACTATTGCTTAAGTATTACCTTTTCATCAACGTACAAACTTCCTGCAGTTCCAGGACAAACAATCTATGTGATGAACACACTAGGTCAAAAGTAGTCAGATTATATTTCCTCAAATGTGTAATGCAGTTGATTATGTTACTAACTATAGTTTAGTAACATAATTTGTATTCAGTAATGGACTACAATTTGAGATGCTGATATTGTTTTTGTTTGTTTTTGGTGATTGAGACATCTGTGTGTGCATAGTGACACACAGCAGACATTCCTTTAATTTAATAACAAGAACAGCAGGAAGAAACGTTTTGCATATGACTAATATTACTATATCCAGAACAAACTGATATAAAGAACTGAACTAACAAGCATCGACAGCTGTGGCATATTGTATTCTGTTTTATTTAAAATAGTATTAATGTTTTCTCACAGTTGATGACTACCCAATGAAATCAAAAAAATTATAAGTTTATATAACTGATAGCTTTATCATGTTATATAATTGATAAATCGGATGCAAAGCGATAACAAATGAATCAGATTCCAAAAACACTGTTTGTGTTGAAGTTTTGTTTTTCAGGGGTTTAGCTCACTATTGAAACTCATGAATTAAACAGAATCCGACACAGAAAGAGTCACACACAATTACGCAAAACAATCTCAGTTCAAACAATCCCTCGGTTCATTATTTACATTTGTTTTGTTCCCGCTCAGAGTCTGATTAAATCTAAAGTATAGAACTTGTATTAAGAGAGGAATATGTTGAATGCAATAAATTGTCTTATTTTCTCTTAAACAGCATTTTATTCTTTACAAATAGCAAAACACATGCAAATGAAGAGTGTTTGAAGCATCTCCTTTCAGGTGGGCGTCGTAATGGAAATGTGTGTACGGTTTCTCCCCAACACCTCGAATGAATACCAATTGCATGAACATTAGGCTTGAAAGAATCATTAATTGAGTCCGAAATTGACACGGCCCCGGCAGAAAGCGTGAGGCGGCCTCTCCTCACACCGTTCTGATCATGCTTATTGCTCTAATTGATGTGGAAGTTTGAACTGTTCAATTCACTGGGCTCTGGAATTGGAAACTCGGAGACCAAACCACACGAGGGGGAATGATTCTCTCAGAACACCACGATGGTTTAAACAGCAGAGTTTATTGTGCCTAGTTTACTTGTCTGATAATAAGATCCTGTTGGGCAAGATGTACTTTTAATTGTTTGTACACATAATATCACTTTTTTTACCTGTCTTTACAGAAAGCAGGATGTGCATTAAGTGTCGTGACTGCGGCAAAGCGACAAAATATGTTTTTCAGTAGATCGTCTCTAGGTTACATTGTTTGTTTCCATGGTTACCTATGATTTGCACCTGTGTCTAGTTTAGTTTCTCTTGTATATATATAGCCCTGAGTTTCTGTTGTCCCTGGTTGGTTCTAGTCATTGTTTAATGTATTGTGTGCATTTTCTTTACCTGAAGTATCTCCTGAGTATTTGGATTTCTTGGATTATATACTATTGAAGTTAACATTTTTGAGTCATTCATGTTGGATTACTCAGCAAGTGTGACAGGAGCCTTATTGTAAAGTGTTACTATTATTTATGTATTATTATACTACGGGGCTGTTGAATGTTTGCATCTGACGAACGTTCTAAGGTGTGCAATTATTTTCAGGGAAACTCGCAGCTAAAGTACTTTTAGGCAGGTCTTAACCGCATCACATGTCCATTATCACTTCGCCAAATGATTTCCGTTATTTCAAAGGTCCTTACAGCCTACAACAGCAAAAGAACCAAAACCCACAACGACACTGACCAAGCAAATAAATAGAGTAAAACATTTATTTCCATGTTTTTTGCCTCAAAATTACGTTTTATTATGTAGGTAAAGCACATACACTCTTTCTCCCCCTCTCTCTCTCTCTCTCTCTCTCTCTCTCTCTCTCTCTCTCTCTCTCTCTCTCTCTCTCTCTCTCTCTCTCTATCTCTCTATTAAAGGGACACCAGGCAAGTCTGAGTGTTTTTTCTCTACGTAGCTCCCCCTAGTGTCTGGTAGTAAATGCTTTCAAACACTCTGTCGTAAAAACGAACTGTTGTCCCTCCCCCCCTCGCCACGAGCAACCCAGCTGATCAGAGGAACAGGCTATTTCAAAACCAGTTAGGTCTACCGGGGCAAGTAAAGCAATATTTTCTTTCCAACTGATGGCGATTTTTTTATTTTATTTTTTTATTGTGTTGTCATGCATACTATTATTTTTACCGGGAACGAACGATATGAACGAGGCGAACTACTGCTTTGGTGTTTGTTTGTTTTTGGGAGAATGGGCATGAGCATAAATATATATATATATATATATATCGGAGGCTAATATTTGTCTAAAGTTATATTAGTAAGGTCTATAAGTTAATCTGGTAGAATGACGGTTTACCTTTGCTTGTTTAAGAAAACATCAGAACGTTTTTTCTAGCTCGATCATGATATGTGCAACATGTTTATTGCCTATTATCAGACGCGTTGACTTAGTGACATAAAATAAAAGTGTAAGTTACACAAATAAAACCGACAGAGGAACGGCCAAACAACTACAGAAATCAAACGTGTTTGCTAATAACAATGCTAACATCAAAGTTATAGTATCGCGATCATAATAAAAACCTTTACAGACAATAGCAAACATCCTGAGGTCGCAATTACTTGAAATTTAAATATTAAACACAGTTTATTCCAAAGATACTTACAAGTGCAACAGCAGGATCAGCATCCGTTTTGCAGGCTTCTGTTTCTCTCAGTTCTCACCATTCTGAAAAAGCCGGTCCGATATTTACTCGAGTCTGACTTCTTGCTCGGTCAGTCTCCCGTTTCCTCTTTCATTGGTCCTCCGACAAAGATTTCCTAGCTTTCTGCATCTTTTTTACAGCCTCAGCCATAACTCAATCTATCGTTGCCCTTTGCTTATAGCTAGCCGGTGCTTGAATGGGGGCGTGTACGTGTGCAGTGCCGTCAAGCAATTCGTTACATCGCGAGACCTGATATCACGCAATACTTCCTGACGCCGACCCGCCGGCCCAAAGTTGCAAGTGAGTTTTTTCCGCTCTCGGGCACCAGGGGGGTGCGAAACCACCAGCATTCAACTCGAAATAAGTAATATAACCATTCCACTGACTCCAAAGCTGTTCAGTTAAGGTTAAAAAGTTACCTAGAGCACCTTTAAGTCTGCTATCAATGGCTCAAGCCTCCGTTAATAGCTCTAAAATAACGTTTTGAAATTAGCAACGGATGAGATGCGTAAGAAATAAGGAAAAAAACCTGAAAAATGTTGTGAGGTGTGATAACCATAGTATAAGCGGAATAATTGACTCCGGTTGACTTTCATTCTAAATGACATTTTTAGCTTTTTTATGACAGTGTTACCACAGTTTTACTGGTGTAAAATATCTATGATTTGATGGTAATAGTTTACATGGTATTTATATATTGTCTAGCCCAGGGTGATAAGATTGATAAGAACATTTTTGTCGATCAGATCACAAGTGGACGATGCTAAATACAAGTGTAAACAGGGTCTAAAACGTTTTGAGCTTGTCCACTTTCGGCTAGTTAGTTGAAAACTCATCCGACCGGATTGCTTTCGTTGTGTAGACGCTCATGTGGTCGAATGCGTTTGAATAGCCACAAAAGACCACCTACTGACTTAACACATAATCGTTATGGGATGTGTTCTGAACAAGTTCAAAAGTTCAGGTATTCAAACTGTGCTGCTTTGTACCAAAACATCCACATCCTTTTCATTCTCTTGCTTTCCAGCTCGCTTGTAAGCCACGTAACATGGGTTTGTTTATTCGATAGTATTCATGTGCTGCACTCTGCACTCCCACGAAAGTAGGAACGAAATAAGAGGGGAGTGTCTCGACAAAATCAGAGCACAAGTGGTCACAAGAGATGCATTTGAACATGTTAATACCAGATGTAAGCAGTAATGCTCACAAGCTGACCACTTGAGATCGGATCACTGAAAATGCATCTTAATATCAGATGGAAACAAGGCCATAGATAATATAGGTAATGCATTTTGCTTTGCAGCGCATTTCATTGATGTACAGTATAAACACATGAATGTCACATGTTGGACCGGTCATTATTTTTAGCATGGCAACAATCACCATGTTAAATGTTGACTTGACTATGTAATGTATGTCATACTGAAGGATGAGTTAATGGCTGATTAATTTCAAGATAATTAAGTGCACATCATATGGAGGGATGCCAGAAAACACAAATTAGAGGAAGTAACATGAATGAGAGAGAATAGAGTGGTGCAGGTATGACATCACTTTGTAGGCCAACCGGCAGTAAGCATCACACTGGTTCCCTCAACAAAAACCCAATAGGATTTTGGTTTTTATCTAAAAACATTTTCCCAGAAAGTTTGAGTTAGACTAGTTTATAAGAGGACACTTATAAGCTTAATGAAGCTGTAAACGCGGAATGAGTTTACCTGTTCGGCGTGATGACGTTTAATGTCCCCGACGGCCCAAAACCCATTAAAAAAAAAACATTGACTTCGGGACGATGGAACCGGAAGCACTAAAATGCTAACTCGCCTCGCGTTTTGGCCTACAAAGTGATGTCATACCTGCGCCACTCTATATAAATTCCATTGATCGTTTTGGACACAGTTTGGTATGTTTTTAGTGTCCAATAGTGATCTGTAAGATGAATTAGTTATTAAATTAGCATTAGTCTCTTGTTTTAGATGGCTTTTGGATGTGAATCTGGGGTTGCATCACACTTACACCTCGGCCTGAAGGGGCTGCCGCCCATGTGCTTGACTGACGTTGCTAATGCGATTAAATTAATTCCCAGATGGGCTCATCTCTCAAAGGCCCCTCAGGTCTAAAGGGGAGCCGGAATTTTGGAGGGGTGGAAGAATGAACGGTAATATGTGAATAGATCCACTTCAGAGCAGATAGGTACAAAGCAGCCGGGCACTCATGGGAGAATTGAAGTGATATTGAGCTTCTGCAGTAAATGTAGAAGAGGATTACAAGCTCTTGTGCCCGAGTGAAGAGACTACACGTTCATTCCGATGTCCTACTCGTGTCCTTGTGTCTCTTTTTCTTCCTTGTTCTATAGCTTTTCCTTGAGAACGGCACGGGGTGAAATTGATGCTCTGTCGGGCAGTTTGATTTCAGCAACTTTGTAGATATGAATTTTTACAGATAGGGTTCATTAATGCTGTTGGTTTTGCACTCAGAATTGTTTTTGTCATTCAGACTTCTTTCTGGAAACATTACATCGCACACTGCAAGCTACTGATATTTTGTAGTAGTTCATATACAGTTACCTTTTGGAAGTAATAGTTTGCTACTCTGCATGGTACTAACAAAAAAGCTACATTGGCAAATAAATGAACAAAAGTCACGCTTTCAGCCAAAAAATAAATACAAAAAACTTGGAATAACTAACTGCATAAGTGTACACCCCCCTGAACTAAAACTTCGTTAAATTACCCTTTGATTTGATTACAGCATAATAGGAGTCTATCAGCTTGGCAGATCTTGACAGGAATATGTTAAGACCAGGGGTGTGTAGACTTTTTATATCCACTGTATAATATTTATTCAGCACAAAAATACCTCAATAATTTGTCTTTGTCTGGATTATGAAATTATAATTTAATCAATAAACACTGAAATAAGGCACTTTTGGGTTTGTTTGGAGATTTGGAGACATTTTAGGAGGGTGCTTTGATTATTGCCTGAGTTTGATCAGTTTTAAGTCTGCGTTCACACATCAAAGTGAAAATATGATAGGAAATATGAAAATCGTAACTGTTTTTATTCATATCATGACTCACGCAATTTGATCATGATTGTAATGTTAAATGTAGCATGTTAGATATAGCTGTACATCTATGTTAGAAACATGCTAGTGTATTTATTAGGTTGATTAGGTTTGTGAGCATGCTAATTGAAATGGTTTTTTATGTAGCATGTGGAAGAATCTCTGTTTGTGTGTGTGTGTGTGTTTGAGTGTTGGAAAGCCCTCCCCATCCTAAACCTGTGCAGGCTCTCACTGGCGCAGAGCTATTGACATCTTGGCATTTGGTCCAGTCTGTCCGCTCTCCCTGGAGGGCCTGTTTCCTCCCATCCCAGCCGTGTATTGATTGGTTAATTTGATAGTTCTATCACCAATCAGCTTGTGTCTGACCTTTTGCCTTGGCAATGATGGCAGAGCGCTCATTTCTTCATCGTCGGCTTCGCCATACATTGACCTTTGCAGAGAGAATGTCAGCACGGCCCTTGATCGTAACCTGTCACTACATTTGTTATAAGTAGGAGTCACCCTCGCCTTTGACACCCGATGCTGAGCCTTCCCCAAAGCGGAAGCGCCAACCAACACCTCACGGTGTTTAAAAAACACCAGCGAGCTTCGATACGCATCGCTATGCAGCAGTCATTCATCAAGTTGTCATAAGCATCCGCATGATTGAAAGCCGAAGACTGATTTTGGTGGGTTGTTATAGTTTTTTGTGATGTTTATGATGATAAGCTAAACTCAAACATGGAAAGAAATGTCTGCAGTATTGTGTTCGAGGTCAAAGGTTCGACTCATGTTTCACCCCAAAATCAAGATAAATTAAAAATAAGAAAAATATATGTGCATAAATAAGTCTTTTTACCTCCTTTAAGAGGTTTTTTTTTTTATTTGACATTATTTTCATGACAATTAAGCACATTTTCCCAATAAATACTCATTACTCGAATGCATACGTTTCATTCATTCATTTTATTTCTCATTCTTAGTGGAGATTCTCACTACTGTGAATGAGAACCAAGTGAGAAAAAGTTTCAATTTATTATGTTTAGAACAAAAATGATATGGTATCGCCATGTAATACGATGTTCACCTGTTTGCTTATATGTAAAACAAAAATTCCCCTTCGAGTTTGTAGTCACATTTCTAGCATGTAAATGATACAGATGTTATTTTCCACCCTGCGTGCAGGTGTCCCACAGGGATGTCTCATTATCACAGACTGGAACGCTCTCCCCATGGGAATACCCCAGATTTTGTATACTTCAAACTCACTTTCTCTTTTCTTTCCCTATGAAAGGCTTTTAAGACACTCTGTTCTTATTAAACTACACTTTTGATACAAATATAGAGCTTTTGCACAGAGGTAAGAACTGCTGTAGGTGCTTTCTGGGAAAAACACGGCACATGATTCTTACTGAGGCCACATCTGTAGTATATGTCGTGAAGTTGTTGTAAAACATGCTGTTTTATATCCGTAATGAAGCAGCGTGATTAGAGGGCCATGTGGCGTGTACCTTGATCACACACAACTCCGCGTAAACACCTGACAGCGCGTTAGTGTGTTTGTCTTTACACGCCTCCTGTATCTGTCATTATGGCACATGCGAGCAGCACCAGGCAGTCTTTAGTGTGCTTCTTATGGGCTCATAATGTGGCTTTGGGTGTAATTACTGTGGCTTTAAATGTGTTCTTGGAGGAACTGAGACCAATAAATACCCATATACTTCCCAAACCCTCATCCATGACGCCGTCTGCCTCTGGTGTTGCAGCTTTTGTGGAGAATGACTGCAATATACGATTTTTTCATTTGTATTTTTTGTTGTGATATATCATGACAAATACACACATTTTCATTATTGTTTTGTGGAATAAACTTCCTTTTAATGTAATGTAAACATTAAAAGTAATATGTAATGGAAATCTCTCTCTCTCTCTCTCTCTCTCTCTCTCTCTCTCTCTCTCTCTATATATATATATATATATATATATATATATATATATATATATATATATATATATATATATATATATATATGTGTGTGTGTGTGTGTGTGTGTGTGTGTGTGTGTGTGTGTGTGTGTGTGTGTTAAAGTATATGAATTTAAATACATATTTTATTTACATTGTTAAATATTTCAAATGTAACTATCTACAAATTAGGGCAGTATTTTTTGGATTAAAAAAAATGACTACAGTGTTGGTTTACTGTAAATAATGAATAATTAAAACATTGTGATGCATCACACTAATAAGAATGTGCCTAATTGTCATGAAAATAAAGTCGCAGTGCAAAAAAAATCCTTAATGATCCCCAAAATAGGCTTTTTATGTAAAATATAGTTTGTGTCTTTTGGATATTGGACTAAAATGTGAGATTTATAAGATACACCCCTACATCTATTGAAATATGGCCCTTTAATATGATTTAAGATTTCATCCGAGCGATAATATGTCTGTGCAGACAGTGAATGATTCTTATTGGTTAACTAGAAACATCGAGATGTGTTCGGCGATTCCGTGATACGGTTTTGGTGTCCCGTATTCTCAATGCCACGGTCATCCCTCTTGGTCCGAGAAGGCCCAATGAATAGTTCATATGTGAAAGCAGAAAAGATGAAGGATTTTATCAAAGCTGTGGGGAAATACTCACGAGATCAGGCCGCGTTTAACCCAGATTAAACCACGGAGGTCCAAGGGCTCTTCAAAACAAAGACAAGTTCAAGACTTCCTTCCCTTAAGGATGTGTCAAGGGCAATCCAGACAAAAGACAAATGTCTTTTTCAGCACTGCGATAAGCATCTGGGCACAGGCGGTATAAAGCGATGCCTTTTCTTCCTGTGATTCCCTCCCTCCGTTCAGCCTAATGTGGCTACAGTGATTTAACCGAATATGGGACCGTGGCGATTTCTTATCTCCGCCTTAAGGGTATAGCTCAGTAACCCCAGCTTTGAGTGATAGGTTTGTGTGTGAGTACAGGGTGGGCCTGCGGGCTCCACCGAGAAGTCTTTGTATTATAGAAATGTACGAGTTGTTGGAATGATAAATGCCGGGTTCATCGCGCAGACCTGTATCAGGCGAACTTCCCTAGACAAAACTTTTGCTGAATCTTAAATTCAGCCAGAGAAAAGGAGTTATTCTCTATTGATTTTCCCTCCCTCGTGTATCCTCTTTCTATAGATGTGAGAACTTCCCATTCCGATTCTTTTTGCATCTGATTTCCTATGGATGTATTGTAAGTAAGTGGCTCATTTTTTACGCTGCCATACAAAAGGCCTGTCAAAGAAGACTCCCGTGCCCGACGCATTTGTTCCTTTACATGAGACGGGAACGCACAGATACAATAAATAAATCAGCGCACTTGTCAGCCACTAGCAGGGGAACAGAACGAGTTACAAAACCATTTTCCCTTTCTTGCTTTTAATGGTAATGCCACAGGATTGTGAACTTAATGAGATAAGGTTATCAGTGGATTCAAAGCGTCTTTGCTGCTTTCTTTTCAGAAAGCAAATATCATTTAGGTTTGTTGCAACTGTAGGTTTATTGACGCCGTACTGAACGGATAATCAAATAAACTAATACATCTGAACAAACAAACCAACAGGCTTATGTGTGATTGGTGGGAATGAATGAGGGAAACATTAATTAGTCTGGTAAATCTGACAGCGCCTCATGACAGGAGAATGCCAGCATGTCTTACTTTGGAATATATTGTGAAATTGTTTAGTGGGAATGTGCAAAAACTACATATTTTCATTGACTAGTTGGTGGTTTGCATCAATAACGGTTGTATGACGCAATGTGATTGCAGTTTAGTTTAAAGAAGAAAACTTTTCTGACTGTTTGACTTTGCTTTTTTTAGTTTTAGTGACTTGAATACAGTACTGTTCAAAACTTTGGAGTCAGTAAGATTTCTAATGTTTTTAAGATAAGACCTTTATGCTCACCAAGGCTGCATTTATTTGATCTGATATTATATAGAATATAAAATATGTAATTTATTCCTGTGATGACAAAGCTCCAGTCTTCATTGTCACATGATCCTTCAGAAATCATTGTCGAAAACAGGTATGCTGCTTAATTTGTTTGATAAAACCATCATACAGATTCTTTCATTGAATAGAAACTTCAAAAGTGCAGCATTTATTTGAAATAGAAGTGCAAGTTCAGAGCAGTCATTATTATTTCGTGGAATGGGATTTGATGAGGGAAATTTTCAGATGTAGACCTATATTTGTCCAAAGGCCAGTTGTAATTGGCCCGTGGGTGAGAAAGGTCCATGTTTTGATTAATCAGGGTAAAATCTTTCATTGTTACGGTCTTGAGCATTTCAAATAGACTCAAAAGGTCCATCACAGAGGTGAAATCCATACCTCATAATAAAAGGATTGAAAGACGGCAATGATTTACCTCAGCAGAGGAAAAACTCAGCCCATTGTTACTGTGCCTTGTGTGATTCAGTCACTCTTCTGCATGAGGGAGAGATGAGTTCGTTCATTAAAAAAATGTTTGTTGTTTTCTCCCTCCACTCAGACGAATCAATTGTAATTTTATGAATTTATGACGTGCTGTGCCCGACTATTGATATACAGCATGGACGCTAAGAGAAAACTCTCCATATAGAAGAAAGAGGGTCGGTTACTGAACTTAAACACTTATTATTATTATTAGATCTAAAATTTGAAACATTATCAAGAGAACCTCCTGATAAAGTATGTTAAATTCTGAGGTTATCCATCAGAATGGTGAAGCTGTCCTCACAGGTTTTACACAAAGGACTGAAATGTCACAAGTAAGATCTATATCTCTTTTTTTCCCCTCTACACAGCAATGGGTTGAAGAGCAAATTGAGACTCATTAATTTTATAACTCTAAATTATTTTAGGAGAAACATCTGAGACAAATGTGATCCTAAATGTAAACGTCTCCTGAATTAAGAGAATGTGAATCCATCATGCAGACACATCCCACCTCTCCCAGAAGGTCCGGGAGTCTCCCGCATATTGATAGCGGTTAGCGGCTCCCTGATGCCCGCAAATTATATACAATATCCTGGAAATCGAGCAAGTGAGAATATATGTTAGAATATATATTTTTAAGGGGGTGGGGGAGTTGTTGTGTCATCTCCCGGAAATTAGTTTTTGCAGGGTGGGATGTCTGCACCATGGAACCAGCTGACCTGAAAGTGAAAATCATAAAAGAAGACTGCTTACGCTAATGCCAACTACAGCTCCCCTTGTGGCAGCACATAGAATTGCACTGTGCATTTGTTGTGGATTATCAGATGCATTTTGACTTGTGAAATCAAGCTTTTTATGTACTTGCATAGAGTATGTTTTGGGCCTTAGGACCAGAAGAGTCTCTCTCGGGCCAGTAATGAAACGCATATATCTCACCTTTTATTCCAATTTCCGCTTTTTAATGTTTACCCCAACAAAACCTCCAGAATTCGAGCATTTTCATTCTCCCTGTGTGTCTTGATCCCCCTGAGCGAGCTATTCAGTCTAGTGGATAAAATATTCTAATGTGTGCTGTTTTTCTTCCATTCGGTGTGCTTAAATATTACAAAGCATTTAATTATAAAAACTGAGAACAGACGCAGTCCTGGGACTGTCAGTGGGAAAAATAAATGTACAATCAAAATTGCAATTACCTGCAGAATTTCAGGGGTAAACACATCAGCAATCTCATAACAAACACAGGCTAGTTTGCATTCTAAAATGAATACAGTTAGATCCAAAGCAATTTTCTCTTATTTATCTTAGACGCCATGCATAAATAAAGCAAGGGCATTGAAGCAATTAGCATAATTAGACTGTGGTGGTCAGGCCCTATGCGATTTCTTAAGAGGCATCGCGGAGTTGTGTGCGCGTGTGTGTGTGTTCTCGCTGTCCGTATTGAAGGGCTTCCTGAGCAGTCATTGTTCGAGGTTTTCATACAGGAGAATGCAATCAGTGTTGTCTGTGTGAAGGTCCTCATTACCTGCAGGACCACCGTACCCCGTCTGGACTGGCCTTGGGTCTCCAAAACAAAACTTTTGCATTATCATGTATCTTATGTATTGTGCATGAATGCATAGCAAATCACCGCAGAACAACAGCTGCCAAAAATTCACTTCCTTTTCTTTTTTTTTAAAAAAAAGGCCAAACTTGGCAGAGAAAAAAAGTAATGATTTACTATTCTTCTTAAAGAGACTGAACTCATTATCATTGTTTGAATAGATCATCATATTGCATACTAATGACCTTACTGTATGTATTCTGAGGGAATCGTTCCAGCTTGTTGCCTGAGTATTTGTATCTACCGGTAAGTATGAATTAAAAATACATATTTCCAGTGCAGCGCATATGGATGAAAATGTGAGTACGAAGTGGATCTGTGCTCTTAAAAGAGTTTCTTTGATGAAAGCATTGCATATGTGGCTCTGTTTTTTAGTAATAAATGTCATTAAAACTAATTTCAGTCATTGCAATCATTTTAAGGGGAAATTTTGCTGAATCGTTTTCAGCCAGGCTACAGTCAATATCTCTAGGCTTCTTTGTCTGTCCTCCATAATAAACTCGTCTTTGATTCTGGTTTTCATTTTTGCATGTTTTTTTTCTTTTCTTCTTTTCATTCTGCAGGATCCCTGCAATATTCCAGATTTTATTTTGTTCAATTTCCTGCAGGATTTAACCATTTTTGCTTGAGGTTACATGGCAGGACGTCACTGCAAGTCACATGCCCAAGGCACGCGGCACACATTTCGATTTTATACTAGCTAAAAGTTGACATAAAATACAAATTTTGTTTCTGACAGTTCCTAGACTAAGTAAGCGATTCATTGGTGCATGTGATGCATTGTAACTTGCTCCACCTCCTAGCATTCTGATGGATAAAATCAAGTCCTACATTTTATTTTTGTTAAATATTCTGTTTCAGTTTCAATATTCAATATTCATGGCTTCAGCTAGCATACTGCTCCCAATAAGTGACAAAATAACGCCAACATTTTCCTATTTACATGTTGTGATTTGTATAGTCACAGCGTGTACAAATAACAAGGTCACATGAGACACAGCCATCTTCTAACCGTATACATACTGAGAAGCACTGTTACTTGGGCTGAGTGATTTGCTCGCAGCGCCTGAGAAGCCCGTGGTGAGGAGCAGAGAGTTCGCTCAGAGTTGGAGTAAATCACTCCGCAGAAGTAGCAGTGCTTCGCCCTCTGAGAATATAGTTCCCAGTATGTATACGGTTAGAAGATGACTGTGTCTCTTGTGACATTGTTATTTGTACACGCTGTGACTATACAAATCACAACATGTAAATAGGAAAATGTTGGCGTTATTTTGTCACTTATTGGGAGCAGTATGCTAGCTGAAGCCATTTTCCTCCAGTCTTTGTGCTAAGCTAGGCTAGCGGGGGGTGCGTCAGACAGAGTTACGTCACGCACGGAGATGAAAAAAGTATGTATGGACTTATCTAGCTCTGGGGGATACGGTGAATAAGCTGAAGTCCCAAAAATTCAGCGTGTTCCTTTAATGGGCACTTCCTCCTCTAAATCAAGTCAAGGCCCCTATTTGTTTGTACTGACGTCATATTGTTTTATTAAGCCTGTGTTTAAACACATAAGCATTCAAATGATGTTTAATCCTCTTAGGGTTGAGCTAAATCCCCCCCTTAACCCTCCAGATTAGACTCGGAAAATATTTCCTCTTCCCAAGTCTAACCTGGATGAAGCCGAGACGTGTTTCTAAAGTACGGATTTCTCCCTCTCTCTCTTTCTCTCTATCTTTGCTCATGATAATACGTGCTGGCCAGTCTCAGCGTTTTCCTTTAGCCCAGATATTATTGTCCTGTGTCATCACCTGAAGGTGACTGTTATCACTTAATTAAATCCTGGCGCGGAGGGAAGTCGAAACAATATTCACCCGAAGGAACTTTTTAAAAGTGTGGTAGTTTGTACAAGGAAAGCCAGCGTTCTGCTTTTGCCATATCCTCTCTGGTGACGTGTTCTAATTTAGATTTCATATGTCAGATGTCCAACAACTCTGACCAGTAGGCAGTGTGTCAAGAGACAACTTGTTTTACGTTTTTTGCACTTTTTGTTAATAGAAAGAGGAAATTAGTGGGGACAGAGAGAGAGATAAATAAACAAACAATAAATAAATATTTTAAAATATAGGAAGTAATAAATGAAGCTAGTAAATGAAGTAAATGGATACAATATATAATTTTTTTATGTTGTGTATATTATTTAATACCTAGTTATTACTTAAGGCCTAGTTATATAACAATATTAATTCAATCCAAACCAGGCCTTAACTATGTATTAAATAATTGTCTGCGTGTATAAATATCTATATATATATGTATGTATGTATGTATGTATGTATGTGTGTGTGTGAACAAAAAGTTGGAGGACATGGCCTTAGAAGTTCACACAATAAACAGTTTTAATTAGACACATTACATATTTAGTCAGTGTTGCATTTTTTGCAAACAGTGTATAATGTATTTATATAATATATTTAATACATTTAATAATATAATAATAATAATACATTTAAAATTATTAGTATTGATGGAATTATTATGTTATGTTATGTTTGTTATATTTATTATATTATATTTTATTTGTTAATTAATTAAATAAACTCTATTTATCTCTTAATTTTGCAGTGGGATTATTAAGTAAGCATTATTAATTGAACGATTAAGGCACTGAAATCATTAAAGTCGGCATGAAATGGAATTTGTGATGGTCTTTTCTTCCTTATTATGACATATATCTGAGTCGTATATATATCTATTTCGACTTCTTGAACAAGAAAAAATGTTGGGCGGGACTTGATTTTGTCCATGCGGAATTGATTGGATGGTTGAGGTTTGCTATTGGTGGATCTCATGTGAGTGACAGGTTGCTCCGCCCTCACGTCAGTAAACACATCATCAGAGAAGAGAAGAGATGAGCTGCAAGAGGGAGGGGAAGTTATTTGGATTAAAGATTATGAGGGGACATTAATAAAAAATGATATTGATAGAAAATAAATTCAATTAATCAAACTCAATAATAGAAAATTAGATTTGCTCAAATAATTTAAATATATACTGACATTTAAAAAATACTGCAATTTTCCATTAAAAAAACAAGAAGAGTTAATTTTGATTTCATGCTGACTTTAAGAGGAGCCAGAACAGTTAACATGTTTACAATTTCTGTTCCTAGTGTAGATGTCGATATATGTTGTGTCTGAGAATTGAGGATATGCTAAAAGGTTGAGTGAGAACCAAGCAGCAGGATCTGATACTCTCACACCTTTTTAAATGGATGCTTGTAGTAGGTCATTTGGAGTGAAGCAGGCCAATAAATATGCCATGTCGAGTACCTCCACAGACCCCCTCCCCCAACGCTAAGCCTCCATAAGAAATGAGCAATCTAACGACGCTCTTATTTGAAAGAGGTCTCGGCGAGAGGTAGGATGAGTGATCTGAACATCTCCCGCGCTCGTGCCTTCAATAAAGAAATCAATACTGCGCATCCATATTTGCACATTTCTACATGGCTTGTCAGCCTCAAAATTGACTTCAGTGGAAAAGATCACTCACGGCTCCCGTGACAATTTAGAAGTTCTGATAAGATCTCTTTTAACACCTCTCATCTGTCTCTCTCTCTCTCTCTCTCTCTCTCTCTCTCTCTCTCTTTGGGTTTTTGAGTTTTGGGTCACCCACAGTTTGATTTGAGCATCAATTTTTTGAGCATAATAATTGGTAGCACTAATGGGTAACACTTTATTTTACTGTGTCCTTGTTACATATGTTACATATGTTACATGTACTTACCATAGTAATCACAGTAAATTGTGCATAATTACATGAAACTAACCCTCAACCAAATCCTAATCCTACCCTAACCATATAGTAAGTACTAGTAGTTGTACTAGTAAGCACTCAGTACTTAAATATATAATTACAACTACATATATATATATATATATATATATATATATATATATATAAAAATTGCAACTAACCCTCAACCAAATCCTAATCCTACCCTAACCCTATAGTAAGTACTAGTAGTTATACTAGTAAGTACTCAGTACTTAAATATCTAATTACACTGTAACAATTACACCTTGAAATGAAGTGTAACCCAATAATATTTTGTTAGTGTATTACCAAATATCAGTCTGGAACAGATAGCACTCTAGCAGCTTTATGTGTGTGTGTGTGTGTGTGTGTGTGTGTGTGTGTGTGTGTGTGTGTGTGTGTGTGTGTGTGTGTGTGTGTGTGTGTGTGTGTGTGTGTGTGTGTGCGCGTGCGTGCGTGTGTGTGTGTGTGTCTGTGTGTGTGTGTTTGATTGTTTTAAGTAATAAATTATACATTATTTAAATATAAGTTATTATATATATATATATATATATATATATATATATATATATATATATATATATATATATATATATATAATATTCTTTTTAAGTAAATGTTTATATTTAAAAGTAAAAAAGAGGCTTGTGAGCTTCTAGTAAGTATTAATATTATTTAATATTATTATATTTATTAATATACTTTTTAAGAAAATGTTTATGTTTTAATAGTAAAATAATCATTTATATGCTAGTAATTGTTTTATATTTCTGCTAACTGTTATCTAAATGGCGGCAAATTAATTTTTGATCTTATTTTGGTTATTGTATGTCGACCTTTTACCCACCTGTATATCGCTTTTCAGGCAAACACAACTTCTTTTTAACATATATGTGGCACCAGGTGAAAAAGTGTGCTTTGACTGAATGGCATTTTTATACTTCTTGAAATGTTTGAAATCAGCCAAATGAAATATTTCTAATTAAAACTGTTTATATGGCCATGTCCTCCAACTTTTTGTTTTGACTTACTGTATTGTGGAGGGGTTTAAGTCTTCATTTGCATTGCATGTAGGAGTCCTGTAGCTCAATGCCTGTGCGAGCGAGGGTCCACGTGCCCAGGTTTGGCTGAGCAGTTCTTCATCATGGAGGCTGTTGGAGAATGGAGGGAATGTGATTGAGGAAGATGAACATGTGGCATCTCCCCCATCACCAGCTGCCCCGCTCCTCTCTGCCTCTCTCTCTCTCTCCCTCTTCATTTTGTCTGACCTAATAGTTAATGATATGTTAATAGTCAATGAGGCTGGTCTCGCCTGGCGTCCGCTGTGTGTGTTAATGTGGACGTGTGGTGGCTCTGGCCAGGGTGCAGCGACTAGATTGATGTTTACCAGCTTGCGTGTCCTTCAGCTCACGTATATTTGTCCTTTGTTAGAGAAAACACAAGGCTACTGAGTTCCAGACCGTGTTTACTGTTGTAGCACTGAGAGGCAGGAATGTTCTTGTTTGAGGGATTGTGGTCTATAGTTGTACTATTTAACAATTGCTTATAGTGAAGCAAATAATTCGAGGAGACACAAGCTTTCCAGCTTTATTTAAAGTAAAACAGAACAAAACTGTATTGCAAATGCATGCAATTTCTGTAATGTTACATTTCTGTGGAAACTATGAGATTAGTTTATCCATCAGGATGAGGAAAGGGTGTTTCAGAGGCAGAAAAAAATATAAGATTTAAATGTTAAAATTGTTTAAAAAATATTTTTCTTTAGAATAATATGCACAGTAAGTCCTGGAACGTGTTATTTAAAGTCAACATTAAAACCGCTTTATTTCTGGGATTTAACATTTCTGAGTGAATTTCTTTGGATATTCAACAAGAAAGACATGCTTGGTTAATATTTTTTTCCCCTGTGTTTGGCTTTGGTTACGTCAACAGAGGACATGTTGTTTCAGAGGCAGAAAAAGTATTTTAAAAATAAAAAGATTTAAATTTTAAATTAATTTTTCCCTCTTCTGAATAATGTGCACAATAAGACTGGGAACATTATGTAAAGTAAAAAAATATAAATATGTTGGCCTAAAATGTATTACATTTTTTTATTTTTTTTATTAGAGGAACAAACTTATTTTAATGTAGAATAATTCAAACTGTTTTATCTTCTACAATAAAGCCAGAAAGTTATTTACTTTTTATTAAAAAAGTAAATAGGGTAAAATTTGATTTTGTGTTCACAAAAACTGAGTAAAAAAACCCCCCTGAAAATAGATTTTCAGTGATGTAATGTTTTTGTTTTTTCATTTAAATGAGGATTCAATTAATTTAACGATGATGCATTAATATTGCCTCTTGTTAATGCTATTTGTGAATAACTAAAACCACAAGAAGCTTGAATTACACTTTTTAATTTCGTCTACATTTAATCTTAATCTAGATTCTATTGCTTTTGCTGCCTTAGGTCAAGTGTGCAGATCCCAAACCGTTACAGAGTTTCATTTCCCTTCTGTGAGACGCTTTCTTCCTTTCTTCCCCAGAAAGAGAGAGCAAGAGAGAGAGAAGCTGCTTGCAAGGCATGACTGCTTTAAACAAATGACAAAAAAGGCCCATCTTAATGTTACACTTTTCTCCCCCAGAAGTTTGTCTGGCTAGTGATTTATTGTGCACTTTACACAGTGGTTAGCCTGTAAACAGAGGCCGTTTATCATGGAGGGGAGCCAGGCGGAGGCACGCAGTGTTCCTCAGAGACCTGGCCCACAGATGCCGTGCGTTTGAAGGAAGAGCAGTGGAGATGATTGCAGACTGGCTGGAGGTGACTGCTGCGGGTCCTTCCTGACAGCCAGGAGGAGTCTCTCGCAGGTCACAAGTCCAAGAGAGACCCTCCACTGGGGAGGGGACGGTGGTCTCTTAGTGTATAGATGAACTGACAGGGATGGAGGAGAACAGAAGGCCAGTATTTGCGCTCTATAAACATGATGCAGCGTTTGAGAGAATGGACTGAATTTATCATTTCACTGAATTTTTACACAGACATTTTTCAGAGGGATGGATGGATGGATGGATGGATGGATGGATGGATGGATGGATGGATGGATGGATGGATGGATGGATGGATGGACAGGTAGACAGACAGACAGACAGTCAGACAGACAGACAGGTAGGTGGACAGACAGACAGACAGTCAGACAGCTAGGTAGACAGACAGACAGGTAGGTAGGTGGACAGACAGACAGTCAGACAGCTAGGTAGACAGACAGACAGGTAGGTAGGTGGACAGACAGGCAGACAGACAGACAGGAAGGTAGACAGACAGGTAGGTAGGTAGGTGGACAGACAGGTAGTTGGACAGACAGACAGACAGACAAGTAGGTAGACAGACGAATATACAGATAGACATAAAGACAGACAGGTAGTTGGACAGACAGACAGACAGACAGACAGGTAGACAGACAGACAGACAGACAGACAGATATACAGACAGACAGGTAGTTGGACAGACAGACAGACAGGTAGGTAAGCAGACAGGCAGACATACAGACAGGTAGGCAGGTAGACAGACAGGTAGGTAGGTAGGTAGATAGACAGAGAGGTAGGTAGGTAGACAGACAGATAGACATACAGGTAGATGGACAGACAAACAGACAGACAGGTTGGTCAGAAAGACAGATAGATCAGCATAGTAGAATGATTTCTGAAGGATCATGTGACACTAAAAAAAAAAGTAATGATGCTGAAAATTCAGCTTTGACATCACAGGAATAAATTACAGTTTAAATATATTAAAATAGAAAACAGTTATTTAAAAATGTAATCATATTTCACAATATTACATACTTTTGAATATATAGTATATAGTATATATTTTAAAGTATATAGTATATATATTCAGTATAAACATATCTGTTTCAAAATTTGTCATGTTTATGAGGTTACTACCATTAGAATAGAATGGTATTCTGTCATGCTGATGACACTCAAATCTATATTTCATCACGGCCAGATGAAAACGCTAAATTATCCAAATTGACAGAGTGTGTTAAAGATATAAAAGATTGGATGACGCGCAATTTTCTTTTATTAAATCCAGACAAGACAGAGGTACTAATCATCGGTTCAAAAAACCGCCCACAAAACCTCTCACACTACAACTTTAACATAGTAGGATGTCCTGTTACTTTATCCTCTACAGTAAAAGACCTGGGTGTTATACTAGACTGCAACCTGTCTTTTGAAAATCATATTTCATATGTTACAAGAACAGCCTTTTTCCACCTTAGAAACATTGCTAAGCTACGTAACATGCTATCAGTTTCTGATGCAGAAAAATTAGTTCATGCATTCATGACCTCGAGACTAGATTACTGTAATGCTTTATTAGCCGGTTGTCCTGCGTCCTCATTAAACAAGCTACAGTTAGTCCAAAATGCCGCCGCTAGAGTTCTTACTAGATCAAGAAAATATGATCATATAACACCAATTTTATCATCACTACATTGGTTACCTATAAAGTTCCGTATTAATTACAAGGTATTGCTACTGACTTATAAAGCCCTAAATGGCTTAGCTCCAGTCTATTTAACGGATCTTCTATCGCCCTATAATCCATCGCGCTCTTTAAGATCACTAAATTCGAGGCTTTTGGTCATATCTAGGATATCCAGATCCACCAAAGGTGGGAGAGCATTTTCACATTTAGCTCCAAAACTCTGGAATAGTCTTCCTGATACTGTTCGTTGCTCAGAATCGCTCTCCCAGTTTAAAACTAGATTAAAGACGCATCTCTTCAGCCAGGCATTCATATAATACTTTTAATCTTATAGTTAAATCCGACCTCTAGTTCATAAAAACGCCAGAGGAGAACTGGCCCCCGACTGAGCCTGGGTTCTCCCAAGTTTTTTTTTTTCTCCATTAGGTCACCTGATGGAGTTTTTCGGTTTCTTGCCACTGTTGCCTTTGGCTTGCTCAGTTGGGGATATTTGGGGATATTTAATTTAATTAATCAATCAACAATACTATTGATCAACATTACCAAACGTGGACGTTTTCCACTAGAAACAAGCATTGATGTATTATTTTAATTTAATACTGTGAAGCTGCTTTGATACAATCTGTATTGTGAAAAGCGCTATATAAATAAACTTGACTTAAACTTGAGAATATGTACAGACCAATGCAACAACGTGAACTCTACAGTATATCAGTAGTTTTCACATGCAAAGAGGCTAGCAAGGCATAACAAATGCAACAAAGATGTTTGTCTTGAGCATATTTACATAGAACAACAATTAAAAAATAGCTCAGAGCGAATATAAGAGTGCATTCTCTGTGAATAGCCCCTGAGGGTCAGAGCGAGGGCAAAACATGGTCAGCTAAGGCTAATTTACAACCACTTTGGTGCAAGAAACCTTGACTGATATTATAAGTGGACTTCAGGGAAAAAATTAAATGCTAAATGTGTAGAATACAGTCCCTTGAAGCTTTTTGTTGCTTTAAGTAAGGTAAATAAGCATCCGTGTTAGCGTAGCATTTATGTTAACGCATCTATATTGGCACATTAGCATTTCAAATGTAAAGTGACATATAATGGGGCAGTATTAGCATTAGCGCAGTGTAATGTAAACCGCGAGTCTAACACATCACCTCCAGCAGATGCGTGCTCAGGGAGGAAGTGGTGCGCTAGCGGGCCGCCGTGGGACGTGCTGTTGTCAGCTGCATATCAGCACGCTGTAAATAGCCCGAGGCTGCTCTGTTTTATCGGCGAGCAGAGACCGCACGCTCTCTCGCCAGCTGCCAATGCTGCTTTAAACTCAGAAATAAACGAGAGAGGGATGCTTTCCCACCCCGTCTGTGTAAACCTGATTTTCATAAAAAGGTGATCAGATCAGCTGACATTGTCCACAATACCTTGCTTTTTTTCTCTTCTTTCCTTTCTGCCATTTTCTCGCCCAGGGTGCATCACCCTACGGATTATCTGAGGCAGCGGGGGACAATATGTAATTAACCCATGTGACCTCGATGCCTTAATTGTTGACTGTTGGAGACCAAACAGCAGCACCTCCAGCGGTGATATCGGCTTCCCTTTGTCCAACATCCATAATAACCCAACACGACCACTCTTTTCTTATGTATGTGACTTTTATTGATAAGGATCAGGCTTTGTTTTGCAGAATATTTATGTACTGGTCATGGCTTCCGTGATGATTAGCAGTGCTTACTAAACATTGTATTGCACATTAAATGCTGGCTTCATCCTGTATTGTTTGTACTACAGACATGAATGATGGCTCCAGTGTGATTGATGTCTAAAATTGTGGTTTAAATGTGTGTTTATAATGATAAAACAGGCAACAAAAAAAATCTCACTGAGGAAGATTTGCCATATATAGGAGACTAGAATAACATACTGTACAGTTGATGAAATCTCAACTCATTGTATTTAGTTTCTTTTTTTTACCTACTTTCACAATATTAAATAACTTTTTTAATTTTGTCAATTCATATTTATTGGACAAATCGATTGTATGTAGTACAAGTAAATTAAGTTTAGTTTATTAAAAGCAAAAAATATTTTTTACCATGTAGAGACTTGGACTAGTAAGCAACCATCCAGAACACCCTAGAAACCACAGATGTATGCTAGAAACCAGTTTCAGGGAAGATCATTTGAAACTGTGTCTGTCTTAAAGAAGCTAAACTACAGTAAAGTTATTGTTTTTTTTACCTGGTAAGCGGCTAACACTTATACCTTGTTCATTTTCCAACCTATAGGCAAATTGGAAAAACATGCCTCTATATATTGTAAAACTCCGAAAATGTACCTAAACACAATACAATCTACTGCAGTTTCCAGCTGAAATTAACATTATAACCGTAAAGCAAAAACAACTTTTGTTCCCTTTCACACAAATGATGATTACTGAGGCATATTATGTAAGGGATAATGTAGAGTGAGGCGGTTGTTATAGCGAATACAACCCCGACAATCAGCCTGAAGGGGTTGTATTCGCTATAGCAACTGCCTCGCTCTACATTATCCCACTTATTACATGGCTACCTACCAAATAAATCAATAATTTGACACAAAATATTGATTTAAAAACGATTGTATTGCTTCCGCTAAAGAAAATAGTCCGTTCCGTCTCTACGGTTAGAATCCTGCGTCCATAGCGACGCTCTGTTTTTCATGGCAACGGTGTGTTATACTTAGCAGCGGTCTGTTATCAAGAAATAACAGACTGCATTCTACATTAGAATTCAACCAAGCCATGTAATAATGATTAATAAAGACTTATTTTCATGCGGTTCCTTACACAAAACTATCTTATGACCTCAAAACACTTTTAGTGCATGATCTGTAAAATATTACAGTTTGAAGTTTCTATCAAATAACCAGCTCCATATGTATGGAAATCGCTGGTGTTTCTGACGTCACAAACTACCTTGTAACCAATCACGTCAATGAGTGTATCTCTGAGCTGGTGTGAGTGAGTGGAGGTGGGGCTAATTTGCATATTCATAAAACCACATATACTAAATGAGGCAAGGGTGTAGAGTTACATTCAAGCTTTTTTAAGGCATGACAAAAATTTTTTAGAAGAAAAGACGTTTTAACGTCATTTTGGTGATCAAAGATGAGTTTACAATTATTGACTACAGGGGGACATTAACGCTATTGGTTATTTTAGGTTAGGGTTTAGTGTAGGTGGTAAGTTATTTTCAAACACAATATAGCATTACGCTTTTAGCGCCATTCACCGGACATTTAATTTCTGAACCGCCGCAAAACGTACAACATCCTGCATATTAAAACGTTGCCAGATTCACATTCATCTGTTAAAGGTAAAACTGAACACGCTTTTAGTAACTTTCACTTTGAAAGTTCCATGAAACGTGCAAGAAGCAACATAATATAATTTTCACAGGCATGTTTTTTACAATAAGGGTGGGTTGTTATTCTCAGACGTGGTGGTGGCACTGAGAACAGAACCGCTTGCCAAGCTCTGCCAGCAGTTTACACCATGCTAAATAAAAAGTGATTTTGCAGCTGCAGTGTGTCATTGACCAAACAGAGGTGATTTTGTTCACAATTAAGCACTTCAGCTTTCATATGGTTTTGTGTGTGCGGTGAAATTTTTCTGTTCTTCACGCTGCTACCTTGTGCATTGAAAAAAATATTTCCTCCAGAATGTGAGAAATTAATTCCATTTTTAGTTAACATGCTGGTTGAATACAATATTTACAGTAATTGCCACAGCGATGAAGCATGTTGTTTTTCCCCTTAAACATTTAAGCACAAATCCACAAAATCCTGCCCACTGTGCATTCTAAAGATTTCATTGGTCAATCTCAATGTTGATTGCCAACATAACGTTGAAACAATAAACCCAGTAACCTAAACCCTAAAGCCGCAATGAAACATACGTACAAATCTGTTGTTTTTTTTATATTATGACGTACATTTGAGTGAAATAGATTATCATCCACACAACATCCATCACACAAGACACTAATACAAATTCATCACTAAAACAACCTATCTAATAACCAACTTTTGACTTTCAAACTAAAACCAACCATTTTTGAAATACTTTTAATATCCAGAGGTAACTTATTCCACTCTTGAGCCCTTAAGTATTTGAAAGACCCTACGACCATACATAGTTTTAAAACAACATAATGTAATATCCATAAGACTTTGCCTAGTATTATAACAATGTTTCTCACTTACCCTAGAGAAATACTGCTTGTATTAAAATATGTAGGAGCTCTTTTATTGATTATCTTGTGTTTTCTATAGGTAACCAGTCAAGATGTCTAAAATGGGATACGTAAAATGTGTAAAAGTACTAAAACCTAAAACTAAACATCAATTTATTTGGGGATTTCTGTAACTTATCCAACCATACAGTCGTGAGACAGATCAGACATGCAAGAAATGCATGTTCAAAATGACATTGCACTAAACATGGTTTATCCAGAAAACTAACATACTGTATCTAGCAAGAAATTTAGCCATATTTGCACCACTTAAATCATTGTCAAGGACACATCCGAGATAATAGTTCTGTCTGATATTACACAATCAACTACCTTGATAGACGCAGGTCAACTCAAACGAATCTGGAAATACGTAAAAACAAATCTGATTTGTCACAAAAAAAAAAAAAAAAAACTACCATTATTCATATGAACGAGGCATTTTTGCCTAATATTTATGTATTGCTCACACCATCCCTTAGAGTTGAGGCGTCTGTGATCCGGAGCTGTTAATTGACGTTGTAATTGTTGCTCTTTAATGATCTGTCAGTCGTTTCCACATGGGATGCGGTTCTGTTTGCAATTCTGGGCTTGATGGCTTCTCTCTTTGTGCTGTGAGAAATAAGCTATTTGTGAGACTCTCGCCTGACTTGTTTCTTCTCTTTTCTCTCTTTCTGTTTCCTCCACAGTCCCTGGATGGATTTGTATTTGCACTAAACAAGGAGGGGAGGTTTTTGTACATCTCAGAGACAGTGTCCATATACCTGGGGCTTTCACAGGTGAGTGCACTTGAGATTTTCACTCTCCCATCTCTTTTCGTCCATCGGTGCGGAAGAGAATCTGGACAAATTAGTGTTAGATAAACTCCTGCGGTTGTGTTAGCTGCTGTTTAATTCGCGGCGTTCATCACTGCATATTTTAAGTGCCAGAGAGATGTTCTCATTGGAATGCTAGCGTGTTCCCCGCTCCTGTTGGCTCGAGCCAGGGCCTATCAATAAACAGACAGATCGGTGAGGTCAGACGGTGAGAAAGTGACCTTCAGAACTCTTGCGGTCCTGTCTAGCTGAGCTTCATCTCGAGTGCTAGCAGGCTTCAATCAAACCAGACACGGCTGCACAACAGGCAGCTTCTGTTCACCGGTGGTTCAAAAAATCTAAAAAATCATCAGAGCCGTCTCTTGCTGTCCTTGTATGAGGGATCTAAACTGCACAGGTGCCTTCAAGATGCTCACTGTACCGGTGACTGTAACAGTTTGCAGCAGTTTAACTCATTTCCTTCTGTCAGAGATTGGGAATAATTTGGGCTGTGTTCAGGATGACAGAATACTACCGCCGATTTCAAAAGAAATTGATATGCATCTTAAAAACAGTACACAGTATGTAAGGGCCCAAAATGTGCAAAAAGAGCACACTGCATGTACTGTATTCCACAATAGAATGCACTCCATTTGACCGAACATTTCTAGTTTGGAAAATGAACCAGAGGTGATACCAATATCGATTTTTAATCTCATACACTTGTTTTACTGAAAAAGGGATTGAATTGAAAATACGTATAGAATTTTTACCATATTTTTTTCAAGTCAGATCGTCTGAGGGTTAATAACAGAACAGTTATTGTAAGGGTAGATTTATCACTGAAATTGTGTCTTACTATGTCTACTCTTTGAACAGCATTATGGTACGAATAGAACATTATGACAACAGCTTTCTTGCTTTGGTGGGAACTGATGGAATGGCAGTTTATTTCAGTTTTTACACTCTGTTTGACCTAAAACACTGTATTCATAGTCATCCAGTTTTGAAATGTTGACTACAAACACAGAAGTTTTTCAGATATTCTGTCCTGGTGTTCTCTCCATATGTACAATTCTTTGTAGCCTTTACCCACTGCCTGCAATGCACTGGATCCTTCACTGGAAACTAGTGTTGCTTTCGTCAACTAAAATTATGACGAAATATTGTCGTCAACGAACCGTTATCACCTGACGAAAACGAGACGAGACTAGACGTAAATGCTGGTCATGTGACGATGACTAAAATACATGTATAATGCAATATCGTTGACGAATAAAAACGAGACTAAATGTGGTTTAAAAAATAAAAACTATGCTAAAATGTCTCTTCATTTTCGTTGACCAAAACGAGACAAGACGAAATGTAACGTCACGACGAATGAGAGAGTTGTGCGTGAACCCATAGCTTTGTCGGCTTTAAATTCTGGATTGCGATCTGGTCACCCGATTATCAGCGAATTTAACCATATATTACTCCATTAGTTATTCTATTAAAATGTCTCATTGATATATTTGACACATTCATAATCATTACTTTTGCTGGTTCTTTGTGACAGCTGTTATGTGCGTTATTGGCAGCGTCTCTTGTTACATGAACACGTCACCGCATTAGCGCCAGAACATGGAGATTTTATTTTAGAGTATAATCGCACAACCTATTCGATATTTTATAATTAAATAAACTAATCGAATATCCAAAAATCGTGACTCATCCCTGCATGGAATCTCTTGTTTCTTTTCCCAAATCTTCACTCACGTCTCACCCATTTTCTAAAGGTAGCCTATTATAAACGTTTCTTGGTTCACTTTTAATTAAGCCTATTATATTCGTATTCTTTACTGTGGTAAAGTAGAAAAACGCTGTAGGACAGATAGCCTACATTTGTACTTGCATGTCAAATTCTTTTTAACACAGTTTGTGCTTGTTATATTAGACATTGGGCGCGAGTTTAGTTGTAAAGCGCGTTTGACACGTGTGGGTGATTTTTAGTTTCACTTTCTCTGGCAGCGCAATCTCAAACACAGCCTAAATATCTCGCCCTTGTGGAGGATAAAATTCGCTCTTCAAACCAATTTACATCAAGTAGAAAACACGAAGATATCATAAAGAGATCGATATCTTCGTGTTTTCCTGCTCGTGTCCCACATCCCGCTCAAAGCGCAGAGTGCATCGCGTCTTTGTGTGGAAATATAAAACGAGTTTTTTTTTTTTTTTTAATAACCCCCCGAATATTAAAATTTAATATTATTTTTTAATAATAATACCGCGGTGGTAAAAAAAACCTGCCACCGTCACAGCCCTAAATATAGGCCTACTAAATAGCCTATAATAAGATAGCCTTGTTTGAAATTATATATTGACTGGGTTAAATAGAATCGCATTACTAAAAAGAGACTAAAATACAATTTTCATTGACTAAAACTAGACTAAAATGTCATCAGTTTTCGTCGACTAAAACTTGACTAGACTAAAAAGAGTATGAATGTGACTAAAACTAATAAAAACTAAAATGACAGCCTGACACAAAGACTAGACTAAAACTAAAATTAAAACAGGCCGCCAAAAACAACACTACTGGAAACCGAAAGTAACTCACTCCCGCCAAACGTTTACTCTTTGAATTCTTGCACCTGGGAACCATAAAAGTCAACACCATTATGACTAAAAGTTTGCTAAGAAGTATTTCCTACTAAACTATTTGACTCTGGTCAAAAGCGTTGGATGGCAACATGCCCAGTGCATTATGGGTGTTGAAGTTTTCCTACCAATTTGGCAAAAAGGAAGACAACTGCCTTTTTCTTTGTTTTCTCTAGTCAGGTAGCACCGATTTAGAAAAAAAGAAAAAAAACCTTCTACTGCATAGGCAGCCGAGTTTTATTGAAAGCTCACTTTGCCAGCTGTGAAGTACCCCTTTAAACAAAAAACATTTTACTTAAAGCCTTTATGTATAATCCATTATATATTCATAATGTGTGTAATACTGCAACATATCTTTTCATAAATAATTGTAACTAAAGTTAAAATGCAGATTCCTTGTTTGATCTGAAATTCGTTTGTTATGTGTTTAAAAGCATTATACTTTCTAAAGGTGGAACAATGAAAAGATAAGTATTATAATGCATTATAACTGTGGTTACAATTATTCATGAGACCATGAAAATGCATTATAAGGTGCATTAAAGGCATTATCAATTATTTTTAAAATGTAATATATTAGAAATACTTTTATAATCTTTTATATATAAAGGCTTTAAATAAAGTGTTACCAAAGCTCCTTTCAGTATACAGCATAAATTGGCTTACAAACTACAATAAAAATAAAAAAAACACACAAAAAAAAAAACTGTATTAATTATATATACTGTCCACGGTCTACGAGTACCTGGATGACCTGGGTTCAAAATATGCTGTATACAATCACAGAACATTGCATAAAATACTGTATCCCACAATGCCGTGTACTCAAATAGACATAGCTTGGCAAATGAAAACAACCTCAATTTTTAATCTCCTACACTAGTTTTAATCAGAAATATATTCTTCTTTTTTTCAAGGTGATAATTGGACTCCTATGTGATCATTAGGCAGCAAAATATACAACAGCAAAACTGTTTTATATACTTAAATACTTAATGTAGTTTATTGTATAAATTGACATAACTACTATATATATATATATCCTGTATAAAAAAATAAGCTGTAATAAAACTGTATGCAATGTACTCGACTTGAACTTTCATTTCTAGTCTGACAGATGAACCAGAGATGATACTTGACTTTTTTTTTTTTTTTGCAATACTTTTTTTTTTATTTAATGCAAATTAATCATATGCATTTCCGAGATGATGAAATGCTTTGCATAATACTTTTAAAGAAAGTATTGTGCAGTATGTATACTGCACACAGTATGTATGTTTTATTTTATGTTATTGTTTTATTATATGCATGTGTCATGACAGGACAGGCAAAATGAGGAGAAGGGGATGTAATTGCAGCACTTTTATTAATAACAATAAGAAGATAATCCAAATCAGCAGAAATCACAGGAGCAAACAATTGACAGTTAAAAGAAACACAAGACAAAGAACTGAAGAAACTGAGGGCCTTATACTGTATATGCACAGAATAATAAGAACTAAACTAGAAACTGGTGTACAACATAATCAGTTACCATAGGAGCAAACTATGGTTGTGTACGAAATCATCCATCTAACTGAATCATCCATCCATTTTCCAAACCGCTGGTCCAATGTGGCTACAGCGCAATTTCTTACAGGTATAAATTACTTTTTACTTCATTATTAAATTGTTTAATTCAGGTTTATACATGCTAGTTTCCATGACGGATGATTATTAAACAGCAAGCAAAAACTACGCAAAAGCGGCAGCCCTTACAGTGCACTCAGTGTCCGAAGTCACTCACTCGTTTTCATTCACTCCTTCAAGTGAACTATTTTATATTATAGTAATGTAGGAAATAGCGAATGAGGGTATAGGGGTCGATTTTGAACACAGCCTAGAACAAAGGAAACCAGCAGGAAACACAATAATGAAATACCATAAGAGTCCATCAAAACCAAACGGAAACCAAAACTGAACATGACAGCATGGAATACACAAATTAAAAATAGCAGGCATAAAGTAAATACTATGTAGTGCGTTATGATTCCATTTTGAACATATGCTTTCAATCAAGTTCAAGTGCAGCTGTGACCTGTCAGATTTAGACATAGTAAATATTGAGTCTTCTAAATTATAAAAGCAACAGTGGCTGTAAACGAATATTAAAATAGTCTGCTAGATAGAGGGATTGAGATATGAATTAAGAAGAGAAGTCTAAAGCCAACTCGAAATTTATTCAGCATTAATTGATTGATGATTTTTATCAAATAATTGATTAATTCTCAAAATCCTGGCTTTTGGAATTTGGCTTGCTCTTTTTCTGTGGTATTATCTTTAGGTTGGCCTGCTGATAAAGTGCTTGTAAAGTCTTTAGTCTAAGTAGGTTTTATTATCTTACATGGTTAAGCTTATCCCATAACTCTCCTGATCTTAATTGCTAAACCTTTTTCTTCGTTAATCTGTCCTAGAGGCCACAAATTTATAAGGTGTAGTTCATTATTTTCATGGTTAATTGGATGAGCAATTTGTGAGCTTTTCTGCATTGACAGTTCTATGCATTTCTGTGCTGTTTTTCTATCTAAAATAGACTAATATATGATTTTCATATATATTCTAGGTTTCTAGTTTAACTTTGGCGCTCTGTGTAGTTAATTAACATTTGTTCAAAATCAAATTAGATTGTGGTGCTCAGTTAATGCACATCTCCAGCCATGCAAGTAATCACCAGGATAGCTTATCTTTTTTAGAAATGTCTGTTTGATAACTAAACTTTGGGTTATACAGAGAATATGAATTTATACTGGTTATAATGTGCTTTTGTTTTAATGTGCTCCTGCATCTTTTTGTGAATGTTTTATTATTTTTTTAATCTGTAAATAACAATCACATTAACATAAATGTAATGTAGTTAGAACAGCCTTAATGGAGTAGTGCTATCAGTCATGTTTAACACTTCTCCTTGAACTTTTTTTAATCTAGCATAATGGTTTATAACAGCCTTTTAACCCTGCATTTTGTAATCCTGTAAGTTACAGCTCTGCATTGCGATGGTAAGAGCCAATAGATCTCTTCATACCGCACTGTGCGAGCTCTGATTTCCTAAGAGCTAATGATGAAGGTTATTAAAGATTCAGGGCTTGAACCATACTGCGGCCATTACACTAGGCACAGTCGATAGCATGACCTTTTAGCTCCGCGGCTCAATCACACGAGCGCTCAGCTGCTCAAATCCAAGCTCTGCTCTCAGACAGATACTGCGGCCTCGCAGGGCACTAGAGGAGCACTAATCTCTAAATCGAGCTCTTCCTCAATCCCTTTGAAAGTAGATAGGAAGCGTCCAGTCATGGAGTTCACTGTCCCCGTAATGACATCAGCTGGACCTTACTGTGATTCCAAGCCAGCTGCACAATAGTCTTTGACGGTGTGATTTATGGCATGTTTTGTAAAACGGTTAAATCTCTCCGGGTTGGGTTTGATCGTAGGTTACACATGTTGGGTGCAGGCAGTTTACCTAAAGCTCTGGTTAGGGTACAGCAATACAGGTTGCATCTCATATAAAAGAGAATAATCATAAAGAATGTTTTTAATACAACAGAATTTAGGAGATTTATCCCCAATTAAATATATATATATATATATATATATATATATGGTCTTTGACTCCTCTCTCAGATTCGGCTGATAACAAGGTTTTATATATATATATATGTGTGTGTATATATACATACATATATGTGTGTGTGTGTGTATTGCATATATATAAAATTGGTTTAGGGCTCCAGACAAATGGTCACATTTTGCAACCTTTTTTCCTGCCGGTGTGACTACTGGTGCCACCACCGCGTTGCCCAACTGATAAGAGCTACCTTTTATGTTGCATATGAGAAACATAACAAACAAAACCACGCTACTCGTTTGAGCTGCTCAACCCAGACCCAGACAGCACCAGCGAGAGCTCAGAACAGGTTTACTCTTTACTCAATCTTAAACACGATACCGTTACTACACAACGCTGGGAGATCCAGTGAGAAAGCGTTTGAATTCACGGCTGCATTAATAATATTGCAGCGAGATCTAGTGGAAAGCATTCAAATTCAGTGCAGAATACTGTTATAAACCACAGATATCAGATCAAACAGCGCTGACGAACAAGTTATAGAGGGCTTTTCAATCCACAAATCACCAACATTCGCCATGGATTTAATGTAGTCACACTAACTGTAACCATGGTATTATGGCAGAAATAGTCGAATGTTTGCAAAGTTGCTTATGGTTCTTAGAATGTCTAAAGCGGACAATGAAAATAAAGTTTTACCTTATTATTAATATTATTATATAGATTAGGGATGTCCCGATCCGATCACGTGATCGGAAATCGGGCCCGATCACGTGGTTTCAGACTCGATCGGAATCGGACGTTACCTCCCGATCAGGACTCGGATATATATGTATATATATTCTCATTATTATTTAACACATCTATAGTTATGCGGTGGCACAGATTTACGCCGGTTTCACACTGCATGCGTTAGCAGAGCATAAGCAGCGCAGGAGCAGTGCGTATGGTGAGCAGGAGCAGGACACCCGCGTTTTGCTTTCACACTGGCAGCGTTTGTCACGCGCGGCTGAACCGCGGGTTGTGTACAGACAGAGTAGCCTACTCTATAATGGATAAGTTGGCATTGCTTTATTTCGTTTTCAAATACATTTAAGAGAAAATACTTGTCAAGAAGCTTATTTTATTAATAATTTCATAAATATAACTTTTGGTTCATCTTTGTTTTTATTGTTCTGGCAACAAGTTTGTTTTTGGACATTTGTTTTCTTTTTAAATTGATGTTGGTCATTTGATTGACTGTTTAAAACACAATAGATATCATCAATGCACTTTTTGGATAAAACGGCGGTGTATTTTGGCCATGATCAATGCATATCACTTTAATTCAGCGTAAGCGGCGCAGCAAAAATAGACTCTGCGCCGAAACGATCGCGGCACTGCTGCTTCTGCTCTACGCGCTGCCGCGCCGCCTCTGCGTGCGGTGTGAATGCTCTAATCTGTTAACATGGGCGCCGAAAAAAATACGCGCTGCACGCTCTGCTAACGCGTGCAGTGTGAAACCGGCGAGTGCAGTTCCTAAAAGCACATTACTGGCTTTGCAAACACTGTGGCACTTTTATTTTTTATTTGTTTACATGCCTGCCGGGTATTTTAAGTTGAGGTGCTATTTGTTTATATATTAGACTTTTTTTATATTTACTGTTGCACTAAAGTCCAAAAGTGAAGAATTTATGTTATTTATTACTTGATTGTTCAAGCTACCTCACAGAAGTGCTCTGTTTGTTAACAGAGTTGTTGAATGTTAAAATAAGGTGAATTAAATAAAAAATAAGGAACATCCTGGATCTGTTTTTTGCTCTTCTTTATTCTTTTTTTATGTATTATAGAAGTATCGGATCGGGACTCGGTATCGGTAGATACTCAAAATCAAATGACTCGGACTCGGACTCGAGGGCAAAAAAACCTGATCGGGACATCCCTAATATAGATATTTTATATTAACCAATAGTGTCATAGTCTACTTTTCACAAAGCAATCAAATTGAAATAGAGAATATCAAGTACTGTCCTACATTATTTCTCACTGAATATTCTGTTTGACTTGAATGCGAACACCATTTCATGTCGATTTTAGCAGCAAGTTTATATTAGATTGTGCTTTTGCATGCCTTTTTTTTTCTTCACATTCCCTCTGTCCATCTGTCCCCTCCTCTCTGCTCTCCTCAGGTCAGCGAGCGAAGGATGCGAAATTGCTTTTCCCTCCATGGCCATTGACCACCTTGTGTTAGATTAATGTGTGCAGACCGGAGAAGCCAGCAGATTTTTACAGCGAGTGCGAGCTTCTCCTCTTGTATGGCAGACATTACCATGATGCTAAACAATGGCTCCACCTGCCCTCGGCTCTTTGATAATACAGTTAATGTGTCCAAGCTGAAGCGCGCAGACGTGTTTTCACTCTCTTATCTCGATGGTCTTTGACTCCTCTCTCAGATTCGGCTGATAACAAGGTTTTTGTGTTTGACAGTAAAAGTAACACCCCTTTTCATTCGCATCCGTATTATTCAGTTCAACAGATGGCCGTTTATCCATTTTTGCTGCACTAATAGCTGTTATCATTTAGCTTCTGTATGTAAATAGGCATATGTTGCCAAATTTTTCACTTGCCTGAGTTTTTCATCCCTCTCTGCTTGGCTTCTGCACCGGGTGATTAGTTCATCTCCAATAATTAATATGTGATGGATTGCACAGCCATCTTTCCCAGATTAATGGCCAGGTTTGTCTTTACGGTCGACGCAAATTGAGAAGCGGCGGTAACATCACACCACTTGGGATTTTCTTATTGAGTTTTCGAGGTGGTCGCGAAGGAAAGCTGCTTTTGAAAAGGACCTTGTCGCCGAGTCAAGCGCATTCCCCGACGGTTCGTGCGCCGCTGACACTGCACGCGGGCAGCTGTCTGTTTTGTAATTGAGATGTGTATGTTTGCTTTTGTGTAACAGATGGCACCGTGTGCTTACGCTGATAGGTAGGAAATAATAATTGCATTATTCCGGCCAAAAGAATATTAGCTTCTGGAATTTGGCCATTTGCAGCAGGCACCCCTGCCAGTACAGCATATGCACTTGCATGGACTAGATATCCAAGGAAATTGATACATCTGGAATAAAGCAACCATCTGAGGTCTCATCTGCCTCGTAGGATTTTCGATTTATCCGCGTTCCTGCTCCATAACCGCCAGCTTAGCTGTCGTACAGTACGCACAGTGACATCCGAAGGCCTTGTGTAATCTTACCATATGGCGGAGGAATTTGCTGCTCTGCGTTTGGCAATAGTGACGGATCTGGAATGCCTCCAGGAATATGTACTGCCTTTTCCCGTTGTGGGCGTCTTTTTCATAAAAGAGCCAGTCGGATTTAGACCCCGCTGCCCCGTCTCTATTCAGGTTGCGCGGGGAAAGGCGGCGCTGGGATTGAATGTAGACATCTGCTGTGCTGTAGGTGACAGGGGAGCGCGTCACATTCCGAGACGGTCGGCCCTCCTCCCCATCACTCAGACACCCATGTGCTCCGCTCCGGCCAGGGAGACTCGAGGAATATCGAATCTATTAGCATAAACGTCTGGCCGGATGTCTGATCACATCTTTGTGAGTCAGTTGCCTTCAGACCATCCTTTATCTCGATTTCTACTCTCTCACTTGTTCACACCCCCCTGTGTCTTTAACATTTATCCCCTGAAGTGATGCTTTTGAACGTTTTTGGCATGGCTAGTGAAGGTGACGGGGTGAATCTCCGTCAAGAACATGTCTGGGTCATATTTCACCCCACAGATTAAGGAAAGACATTGTAATAAATTATGATCTGATTTATCTGATTGAAAACAAAAAAAAAAAAATATATATATATATATACACACACACATAAAATATATAAGCAGCACAACAGCAAATCATCATATTAGACTAATCTCTGAAGGATCATGTGACACTGAAGTCTAGAGTAATGATACTGAAAATTCAGCTTTGCAACACAGAAATAAATTACATTTTAAAATATATTCAAATAGAAAATTCAAAAAGTTTAGTTTAATTTATATAATAAACCATGAATTATAAATCCTAGATCATAGTCCAATGACACTGATATATAAAATCTGCATAGTTTTTTAACAGTGAATGATTATGTATAATAGTTACCTGTTTTGAAATGAATAATATTCTTATATATAGCATATTATAATTATTCACTGTTCATAATAATAGAGATCAGAGTACTGTATACGGCAACCAACCAAATTTCAGAATAACTAGCCAAGCCCTGAACAATGAAACAATGGAGAATATTTCCACTGGCTTTTAGAACAGCCCATCAAGGTAGACTCGTCGGAAATATTACTAAATGGATAATAAGTATTCTTTTATTTATGATGCTGTGGCTGCCGAGGGTCAGCATTTGCATGTGAGCCTGTGGCGGTGCGGCGAGAGACAGGGGCAGAGGAAGGTCATGTTTAATTGAGCCACCCGCGATCCACAACGCTCCCAGAACTGCCCCTCCTGTTCCCGCTCTCACCCTGAGCTCACAGACAGTCATGGAGGAGCTGTCATATCCCATCATGCCCCTCTGGAACAATTAAGTTTTGTGTGCTGGCTGTGGTACTCTCCTTTGAAGCCTGGTTTGTTGTTTTTAAATAGTAAAGATTGAGATATGAAAAGGAAAAGATGATCTTTAATTAGCTCTTCTGGTAAGGCTTTAACTTCTTGAATGAACTAGAAGCATCCACTAATCTACCATGTATCGTCACTATTCACATTGAGGTGTTCATAATTGCATAAATGAAAACTGAGTAATATAAAATGAACATACACGCACACGCACGCACGCACACACACACACACACACACACACACACACACACACACACACACACACACACACACACACACACACACACACACACACACACACACATATATATATATATGTGTGTGTGTGTGTGTGTGTGTGTGTTAGTGTTTGTATATGTGTGTGTATATATTAGTTATATCACCCAACCCTGCTATATAATAGGCCTATTTTTTATAGACCTTTTGGAAATGCACTTAGTTTTATATTTTGTTGTATTATTACTATTGTAATTTATTAATTGACATAATTTTTGTGTAACATGGCCACTGTAGTTATACTGCTTTTCAAACAATCATGAGTTTTACAGTAATAATAAGGTTTACAATAAGGTTAATTAGTTAACATTAGTTAATGTATTAACTAACATGAACTAACTATGAGCAATACATTTGTTACTGTATTTGTTCATCTTTGTTAACATTAGTTAATAAAAATACAGCTGTTCATTGTTAGTTCATGTTAGTTCACAGTGCATTAACTAATGTTAACAAGATTTTAATAAAATATTAGTAAATATTTGAAATTAACATTAACAAAGATGTTGTATACGTGCAGTTCATTATTAGTTCATGTTAAATAATGTAGTTAACTAATGTTAACTAATGAACCTTATTGTAAAGTGTTACCAGTTTTACAAAATAGACAGTGAATTATAGTGAATGGGACAAAAAAATGCAGAACTACAGATATGTACTTCTGCAGTAAATCATAATTATTTGTGTGGTAGCAATTTAAAAAAAGCAACAAACTGTTCCATATTTAGATGGTTTGCATGTTATTCTTATTCAAAGATTTTTATGTCTGCCATTGAATAACCGGCCACACATGTCGCCCACATGGGACTGACAAAAAAGAGATGGGTGGAAGCATTTCCCTGCTTATACAAGGAACGTGGCTTAAAAACATTATTAATTCACAACATTTAAATTGATAAGTGCTTCGAGCCAAAGACTACAAGGGCACTTTGAAAAGCAAATAGCGACCTAGTGAAGAAATTGATTTTTCCTGCTGAAAATGACTGCATGATGCATCATTTGACTGCACTGCGTCCGAGTGCTTGACAGAGATAATCTCAGCAATCCCACAGGTGACCTTATCGTTCTCGGCAGGACAGGCTCGTCCGCGTGCCTGTCTTTGTGCATGTCAAGGTTTCCTGGGCGGCGTCCTTTGGGGAACCAAAGTTAGACCTTCTCCATCTTGATGTCAAGCTGGAAACATTATGGAAAAGAGGAAGAATCAGCGGTAATCTCAAAGTCAACAAAGGCCATTAATAATTGGATGACTGAAAAATTAGAGGTGCTGCAGATAGTCTGGCACGCCAATTGTCGAACAATAGACGCTGTTTTGTGCTTAAGTGACTAGACTGCAAGGAGGGATGGAGAGAGACCGAAAGAGAAGAGAGTTTATGAAATCGGACACACAGAGCCTGTAGGAGTGGGAGTGTTTTAACTGAAGAACAGATGGTTTGGCGGCACATTGTCAAGGTCAGGGAACTTTAGAAGGTTTTTTCCTCACCCTTTGTTTTAGATCCTTTTGTCTTTATAGATGTTTGCACCTTAGACAGTCATTGGATTTATCTATTCGACAGAACTTATGCACTTCAGTAACCAAAAAAAAGAAAATTCTGTCATTTTCCTCCCCTCATGTCTTTAACTCTTTCCCCGCCAGTGGTTTTTTTTTAAAGTTGCCAGTCACCGCAAACATTTTTGATCATTTTCACAAAATTTTCATGGCCCCTGAATGTAATATATCAAAAGAAAGAACAGACCCTCTGCTTTAAAAAAAAACAAAACAAAAAAAACTTTTTTTATTCTAGCTTAATGCTTTCTTTTTTTTATCAACACTTGAATGTGGGTGTTTCATTAAAAAAAAGCAACATTTTGAGAAAAAAGCTGAGAAAATCATGTTTTTATCAAAGACTACATTCAGATGTGATTTAGAACGATGATCAAAACACAGATGGAGTCCATCAACACCCTTTCATTCAGTAACAGGCAGTTTTGATTCATATGCTGTTTAATGTTGATGATCGCGTTATTTTACACATGCATATGATTACATATGCTATCGCTTGTTTCTGCTTTTTCTTCACATGTCTTTTGATCAGGAGATTTAGTACTCTTTCAGAAGATGTCATAGCGCCCCCTACAGTATAACATTGAAAACACAGAAAGCCAGAAAAATTCCGTCAATGGCAGGGAAATGGCTAAAAATTGAGTTGATGTGTTATCTAGAATGCTCTTTTCCATACTGTGAAAGTGAATGGTGACCACAGCTGTTCTCTTTCATATGCATGAGGAAAAGAGGACATTTTGCTAAACATTTCCTTTTGTGTTTCATGGAAGCAAGAAAGTCAAGTAAATGAGAGAGTCATTTGAGGAAATGTCATTTTGAGTGCATTCTATTCAATTCACATATAAACCTGAAAAAAAAAAATATATATATATATATATATATATATATATATATATATTTCATTTTGTAGTACAATTTTTTTACTTTTTTGCTCTAAAAAAGGCATAATATTTTATTCAAAGCTTGTTAAAAATTACATTAAATATGTTTTAATGAATCAATTAGCTGCTATTGTATTTACTATTAATATGCATTACCTTCTTCTTGTTGTTTCCCAATTTCCATTTGAATAGTATAAGCTCTAACAAACTAATTATGAAACTACAATAATATATCAGCATTTGTTGAGTACCATATTCAAGAAATTTGATTATATATTCTCTTTAAACAATTTTCAATAATGACACTTGACGTAACTGTTCTGGCTAAATGCTAATGGCACGGTAGGTGTGCGTATGATCAATTGTTTGCGGTTTCTTTACTCACAAAGCTCAGCTGCATTAAATTCATGTTTTAATAGTACAGGTAAACATATCAGTGTCCTTTTTCACTTGTGGTCTGATTGTTATTGTAATGTAGCCTACGAGAGTATGTATATAATTTGGTTTAATTTTAGCCGTGTTTAATCCACAGCCAGTGTCAGATAGTTTGTGTGGCGTGTGTTAGCATACACCTGCAGCGTCTGGGTTAGCATGGCCGCTATCGCTGATCTCTAAAGGGCTCTTTGATAAGCACAATGCCCAGATTTCTCCTCATCTCTGACTGATACGGCCCCTCTCATTTCAGATGTCTGCCCACCGTTATTAATGTCAGGCGGAGGATCTGGCCGATAGTATCTCCAGAGTGCTGACACCAGGCTTTCCTATCCCGTCTTTGATCTGAACGGAGATCAGTAACGGGAATATCGGATTGGAAATACGGCGGTTTAGCGCGGTAGCTCGCTCAGAACCAGTGAGGATTTGATTGCGCTGATAATTGCTGTTTCAGAAGTTTGAGATTAATTATAGGGTGCTTTATCAAATTGAGAAAAACGTGTTTGTTTATGTGGCATATGTAGTTACTGATATTTCTGTAATATTTGAAAAAAAGGCTTCCTATCTTTGTTTCTGATCATCTTAATTTCTGATTGGGTGAGATCACATTTTGAAAATTAACAAAAAAGCTATTAAATAGTTTTTTCTGTTGATTCTTCTCTTTTCTGTTATAGAGTAATGCAATATTTTTATACCTTAAAACATATTATTATGATGTATAAATACTTAAACCATTTATGTGATTTATAGCATTATCACATTGAGAAATTGGAGAATTGTTTTATTATTTATCATATTGTCTCAATTCATGATGATTCTATATATAGAAACATTTCCAGATCACACTTCACCCTACAATTGCAAAAAACTCTTTTATTTTATTTATTTTATTTAAATCAGCATACGGTAAAACATTTATTATCATAATGTATAAATACTTGAAAAGTACATAATAATAAACTTTTTGTATTACAGTAATGATTGTTTGCATTATGATAATTAGAAATTGGAGAAACATTTCATTGTTCGTCTTGAAAATATTGTAAGTCTTAATATATTATACAGTATTTTATTGTTGGTGTTTCCCAAAAGCTCTAGCTGAGCCGACTGTAAGACAATGTTTTGACTCGTGTCAGTTTTCAGAACTCAAACACTTTGTTCTCTTTCTTATTAATCTTGACACTTATGAGGTCTTTCTCTCAGCACTAGACGCCCTCACACGTGTTTTTATTAATAAGATTTGCCATCGCCTCGCAAACAGGGTCGAGGAAACACTATGTAAAGATTTTCATCGTCAGATATACTGCTGAGTTTTAATTAATGCTTGAATCTTGAACGTTATAAAGAGATCAGAGCCGTGCTGGTGCTGAAAATTGATGTGTTTTTTTTTCTTTCTGGAGGCCCGGAGAGATTGAGAGTGAGAGAGAGAGAGATTGAGCTAGAGAGTGTGGCGGACAGATGAAGGAAGAGCTCTCATATTTCACATTGGCTCTCTGTGATGCTAGCGCTGCTATAGGGTTGAGAGGTGAAGCGTGTGAATGCCAGCAGACTAGAGCATTCGCTGCTGACCGCTAGGATGCTGTAGAACATCTGCTGATGTGACAGATTGATAATCAGCATTTAAAAACACAAGTCTATTCAAATATACTGGTTTATTTTTAGGCTTTAGCGTAGCAGATTTTTTAATCTGCGTTTTGTCTTTTAGCTGTCTCATATATATATATATATATATATATATATATATATATATATATATATATATATATATATATGTATATGTATATGTATATATATATGTATATGTATATATATGTATGTGTGTATATACAGTTAGGTCCATATATATTTGGACAGGCACAATTTTCATACTTTTGGTTCTGTATGCCAACAGAATAAAATTAAAATGAAACAATCAAGATGAATTTGAAGTGCAGACTTTCAGCTTTAATTCAAGGGGTTGAACAAAAATATCAAGTAAACTTTTTAGGAACTGCAACCATTTTTTTACACAGTACCCCCATTTTCAGGGGCTCAAATGTAATTGGACAAATTAATATAATCATAAATAAAATGTTCATTTTTAATATTTTGTTGAGAATCCTTTGCAGGCAATGACTGCCTGAAGTCTGGAACCCATGGACATCGCCAAAGACTGGGTTTCCTGCTTTGTGATGCTTTGCCAGGCCTTAACTGCAGCTTTCTTCAGTTGTTGTTTGTTCGTAGGTCTTTCTGCCTTTAGTTTTGCCTTCAGCAAGTGAAATGCATGCTCGATCTGGTTGAGATCAGGTGATTGACTTGGCCATTGCAGAATATTCCACTTCTTTTCCTTAAAAAAATCCTGGGTTGCTTTTGCAGTGTGTTTTGGATCATTGTCCATCTGTACCGTGAAGCGCCGTCCAACCAACATTGCTGCATTTGGCTTAATCTGGGCAGACAGTATATTCCTATACACTTCAGAATTCATCCAGCTGCCTCGGTCTTCTGTCACATCATCAATAAACACCAGTGATCCAGTGCCACTGGAAGCCATGCATGCCCATGCCATCACACTTCCTCCACCCTGTTTTACAGATGATGTTGTATTCTTTGGATCATGAGCTGTTCCAAGCCTTCTCCATACTTTTTTCTTCCAGTCATTTTGGTACGGTTGATCTTAGTTTCATCCGTCCAAAGAATGCTTTTCCAGAACTGATCAGGCTTTTTTAGATGCTTTTTGGCAAAGTCTAATCTGGCCTTTCTATTCTTGATGCTTATGAATGGTTTGCACCTTGTGGTGAACCCTCTGTAAAGTCAGCTCTCGTGAAGTCTTCTCTTGATTGTAGACTTTGACAAAGACACGCCTACCTCCTGGAGAGTGTCCTTCACTTGGCTGGATGTTGTGAATGGGTTTTTCTTTACCATGGAGAGGATCCTGCGATCATCTACCACTGTTGTCTTCCGTGGACGTCCAGGTCTTTTTATGTTGCTGAGCTCACCAGTGCATTCTTTTTTTTCTCAGAATGTACCAAACTGTTGATTTGGCCACTCCTAATATTCCTGCTATCTCTCGGATGGATTTATTTTGTTTTTGAAGCCTAATGATGGTCTGTTTGACTTGCATGGAGTGCTCCTTTGAACGCATGATGTAGGTTCACAGCAATAGATTCCAAATGCAAATACTACACTTAGAATCAACTCCAGACCTTTTACCTGCTTAACTGATGAAGAAATAACGAAGAAATAGCCCACACCTGTCCATGAAATCGCTTTTGATTCAATTGTCCAATTACTTTTGGTCCCTTGAAAAAGGGGGGGTGGCTCTCTCAAGAGCTGTAATTCCTAAACCCGTCCTCCAATTTGGATGTAAATACCCTCAAATTAAACCTGAGAGAGTGCACTTTCAGCCCATATCCATTATGAAGAGAGTTATCCACATCCATATGTTTTGGTAAATACCTGAAAAAAAGAAAAATGGTGCCTGTGTCCAAATATATATGGACCTAACTGTATATATGTGTGTGTGTGTGTGTGTGTGTGTGTGTGTATATATATATATATATATATATATATATATATATATATATATATATATATATATATATATATACACACACTACCTTTCAAAAATTTGGGATAAGATTTCTATTTCAAATAAATGCTGTTCTTTTCAACTTCTATTCATCAAAGAATCAATCATATTTTTTACGCAGAAAATGTGACACTGAAGACTGAAGTAATGATGCTGAAAATTCATTCATTAAATGGTAGTAATATTTGCAGTAATGCTGTTTAACTGTATTTCTTTGAAAAAAAACTAAAACAAATTAAAATCAATAAATGAATAAATAAATTTAGCTTTGGTACACATAAGACACTTAAAACCCCAAACTTTTGATGCAACAGACAGAGATAGATAGATAGATAGATAGATAGATAGATAGATAGATAGATAGATAGATAGATAGATAGATAGATAGATAGATAGATAGATAATGACTATGTTCCTTTCGCACAGTCAAAATCAGCTTGAAGTCGGTGCTTGCGATGTACAGTTAGCATCTATAAAGAAAAATGCTCTTCATTACACACAAGGTGTGCTCCCTTGCTATGTGGCAGGACCATAAAGCCGGTAATAACCTTTTTATCAGAAGCCAGGGTGACACCTTAATGTGACACATCCACCCAGATGCTGCAAAAGAGAAAAATGCGTTTGTAATCTCCTCCATGTATTAGAAGCGGGGAACCCATCATATAAGGATATAACAAGGGCTGATGAGCCCCTGCGACTCGTGCCATGAGGAATAATAGATGAGAGTTGACCCTCTCAGAGAGGGGAGCACAGAGTCACGGACCGCGTGTATACCGGCCCGTTTCCATCTCTCACTTTAGAAAATAAGAGTATCATTGAGCACTGAAAGGTGAGAGAGAAAGTCGAGAGAAGGAAGAGAACAAGTGCTATAAGAATTTAAACAAGGCTGAATCAAGTGTTGTACGTTTTAAAAGGCCTGTATTCTATAGTGTTTTCCTTTAGAGGGCCATTTGTAATGTTATTACGCCAACAGTATTTTATTTATTTTTTTCAAAGTATTCTGTTTGACCCTTAGAATGAATGAATTGCTACTTTGACGATTTCTGTATTTCGGTGACCTTGTTTGTAGTTTGAATTGTCATCAAGGTGGGCCAAGTTTCTAAACAGCTTTTACTATGCAAACATATGTGTTCATATGCTAATCTGCTCATGGTGTGTCTTCAATGTACATGTACAAGACGCATGTGCATTGAACTTTTTTATGTCAATGTTTACATTTCATTTTAATTTCCTATTTGAACAGGAGGATGAGGCACAGTATAATTATTAAGGTGATATACAGTGAGGAAAATAAGTATTTGAACACCCTGCTATTTTGCAAGTTCTCCCACTTGGAAATCATGGAGGGGTCTGAAATTGTCATCGTAGGTACATGTCCACTGTGAGAGACATAATCTTTAAAAAAAAAAATCCAGAAATCACAATATATGATTTTTTAACTTTATTTGTATGATACAGCTGCAAATAAGTATTTGAACACCTGTCTATCAGCTAGAATTCTGACCCTCAAAGACCTGTTAGTCTGCCTTTAAAAGGTTCCCCTGCTTAAACCAACACATGTCAAGGCCCGTCTTAAGTTTGCCAATGACCATTTGGATGATCCAGAGGAGTCATGGGAGAAAGTCATGTGGTCAGATGAGACCAAAATAGAACTTTTTGGTCATAATTCCACTAAACGTGTTTGGAGGAAGAAGAATGATGAGTACCATCCCAAGAACACCATCCCTACTGTGAAGCATGGGGGTGGTAGCATCATGCTTTGGGGGTGTTTTTCTGCACATGGGACAGGGCGACTGCACTGTATTAAGGAGAGGATGACCGGGGCCATGTATTGCGAGATTTTGGGGAACAACCTCCTTCCCTCAGTTAGAGCATTGAAGATGGGTCGAGGCTGGGTCTTCCAACATGACAATGACCCGAAGCACACAGCCAGGATAACCAAGGAGTGGCTCTGTAAGAAGCATATCAAGCTTCTGGCGTGGCCTAGCCAGTCTCCAGACCTAAACCCAATAGAGAATCTTTGGAGGGAGCTCAAACTCCGTGTTTCTCAGCGACAGCCCAGAAACCTGACTGATCTAGAGAAGATCTGTGTGGAGGAGTGGGCCAAAATCCCTCCTGCAGTGTGTGCAAACCTGGTGAAAAACTACAGGAAACGTTTGACCTCTGTAATTGCAAACAAAGGCTACTGTACCAAATATTAACATTGATTTTCTCAGGTGTTCAAATACTTATTTGCAGCTGTATCATACAAATAAATAGTTAAAAAATCATACATTGTGATTTCTGGATTTTTTTTTTTAGATTATGTCTCTCACAGTGGACATGCACCTACGATGACAATTTCAGACCCCTCCATGATTTCTAAGTGGGAGAACTTGCAAAATAGCAGGGTGTTCAAATACTTATTTTCCTCACTGTATATATATATATATATATAAGTTTAAGTTGCACTTGTCTGTTAAAAGGTTTGTTTTGTCAACATTTAGGAGTACACTAGCTATAGATGATCTTCAAACAAATAGACATAACCTAAAAGACTCAAAATTCCCATTTTAATAAATAGGCCGCAGGCTTCTTTACATGCAATCTGCAAGTAATCACATCATTACTGCATGGCTCAAGCTGATCAGCCTCTTACTATAACATTGCCATATTCAATAACATCCTAAAACTGTTCCGAGAGTTGTCATGATATATTGTATAGTATAGTATGAATACTAGCATAAAATAAATAAATGTGAGTATTTGCTTTACCAAAGTGTAGTTGACTCTTTATGGGTACTCCATTCTGATGTAGTCTCATGCAAAGATAGAATTATGCAGTAAACTACTATATATTAGATTTAGCATACATACAGTATACTATAAATAATCACTGTGCTTCATTCCTTTTAATGTGGTACTATATCTCCCTATATAGGAGAGAGAGAGCTAGAGAGAGTTACAGAGGTTTGAGCCATCACTCCCCTATGTCTAGAATTTCCCCATAAATGCTGCTAATACAATTATCTGTATTTATGAACACAAGCTTTTACAAATGAGAGCTAATTATTGTGACTTAATGATGGTGCTCTGAGCCGCCACCTCCACAGCGCCACTGTGAGCAGATAAGAGGGGAAATTTGCTTAAAGGATTTTTTGCAAATGTCATTGCCACTTTGTGTACAAGGATGATAACTTCATCCATCCATTATCGAGAGTAACACCTGCGATGATGCACGACACACTTTCCGGCCCGCACGATAGATAATTAGTAATGAATCAATATGTAGAGTTTGGAGAGGATGTGCGGAGCGGGCCGATTCGCTCGCCGTGCCACTGATAACAGACGGAAATAAACAGCAGAAGAGCGTCAGAGACGCCGGTGAAGAATGAGCGCAGTCCTGCGATTCATACCTCTCTCCGCTGCAGGTTTTGGGACTGTCTGATATCTCTCTCCCATCCTTCCTGCCCCGTTCTCTTGTGAATACATTAAGAAAGAGGGATGCCGGAGCCGGTATCTGCCCGTGGGCCAGAGGCACGTTAAGATAACTTTGCATCCATCAAACAAAGCCTGTAAGCTGAACAGGAAACGCATCATTGGATGCACTACAAGTTATCGGAGGTCTTGTGAATGGCAGTGAGTGTGTGGATGCAGGTGCATACATGATTTTCCTTGCTCTTTTGAAAAGACTCTGACTGCTGGTGAAAACAAAACTTCATTGAAACTAAGTTAAGACATCACAACCAGTAACACGTTTACACGCAGTATGTCCATATATTTAGTGTTTAGCAACTTGGACTTCCTTGATGAACTACAGTTGTGGCAGTATGTGGAGATTGGCCAATCACAACAGAAGTCATTTACATAAAGTTTTAGTGGAACAGTAATAAAAATAGCCTCGTGTCGTTCCAACTCTGTGTTATTTTTATTTATTTTCTTCTTCTTTGGCAGAATATCCAAGCTTCTGTTTTCCATTAAGAAAATGGGGGCTGATTTATACTGACAAGCTCTAAAAATTGCCATTGACGTATTATAAAAGTAGTCCATAAGACTATATTGCCAGTGTTCTGAAGCCATACAATAGCTTTTTTGAGGAGCAATGTAATTTATTCCTGTGATGCAAAGCTGAATTTTTTTAGCATCATTTCTCCAGTCTTCAGTGTCACATGATCCTTCAAAAATTATTCAAATATGATGATTTGCTGCTCAAGAAACATTTCTTATTTTTATCAATGCTGAAAACAGTTAATATTTTTGTGGAAACCGTGATATATTTTTTTCATGATTCTTTTATAGAAAGTTTAAAAGAACAGCATCTATTTGAAATAGAAATCTTGTGTACCATTATAAATATATTTACTGTAACTTTTGATAATTTTAATGTTTTTAAAATTGCCTTGTTTTTCTTTATTTATTTAATTTATTTATTTTTTTGATAGGGACAGTGCTCATTAATCAACTGTCAAACACTGTAAATAAGCCACCACAGGCTAATTTTCATCTGAAAATTGTTGCGACTGATCATATCAATAATCAATAATATTTGGTGATATGAAACCTGACGTAATGATGTAAATAATGTGCCGTTCCTCACACAAAGGGTGAGAAGTGGTGCAGGAAGCCTTGAGTAACATTACGATTATTTAACACAATTATGAGGGGGCCACATGACCAAAACCTTCACGTAAACCAACTCGGGTTTATGTGAATACTCACCAAGCCCAGCATTTTGACATATTTTTGTGTGTATTTGACTGTTTAGGTGCGCACCCGAAACACAAACTTCACTTAGCTTGTCCGTCTGGAAGCGCACACAGAAAGCCGCCTGAGCATCAGCACAAGTTCTCTGTCACGCTTTTAATAACTCTTTTTAATATCAAGCATATCCAATTTTGCGAAAGTTGCGTTATATAATTTCACGTATTTGCATGTTAAGTTTGGGCTTTTAAGGAGGAGAGAGAGTGCAATGCTGGAAAGAGACGGAATGGGTCGCAATAGTCGTTTTTATCTCGATTATCGTATTTTCATAATCATTGGAAGCCAAATCTAAATCGAAACTCAATTTCGCCCTAGTGTAGAAAATGACCTATTTAGCACTTTAGGATTGCTGTACCTATCTGATTTCTCAGGACACGAGCGAAGACAGACGGCCAGTTCTCGCTGCTCTGTGCAGGTTTGATCCCGAGTCCATTTTTAAAAATCTAACACCGGGAGACATGCAAGAGAGCAGAATGTGTCATGTCTGACTTATCCCTTACGGACAAGCGAATTGAACCTGAAATATTCTGTACAGGAGGATGAGAAAAGAAGAGACCGACAGACAAAAAAGTGAAAGAGAGAGAGAGAGAGAAAAGTGGTCTAAGGAGATCTCATTCCCACCTCTTTAATGTGGGATAAAGACATGGTTTCACATATGGTGTATTGGTAATGGGGTGACAGGCCACAAATCCTCTCATTTAAGTGCAAATGGCTGTTCTTTTGGGGAGGCCTAAGCATCTGCCTGCCAATGTCATTCTAACCCCCTCTGGAAGCCTTTTTTTTTTGTTTCTACTATTCCCAGAATTCTATAAGGCACAAAGTCTGATACACAATCCAGAGGGCAGTGGAGTAATCATCTTAAGGACAGACGTTAAGGGAGGAATTCACTATGAATGAATTGTGTCCGCTGATAGCATTGTTTATTTGCATATTGCTTTAAAACCAGATTTACTAAAAGAATTGTGCAAATCAGGCGATAGGTCACATGGCCAAAAAAAAAATTGCATGGTGCAATTCTCAATCTTGCTTTTCTCATTGTTAAAGGCATACTTCACCCAACAATGAACATTTTAGTAATTTAAAATGATTTAGTCCATGCAACCAAAACTTTTATAAACAAAGATATTATCACTTTACATGTTGTACTTAGTAAAGGCGTACATTTGCGCCTCTGTTTTTACTATATTTGCTCCATTTATGTGTGTCAGTCATTATTTATATCAATGTTCATCGTATAAATCAATCATTTCTCTTCACAAGACTTGGATTAAACTGGTCAATTGGAATGGATTGGTTTTATGATGCGTTTAAGACCTTTTTGGATCTTCAAATGTTTGGTTGCATGGACTTTCAATGGAGGGACAGAACCCTCTCTAGTTTCATTACAAATATACATATATTTGTGTTTCAAAGATGGACGAAAATGTCCAAAGATGTTTGGAACGACATGAGGGTGAGAATGATGGGTGGACAATTGTTTTGTGGAAGATACGGAGACTACCATGGACTACCACAATAAACAGTGAATTTGAATGCTTCAAAATGGAGCATCAATGCTGTTTAATATTATTTACAATGCACTTCAATTGGTTTAGCTCTTCAAAAATCACATTAGAAAAGAGGTTTTTAGTCTGCAATGGAAGTGTGGAGTTGTAGTTACTGATGCAAAATGTATGTTATCTGCTCACCCCTGTTAGCCTCTTTTCTCTTCTCAGCTTTGAAAGGCTCGTGGTATCATCCGATCTTCTTTACATTAACGCAGCGGCAGCAGAGCCGGGGCATGCAAACGATGAAGCGTTGACAACATTTTCATTAGTAAGATAGAGCTGTTGCATATCGAAGGAGGAGAGATTAAGATTCCACCTATTCTAGACGCACAGATTTGACATGCAATAAAAAGATACAGAATGGAGCGGCTTGACAATCTATTTGTAAATGCATTAGACGGTAGATAAATTCACGGTTTTCAGAGGAGGACAAATCCCACGGGATGGTTTGGTGATCAGTGTGGTAACATCTCGGCTTCAGGCATAGATTGTGTGGTTTTCTATGAAAATGAACGAATGATTCTTGGTTTATAGGCTTGTTCAGGTAGATTCAGCAAGGACTAACTGTTTGATCTGTTGAAGTGTCAACTGGTGAAAAATAAGGCTTTGAATGTACTTAAAGTGACAGTTCACTCAAAAAATGAAAATTCTGTCATTTACTCATCCTCAAGTTGATCCAAACATGTATGAGTTTCTTTCTTCTGCTGAATGCAGAAGTTATTTTGAAGAATGTGGGTAACCAAACAGTTGACGTTAGCCATTGACTTATGGAAAAAAAATATTATGATGACAGAATTTAAATTTTTGGGTGAGCTATCCATTTAAGCAGTGTTTCAGTTAAGTTTAAGATTCATCTTTTTGAATTGCGCTTAATGGACTTCCTGGGTTTTTTATGCGCTTAATTTTCTTGAAATGAAATGCATCAATTCATTAAAAAAAGTTAAAAAAAATCTGTGAAATAAATTAAAAAAATGCCTTTATATATATATATATATATATATATATATATATATATATATATATATATATATATATATATATATATATATATATATATATATATATACAGTTTTTTTTGTTTTGTTTTTGTGAGATTCACACAATCAGTGTTTTAGTTTTAAAGTAACTTGTCGTAGTTCATGTCCATTTGAAAGAGAAATTCTCTCCTGAAACGATGTACCAGCCAATCAAAATCTCCCCAAAGGATAATCATCATCAGCCAGCTCTGTGTTTCCTGAGAGACAGGAAGTTCTTCTTTCTATTTGTTGGACTGGTGTTCCTCTCAACGCCACAGGTCATTAATTATGAAGAGATTTTTGTGGATTTGTTTGTAACATCACACAGCATTGATCACTCCACACACCACTGAGACCTGAAGTATCTCAGGCCCTGATTCAAAACATAGCTTGATCCATGAAATTTGTCACTTTTGAGATATTTAGCCCGAGGCTTCTGTTATCTCCTGCTAATTTGTGTTCCTGGGTGAAAATATTGAGAAGTAAATATGTAAAAATTAGCAGTTTTATTTGTCAGACATGTTAGATATACAGATATGGCCTACGGTTTGGAATTAGGCCATGAATGTCGACCATTTCACAAAAGGTCACTTCACTAAGGACATGAAACGCGTTTTTCTGTCTTTTAGTCAGGAATGACATTGTTGTCATGGCATATAAAGCTGAGGTGCTTTTATAGGTTTACATTTAATTCTGGCTCACAAACTAATAGTTTCATTTCCCCAAGAAAAGAGAGCTCCCAAATGTTAAGGTGTGTGTTCAACCTTTTCTTTCAATGAAAATGAATAGCTATATTAAGTTCTTTTATTTTCATGGCATTTTGTTGCAGCGAGCACCAGAGTTCAATCGATATTCCTTTAATGGAACAGAGAGAGAGAGAGAGAGAGAGAGAGAGATTCCAGAAGCCTCAGCCATGTTTCTCATCTGTTTCCTACAGGAAAAGCAAACTCACTCTTAAGATAAAATGGAGTACTCATTTACATTTCCCATGTCTCTATACTGAACAGTTAGGTAATTGAGAATAAATCAAATGTCATAGAGAGGACAATAGATCTGTTCTAAACCTAGTGAGCTGCCTTCTAAGACAGCATCCTAACCATCATGGATCCTATAAGGGCTTTTGAACCTTCTACATAGGCAGCATTAGAAGCCGTTCACACAGAATGTGTTTTTTACTTCATTCTACCCTCCTATAGAAATATGTGCTTGATGAACCTGCTTGACCATTGTCTGCATGTTTAGCAGAGTCTCACGCACGACACAGTGTTAAAAAAATGCAGCGCTCAAGTTACAAGACGTTCAACTTTTTAAAAATGCGTCTTTAGACCTTGCGGCTTTTTTTTCATTCCACTTCCCATCGTCTTGTTTTAAATGTAAAACACATTCTGTTTGAACCAGGAGCGTCACTAGTCCCATTTTAGGAGGGCTTTAGTTTTTCCTTAATTTCCACACAGCCTCTCTCAAAATTTGCAATTAACTTAATATGTACACTGTACACTTATTCGTGATTGCCTCAGTCCCCTTTAAAACTCATGTGAAAACGGCGGCAGGCTTTGGCTCCTCCCTGTATTTTAGTGTGCATTATTCAGTGTGTTCTTCAGTCCACAGGAGCACGGCAGGAGCAATACAAGACGGCTTCCCATCCACTGTAAAATCTGTGCTTTTTTAATGTTCCTTTCATCTAAAGGAACGTGAGACTTTGTGACTTTTCCTACTCTTGCTATACTTCATACTAAAGTACAATAAAATAGCTAAAAGAAGAAAGAGGAGAGGATAAAAGGGGATAAAGACAGAGGTAAAGTGATGTAATGAATGAACATTTTATCTAAGATACTATAATGTTCACTAATTAATGGCAGTTGCTTTTATCTTAAACTTTATGCAAACAGCTGTTCTGGGTTCTCCAGAGGCTCCAGACAGTGTGATTTTGTAACAATCATGTCAGTTTTTTAGATGTATGTACTATCACTTTTTTTTATTAATGTTTTTACTCTACAGTTGTGCAGTTTTGGGAGGATATATGGCATTTTTAACATTTATTTGCCAAAATTAGTAATGATATTTAAACATGATATTGTTTAGTGGAATACTGCTGCCATCAACTGGAAAACAAACACTTTTGCTAGTGCTAAATGAATAGATGTACATGAATGCTATTGTAATGCTCTTGCTACTTGTGTTTAGGCTGTAATGTGACTTAGGTGCTATTTTTGTATATTTATATATATATATATATATATATGAATAATATCATGAACACAATGACAGGGTGAAATGGGCTGTGATGCATGAGCCACCAGGTTAAATCTTGCATAGGGCAGCAAATTGGTGCTAGCGTCCTAGTGTCAACAAATGGAATTGCAAGAATAATGTTTTCAAACAAGTTTCCTGAATGTTCCTCCTGCCTTCTGTTGTATTCCTCTCTTCCATCTTGTTTTGTTTTTTGATCCGGCACCACTCACGTAATGATACGTCATGTGACGTATTAATATATGATTAAGTCACGTGATGCAAGTCATGTGACAGAACCCTTATATTTCGACTTTGTTCATATGGCATCCTAAAAGTCCAGACGTTCAGATACGAAGACCTTGGACTCTTGGAGAAATGATTTTATTTTAGCTGTCTTACTGGGTTTTTGTCTCCTTTCTTCCTCGTTCTTTTTCTTTTTCCTCGTGCACTCTAGTCGGTTGGATGGTGGAACAGGAGTTTGCGAGAGCTGATATGATGTTTCCTCACTCAGGGCATGGCCTAGCTCGGCTGCTAACTGTAATTTACTTTTCTCTCCCGGTCGCCTGCAGTCTGCCTCGCCGCGGCTGTGTTGAATGATGTGCTAATCCATTATATTCTTCAGACAAGTGTATCGACCAGTATAAACAGACTGGAGGGCACGAGTCTAAATGAAAGCCGTAGTTTCCCTCTGAATCATTTAACTAGATCCTCAAGCAAGAGCAGCACATAACAGCCTTTTTTCAGCCTGCTGAATATACATTAAGAAGCCATTAATGCTGCTGGTTTAGGCAGGCTGTAGAAACACTGGACCTGAATGGAGTTGCACCTCCTTTATTCCTAATGCATCCTTCTTGATAATCCCACTGACACTTGTATTGGTACTGTATATTCTCCTATTATGATTCTGCATGATGTTAGATGATCTGATTGCAGAACCTTGTGCTCCATCTGCTGGTTCTCTTTGTGTTTCTCATAGGGCAGCTTTGATTGACTGTTGGAATCTCTGCAGATTTGATGTTTAGACTATGATAGCATTCATAACTGATCATTTATACTGTATCATTTAGATGTTTATACACCACCATTCAAAAGTTTGGGGTTGGTAAGATTTTGTAATGTTTTTGAACGAAGTTTATCACGCTAAGCGCTCTATTTTAACGATCTAAGCATGGTTTAAAGCGCACGGCGCAAGTGCACTTAGGGAGTGTCCGAATCCACTTTTGTTAGTTTAACGATGGGAAAAATGGTCGGCGCGCCAGGAGCGTGGTCTAAAAGGGTTGTCCCTATTCTCTTAATGAGTAAGGGTGTGTTTTGGGATTTACGTGCGTTAAACCAATCAGAATCTCATTTCCCATTCCCTTTAAATGCCAGTTGCACTCGCGCCATGGCGGATTCGCTATTTACATGACAGAATTTGATCGTCGAAAGATTGAAGCCGTCTCCAGAGCGCAAACGGATCTGTTCGTGCGCAAGGTTAAAGTGCGCAAGCAGACCATCTAAGCCAGATTCCACCATATCTTTATGTACACAATAATAATCGTTTACATTGTAATCCTTTTATTTTAATTATTTGGCATGTTTGTGTGCTGCTGTGCGTCCCTGTGTGTTTAATAAGCAGAGTGTACGCGTGCTGTGGACCCGCCTATAGGCGCACATTACTAACGCACTCTTTAAATAACAAAATACAATATTGCGCCATTGACTTTAGACCAGGTTTCAGTTGACCACAGTCTGTTTCTGTTGCCTCAAAATAGCAACGTGCCAACAATGCACCTGAACACACCTCGTTTTCAGACCAGCACGCCCATGGGCGCACAAATGGGCGCAAATGCATTTCCTATTTAAACAACGTGGCGCAGGACGTGAAAATGATAACTGCGTCGGGCTGAAACTAGCAAAACACACTTGCATCACACTTGGGTGTAAGATAGGGCCCTAAGACTGCATTTATTTAATCAAAATTACAGTAAAAAAAATAAAATAAATTGTGAATAATAATTTTGTGAAATATTATTACAATTTAAAATAACTATTTTCTATTTTAATATATTTTAAAATGTAATTTATTCCTGATGTAATTTAAGCCATGATACATTGTGTTCTTTGATGAACATTAAAATTAAAAGAACAGCACTAATTTGAAATAGAAATCGTTTGTAACATTATAAATGTATTTTTACTTTTGATCAATTTGATGTATATTGCTGAATAACAGTAATAGTTTCTTTCTTACTGACACTTTTGAACGATAGTGTTTGTTAATGCGACACATGTAAATTCATTTGCTGGTTATCTGATTTGTGAGTCTCAGATTTTCATTAATATGTCCATTAATTTGGTGTATTTCTGTGTACAACCATTATCCATTGAGATTTGATTGGATCATAAAAAGCAGAACAATACTAAACTATGACATTTTTGGTCATTTTATATTTTATCCACATGGATCCAATATTTTTTATCCATCAGTGTGGCCTTTTTTTTAACAGGAAAACATATTGTTTGAAAGGAAGAAAAAGAGTATGAAAATAATTGTTTTTGTTTAGAAGAACATGCACTTGATGCACATTAAAACCAGAAAGTAAAATGGGTCGATTTTGATACAGTATGACATACAGTATCAACATACTAAGTTGCTTTTCTTTTCTAAAAGATGAAAGATGCCGTTTCCTCATGAAATCACTGTCACTGTGTCATAAGTGAGATGTGACAGCGGTAAGAAAACTCTGTGCTGTTTTTGTAAGTTTGTTTGTTTTCTTCATCGGTGCACACCCATTTGGTAAAAGTTAATAATGAGCGCAGCTCTCTAGCCCAGCAATTTGTTTTGACACAGCCATTAATTATTTGCTAATTGAGACATGAGCACGGATTCATTCATTAAGTGCCACGAGACCGTTTGCTTTCTCTGCAGAGCGTCACGCTGCTTGAGGATTTGCACTAAGAACGACTTCTCAATGTTTTTTCACTTTGTTGTTTTCCTATAATAAGTAGCAGTTGATAGTGAATGAGAAATGTGAAAAGGGGTTGTAGATAATATCTCTGGTTGTGTGCTGATGTCTGTAGAAAGCGTTAGGTCTGTCTGAATGAAGGGTGAGGGGGCAGATGGTCTAGAGGGGTCTCTGTGGACGAATCAGCCGTGCTTAGTGTGGCAGAGCATGCTGGGGTCACTAATGACTCCCTCAAGCCTCACTGTCAACACACACGTACACACAGAGGCATGGTAACATGAGGCCAGGAGGGGGACTGAGGTCAGGTGAAGATCGCGGAGCTATAATTCATGTGTACACCTTAAAACATTTATTTGTCAAAGTTGTAAATAAAACAAAGATTATACTGCAGTACATTTCACAGGAGAATATATTTTCTTAATTCAGTGTGTTACTTGCCGTTTCTTAGTAATTGTTTGTGAAATTGTTGAGTGAAAATTGTTTCTTGCTATTCTCATAGCAACTTCTACAGCTCTTGTAGACAGTTCTTGTCACTTGTCAACTGTCACTTAAATAAATAAAGTTCTCTTAAAAATTAAAGTTCAGAAAGCGAGTTTTCCCAGCAATGCCATAGCAGAACCATTTTGGGTTCCAGAAAGAACCTTTCAGTTAACATGCAGTTCTTAAAAGAACCATTTTTTTCTTAGTGTGCAGATCATTTGAATAATCTAAAGAACCTGTTTCTACTATAAAGAACCTTTTGTGCAATGGAAAGCTTTCGGGGATGTTAAAGGTTTTTCATGTAACCATAGATGAACCAAAGAACCTTTATTTTTAAGAGTGTACACTTATTCCAGAACATTTGGATAGTTCACCCAAAAAATCATTTACTCACCCTCATACCATTCCACAAACAAATATTTTTAGAAAAATAATTAATCTGGAATTATATGTGAGTTCATATAATTCCATTGAATGGCTGCCGCTCGTTTTTCTTACACACACAACAATCACAGCCGTAATCCATATGACCCCAGTGAACAAATTAGTGTCTTCTGGCTCAAAACAATAAGTGTTTAGGGAAAATACTAATATATTTAACTTTAACTATAAATCATTGCTTCCGGTCTGCAGTCATACGAGTGTTCGTGAGAGGGATGTTGTGACACGTGACGTAAGTGCGTTGTGAAGCACACTTGAGAAGCGATCGTCCTCTGTGCTTTGCGTTACTTATCGCGCAAACTTCACAACGCACGGCGTCCCTCTCACGAACGCTCGTATGACAGTAGACCTGAAGCAATGAGGGTGAGTAAACGATGAGAGAATGGGTAAACTATCCCTTTAAGTAATTTAAAAATCCATTAGAGAACAAAATATCAAAGCAAGTCTTACTTATTTTAATGTTTACGTTATTTTGTATCTAATGCAATGGCATTCAAACATTTGTAATTGTGACTTGAGTCTCAAAATACTTTTTGAGGTTCAACGAAAAACCCTCTTCTTATAAAGAGGCATTTTTATAAAGTTCTTGTTAAATCAAAAGGGTTCTTGTTGAATCTGGCTGCCTTGAAACAATGATGCATGATCCAGATAAGCCAGTAATTATTTTCATGTGATGGCTCATAATTGATAAATGAATGAAATTATATGCAATTATGTCTAAATCAATAAAAACACTAAACTACAATTGAATTTAGGCATCACAACATTATGGTATATGGTATGAAATGTGAGCATTAGATGATGTCAATGGTAATCTACATGAAAAAAAATGATGAAACGAGCATACACAATTAAATATCTAATATTAGTTGATATATATCAACAGGCAGTTAACTGATATAATATCAATGCATCGCGCGTCCCTGGACCGAATCTTTTTGTAGAGAGTTAAGCTGTAAACTTGAAGGGTATAAACACAACTGTGCATGTAGCCACGCAAACACTCACACCCTATTTTCATATCCACGTTCTTAAATTCTCCGGATGGTCTCTGTAAACCTGTTATCTGAAGAGAATCCATGATCTGCTCTATTCTCAGGGTCTGAAACCCTGCTTTGCTGCCGCGGTCAAACACTTTCCCCCTGCTAGCGAAACTGCTGTACAGAGATTAACATAAATCGGTGGTTGGTTAGTGTGCGTTTAGCAGTGCATTAACAAATTTGCCACCTTAATGAGTCTCTAAGTAATTGCCTTCCTGCCCCTGAATGCAAACAGTCCATTACCTACAACTATATGTTTTTTCAGTTCCAAAACACCAATTCCCTGTCTGCTCGCTTAAGTTGTTTTCAAATTAAGGCACGCTTGTGTTTTCTCCTTTGCTGCGTGATTGTTTATTAATGCGCTTTGGTTGGTGTGTGTTTGTGTGTGAGGAATGTTATTTTGTTAAAGGTGAAGTGTCTCAGTACACATACACACACAGGCCATCCTGTCCATCTCTCATTTGTGCCATATTAGAGACGGCAGGCTGAACGTCAGCGAGCGCCGCTCTCATATTTTACCTCTTTTCATTCCCAGAGTGTCTCGGCATCATCTTTCATAGAAGCTGATCTTGGCAACCGCAGCACCAAACATATCAAACGCGCTGGGGTGGAAAAATAGTAGTTTACACAAAGGCAGGCAGAGAAATTAAGGATGATTTTATTTCCTTATCTTTCCCCCCAATTCATTACTTTGCAGTGTGTGGCAGGTTGCGGGCTTGTCAGAAGAGACTAATGGCCTGTCGGGGACCGTGGAGGAAACGCCGTGCCCTCGTCGACATTAATGCTCTCTCGTCCCCCGTAGAGAAATCTGCTTGATCTGAAATTGAAAACAAATAGTAATTTCCCACACTCACTTTTTTGGAATTTACCTTCTGCGAGAGCTTTTTTTGCGCGAGTATTCCCACGCAGAGGACGTGTCTTCGGTGGCTGCTTTCAAGCTGAAAACATGTCAAAGGAACGATAGACGCACTATAAGGAAATGCTTAACCTTCCGCGTAGATTTAGATTTATAATTCACAAACAAAGGCGGCGAAACCAAAGTGAAGTTAGACAGCTGAAGAGCGGCTGGCGTCGAGCGTTTCGCCGATGACGGGTTGTTTACGTGAATGTGAAGTCGCACGCCAGCGGAGGGCGAAAAGAACAATTGTCCTTGAAAAGGGAAAAGCGAGCGGAGTCCCACTCCGGCATCGCTGCCGCACTCTTTAAAGGGCCCCTGATTAAATGACAGTCGCTTTGTTGTTTACACATGGAGGCCCCATCCAGCGACTCTGTTCTCCCACGCACACGGCAGAGATTAGAGTCAGAGAGAGGGAAAAACTCCGGCAACCTCCAAAAATCTGGGACAGAGTGAAGTGCGAGTGGTATTGGATGTGGGTGGAGGAGAGCTTTCTCTCTTTTTCCTTGGTAGTATTTCTCAGAACAAATAAAAATTTGCTTTTAAAAGCCTCTCTTTTGTTACGGCGTCGTTTTGAAGCGCCTAGAATGAGAGAGGCCGAGAGAGCGGGGAAAGTTAGCGGTTTAGTGTTCTTGGCAAGGTCATCTTTAACAGCTGAATGTATGGATCCTTTGGGACGCAGGCAGAGGCAGACACAGCCAGACTAATAACGTGTGTGAAAGAGAGAAGGGGAAATCTGGAGACTGCATTTACCTTGCGATGAAATTAATTGCCCTACCAGTCACTCCCTATAACACACCACACGCACACACACACACACACCAAAAGATGAAGGACACTCCTGCCATGCTGTGTGTCGTAAAGCAATAGCTCTTCTCCACTTCTGTCAACCTTTTTAATATCTTTCCATTAGATTTATCATAATATACTGTACGTCTTTGATCTCTGCTTCCTCTTTGCAAGTATAGCACAACATAAATGCACAAACCTCCTTTTCTTAATAAATTATCAGTATTTGAAGCAATGCAAGAAGTTTCCAGTTAGTTTGTCCACACAGTAAGTGAAAATCCTGATCAGAACATATTTGATGTTTATTATACATCTGTGTGGGGAGTAAAAGCTTAACAAAGTACTTTCTACAGACTATGAATAAGCCCAAAAGCTCGATTATTTCGGTAGCAACATTACAGATGGGTTAAATGTCACTGTAGTAATATATGTCTATATTTTGTAATGTAAGTTGCCTTAATCAATGTACGGAAAAATTGGATCTTTCTTTAAAGAAGGTGCGGGATGTTTGGACAGAAGACAAGACTTATTAAACTCATAAAAGACGAAAGAATTACGGGAATACTGGATTCTAAACAACAAAGAAAAAATGCCACAATTTATCCAGACCTTGAAGCAGATAGGAGGAAGAAACAACTAAACACCTCAAACGTGGCCAAACTCAAGAATAAGAGACTTTCCTTGCCATTAATACTTGGGTAACACGCCTACGTCTCCTTCCATTAAAAATAATTGGTGCGTCCCAAATCGCATACTTGTGCACTATTCTACGCCATTTTGTAGTATAAATTTGCACTGAAAATTCCCAAAAGAAAAAGTGCACTTTAAATACCCGGATGATGCAATTATTTAACCGAAAAAACGAAGTGTGGAACGTTGGACACTTCATGCACTAAACTGTCGCAGCTTTAATTACGTAGCAGAGGGGGAGGGGCTATCAGACTAAGATGTTGAAAGACAAAAAAAAGTTCATACACTACACGGTTGAGTACATAATGCACAAGTTCATAGTGTATGAGTGCATAGTGCGTCATTTGGGACACAGCTAATGGCTAATGCGGTGGCTGTGATATACGTAAACTTACCAACACCCGTTGCGATGATTTTTGGAATGACTTGACGCGAGAGGGAAAAATGACGTTTTAGCCGCATAACATCGGTTAATGGAAACACCGTCATTTCGCAATCGTTTTTTATCGACATTTAGGAAATATCTGTAATGGAAACCATAGTGTTAATATGGATTAGAAGTGAAAAGGGGAGACAATTACATTTTAAAGCATCCGTGTGAAAACAAACCTGGAAAGAGACGTTTGGATTTGGGGAGAAAAAAGAGAGAGCAGACCACAAATGCACAGTATATGTTGTCCTTCCTCATACTGTTACTATTCTTTAGGTAGTTTTCATACTGTCATGGTGGAGCAACGGTTTGAAGACATTTGTTCTGAGCAAGTTAAAGTTATTTAAACGGACGTGTTTATCTGATGTGATGAGGGTGAGTAAATAATAAGAGCATTTTCATTTTTGGATCAACTATCCCTTGAAGTCACATTTAAAAACCCATTAGATAACAAAAGATCAAAGCAAGTCTCATTTCTTTTAAAGTTTACATTTGAAAGTTGTTGTTGTTAATGATAAAACCAGGGAAATACTGTTGAAAAAATATTGATGAGACCCAAATGCATTTGCATATTTGCATAGAATACGCTTCATGCTGTAGTATATTTGTCACAAATGTTTTTAAGGCGAGACACGGCAGGCAAAAACATTGTGTGTTTTTTACTGGTCAATTTTGAGATTTTTGGATAATTTGTCTTCAATAACATGTCTTCTTTCAGACTTGTGGTGAAAAAAAGTCCGAAATACACATTTAGGTCTTTATTTACTACACTTTGTCTGTTCGTATCTGTAGATTTCTCATAAATTCAACAAAAGTTGGTGTTCTTAATCAACATGCTGCTCCGCGATCTCTGTCTTCTTCCTGTCATCACAAGCACCGCTGGATAGCTCTCTCTCTCCTGTACAATGCAGGGGGGTAATTGAGCGCTCGATTTCCGTACCACCCCCGGGCGCCGCCATTGGCTAGCGGAAACCCCCCTTCTGTTAGCATCCCATTGACTCCCATTCATTTTGGCGTCACTTTGACAGCGAATAACTTCACATCTGAGGCGTTTAAAGACTCCATTTGTCCATTATTTATTTCTAAAGAAACACGACAATGTATAAAAGGCTCCATTACCTTGTAGCTTACGTTATGGCCCCGTAGAAGCAATTTTTGTAAAAATAGGCTAACGATTGCGTCATAACCACGCGACTCTCTGTCGCACAGTAGGAAATTACCGTATGGACAGGAGGAGACTCTCGCGGGAAATCGGGGGGACGTGGAGGCAAAATGACAAAGTAATTAATCAGAATACCTACTAAAAGTTTCTCCTGCTCCTAGCTCATGGACAGCTCCTACTCACACTCTCTGTCTCTGCAAGTTTCGGAAGGGAATGATTCAGATTTCTCTTGGCACAGCTACTAGAAGACAGACGGGTTGCTCACGTCACATCTACGTCGTCAAGCTCAGTTTGAGTCTGCGCAGTACGCTCGACCCCCAGGAAGTGAGAGCTTCTAAATGACTTCACTTGTCTCCGTTGAATCCAATGGGGTCGCTGTGTCCAGTTTATATACTGTCTATGGTACAATGCTGTCGGATCCAAATATGGTCATTTCCTTTTTATCAGCAACCAATTGTGAAAGTAAAAGGGCTGAATGTGCAATCTCATTGGCTGATGATAAATCTTTAAAGCCCGTTTTCTCAAAATTACCTTTCTCTCATACTCCAAGTACGAAATCTCCACTTCAGTAGCACCTATATACACCAAACTTTCCAGTCTTGTACCTAGTTATATTATGAAGACATTTACAGAGGGATTTGTAAATATATTATTCCTAGCCTGATTTATATAACATTTTATTCCAAAAAACATGGCGAAAACCATTTTTTTAAGGCTATTGACAGTATATTCTGATTTACAGGATAACAAAAGTAGATATCCATAAATCCCTCTGTAATTTTTTTCCCATCTAATATGTGAACACAATGAAAAAATTATTTTTAACCTGGCTTTATCCAATACTCAGATTTCGTTTTTTTAAATATATGCAAAATAGCGCATATTTAATTAGATATTGCCTAATTTGCATATTTAAACATTAAATTAAAGAAAATCTTGTAATACATTTTTTTCTCATCTTAATGTAGGTAATCAACTGGGAAAGTTTCATGGTGATATCTGCTAGTTAAAAAATTTACCCTATTCACCTGTAGTGTCTCGCCTTAAAAAAATAAATAATAATTAGCAGGTTTCTTTCTTTTTATTTTGTAAATGTATTAAAGAACTGTTCTAAGTTAAAATTAGCGTAATGTCCATGGTAACGTCTGTATAGGTCATAGCGTATTGAGAACTGGCCACTGGAGTACAGACCGCAGAAGCCGTAATGGCCCCTCTGCCCTGTTCGAGTGCTGGCGCGCCACATATATTTATTACCACTGTTCACTGGCTTGTTAGTTTTTAGTGCGACATGTTTTTCATTCTCTATGGCCGGTGGAGAATGGCTCAAAAACGGCTTTTTAAAGAGCAGCATTATTATGAATGCTCTCACCATTTGAGATATACATTTCTGTTATTTATGCCCCGACTCTCGCATTTGTGTAAACATAAAATCGCATGCTTTATTACATCCCTCCTGCACCCGGCGCCTTGACCCCCGTCCTCGTAAATTGAGAAATAGTGGGGAACTAATGGAGACAGATGGGACTATGGCATGCCATTTACTCAAATTGGTGAAGTAATTAACCTCGAGGTGCTGGGGTTTGAGAGAGAGAATATCTCGAGTAGTCAGATAAACAGACTCCGGGCCTAACCGCCTCTGACAACTGTATCATAAACTAGACTCATTCTGTTCAATTGACCTGTCAACATCTCACGACCAAATAAAGATTTGTATTACTGTGTAGTTTGGAGGGGCTGCTGGCGTCTGCCGCCGGGGCGAGCTACTCTCTCTCTCTCTCTCTCTCTCTCTCTCTCTCTCTCTCTCTCCCTCTCTCTCTCTCTCTCTCTGTCTGTCGTCCTGACTCATTTCAGCCTCTCGCAAATCTGCCTGCGTGCCCCGTCTGACAGTTGGGTGACAGGCAGAAGCGTCTGATTGGCCGTGGAGTGAGGTATTATGTTAGGAGGTGAGCGTAGAAACATGAGTTTCTGGCACTGACGTGCTGTAGAGAAACCAAGAGCAAACTGTTGCGCATGCAATTGTACAATTCTTCGAGAAGTTGATAATGTGACGTGCAGCTCACTTAGTAGTCTTCACATAATCCAAAAATAATTTTTAAAGAAGACGTTTATGCTTACCAAAGAAGTGATTATTAAATAAAAAATGCGGTGAAAACAATAATAATGTGAAATATTACTACAATTTAAAAAAAAAACGTTTTCTATTATAATTTTTTTAATGTAATTTATTCCTGTGATGCAAAGCTGAATTTTCAGCATCATTACTCCAGTCTTCAGTGTCACATGATCCTTCAGAAATCAGTCTAATATGCTGATTTGCTGCTCAAGAAACATTATTATCAGTGTCAAAAACAGTTGCTGCTTCATATTTTTGTAGAAACTGTGATGCATTTTTTAGTATTCTTTAATGAATAATAAGTTTAAAAGAACAGCATTTATTTGAAGTTAAAACGTACATTTATTTACTGTCACTTCACAATTTAATTCATCCTTGCTGAATAAAAGTATTCATTTATAAAAAAAATTCTACAGATCCCAAACTTTTGAATGGTGATATTATTATTTAATCTCACAAAAAAGTCTTAAAAAGTGTGTGTGTGTGTGTGTGTGTGTGTGTGTGTGTGTGTGTGTGAGAGAGAGAGTCTGTAGCTGCATTTCCATTACCCTTCAAATTGCGCAAATTGAAAATACGTCCAATGGAAACGTAAATTTTGCAAAAACTCCCATATATCGTAAACGCTCGCAGGAGGTGGTTTTTCAGGTGATTCGAAAAAGAAATATTTCGCAAAACTGCAATGGAAACAGTTTTTTTGCATTTACAGGTCACAGGTAGAGAAGGTGCGGTATGTTTGGACAGAAGACGAGTCTTATTAAACTCATTAAAGACAAAAGAATTACGGGAATACTGGATTCTAAACAACAAAGAAATGCCACAATTTATCCAGACCTTGAAGCAGATAGGAGGAAGAAACACCCAGAAACAGCTCATATGTGCTGCTCCCAAGTATAAGAGGCTTTCCTTGCCATTAATGCTTGGATAACACGTCTACATCTCCTTCCATTAAAAACAATGGCTAGTGCGGTGGCTGTTATATACATTAACTTAACAACATTCGTTGCCTTGATTATTGGAATGACTTATAGAGAGGAAAAAATTACGTTTTAGTCCCATAACATCGGTTAATGGAAATGCTGTCATTTCGCATAGTTCATAGTTTTTTATCAACATTTAGAAAATATCGCGAAAGTTTTGCACAAATCTGCAAAGGAAACGCGGCTTGTCTGTGTGTTTTGTGTGTGTGTGTGTGTTTTGATCCTTCAAGTCTGTTCAGTAATCAAGCAGTCAGGCAGCTGTTCATCCACAGCAGTCACACATTATGGCTGATTTTCATGCTTTTCTCCACCCGAGAGACACAAATCCAGCCCTTCACCCTCTCCCTGCTACCGTATACTGTATACATCCCTGTCTAATAAAGCACACTGATGCATCATACGCCAGGCACTGCAGAATACTGACAAATTCATATTCTGACAAGTACGGTACAAATAAACAGCTTTTATTTCCAAGTCATTTTTTCACATCGCATACACAAGCAATCACAGTGTAAAGTGTCAATGAACAGGTGCGGCGTGTGCCCGAGGCTGTCGGAGTCTCTCTCTCTCTCTCTCTCTCTCTCTCTCTCTCTCTCTCATGCGAGAGGTTCCTGTTAGCTTGACTGCGGCAGCCCTCTGCGTCTGTTGGGGAGATTTACATTTATTGTATTGACAGCAGTTCTGAGAGGTAATAGGGAAGGTGTGTGTATGTGTGTGAAACACGGACGTACCTGACACATTTTCCACGCCGTGACATGTGATTTGACAGTGACAGGTGATTTGGGTCTGGCTCTAATAAGTGAATTAATCTGAGGTAAAACATAGTGATATGTCATGTTCCCAACACCTTAACAGCTGGCTGGCTTGTCCTTTGGTGACAAGCTAGTTTGTCCTGTGCAAATCTTCTGTCACCTGCTTCCCAAAAAAATCCAGGGAAGGGAATAGATTTGTCTTGGCAGGGGCGGGTGAGGTATTTCTTGTCAGATTTAGCCAGCTGTGCCGATGATATTATCTTCGGGAGGCTTTTTATCAATCTAGCACCTCCTCAAACGCGGGCCTCCCTCAGGACGCCGTCGGGACCCTCATTGCGAACGGGTGTTGTTGAGCGAGCCTGAAATGATAAATGAGACTTTGGGACCATACCTTGAGGTATCGGCTCTCCACCGTTAGGAAGCGCATCAAATTAAATCAGTGAGTGTAGAATTAGAGGCCTGTTATTGGCCTTTACATGCAGTAAAATGAGTTGGCCTGTTGTCCTTGATGTTGCAGATGCGTTAGAGCTGAATGCTCTGCGAGCTTTAACACGCTGTCGAGGTTGTTTCTCCGCTTTTTTGAGTTTTATTGTGGACTGTCCACAACTTCACTGCACCCCTTAACTGTGGTTTTAACTAGTAACGGTACATTTCTGTCAGAAAAGTTAACTCCGTACAAGCGTGTAGAAAGACACTTGTCAAAGGCCCCGCTCCTCCCCAATGAAAGCTGGATTAGACACTGTGCTGGGAAAGTTTAGCTTTCCTTTGAGGGTAATATCATTGTATTAGACATGAAAGACCGTTGGGCTTCTGAAACACATTTAGGCTTCTGGGGAAGCACAGGCCCAGAGGCAAACGCGTCACTTTGTGGAGTGTAAAATACTCGGAAGACTTCTGGCACACTGCACCCGAGAGGCTGACACCTTTCCAGGAGTTTTCAGGGGCGCAAAAAAAACAAGTCATTTAGAATGTGTGTAGAAACTTCCCTACATGCTGTAATGAGGTCTATGTGTAGAATATAGTATATGTAGAAACATTGTATTTATTATGTATAATCATTCTAGTAGGCTACATAAAAAATCTGTATTGGGGAATCATTATAGCGTTCTAGACATAGGAATGTGCATAGAAACATTGTGTATGTAGATGTTATATTCTTATAAAATGTTATACATAGAGATTTCATAAGAAAAACATTTTGTAAGTTCTGTATGAAACATTCATATATATACTGTATATTGATTGGCACTTTTTGTCAGGTTGACAGTTTTTGCCATTGAGAAGACTTAGAAAAAGTGTCCCAATCAACCTGACTATATCTATGAGTCTTTCATATATATATACAGTACATATATATATATATATATATATATATATATATATATATATATATATATATATATATATATATATATATATATATATATATTAGTACTGTCAAATCGATTAATCACGATTATATGTGTGTGTACATATAATATTTATACTTTATATATTATATGTGTGTGTGTGTGTGTGTGTGTGTGTGTATATATATATATATATATATATATATATATATATATATATAAACACACACATACATTATATAAGCAAACAATTTTATGTTAGATGCAATTAATTATGATTAATCGATTTGACTTCACTTATATACAGTATATGCACACACATACACACTCCTGTTCAAAAGTTTGGGGTCAAAAATTTTTTTTTTTTTTTTTTAATAAAGTAATGCATTTACTCAGCAAAGATTAATTAAATTGTTTAAAAAGACAATAAAGTAATGTATAATGTTAAAAATAGTTCTATTTCAAATGAATGCTGTTCAGTTTAACTTTTTTGTTCATCAAGGAATCCTGAAAAAAATCAGTTTCCACAAAAATATTAAGCAGCACAACTCTTTGCAGCATTGATAAAAACAATACATTTTTCTTGAGCAGTAAATCAGCATATTTCTGAAAGATCATGTGACACTGCAGACTGGAGTAATGATGCTGAAAATTCAGCTTTGATCACAGGAAGAAATTACATTTTTAATTAAATTCAAATATAAGTTATTTAAAATTGTAATATTTTGACAATAATATTTTTTTTATTGTATTTTTTTTTTAATAATATAAATGCAGCCTTGGTGAACATAAGAGACTTCTTTCAGAAACATTTAAAAAGTCTTACTGTCCCCAAACTAATGTACTGCAAGTAGAGTAAGTTCTACATCCACACATTGTATGTGTGTAGAATGCCCAATAGAATACAGAGTCCAGTCAGCGTTGTAATCAGGTTTCACCATGTGTCAGTACAGAAGATCGTTGTTCATATTCCTTTAGTAGTTCTGCCAGTTCAGTACATTCAACCATCATTTTTTGTCAATGTGAGGTTTTCAAACTTTAATGTTAAATTTCTTATTGAAAGCTGACTGTGTCCTGGCATTGAAAGCATGCTGTAGTTACTGTAGCTCAGTGGTTCTACATTTTATTCAGTACCACAATTGCAGCAGCATAGTTCTGTTTTGAACGTATCCTCCTCCTACAGTTTCTCACTAGACATTAAAAATGAAGCAGTCTGACACAAGGTGCAAAGTCTTGGCCTGAGCTTTGCTCCAAGGTTGGGCCGGGTTTTTGAAGGGCCGCAGGTAAGCCCTGTTTGCAGGAGAACTGTAAACTGACAAACTCCTCTACTGATCAGCAGTGTGTGTGTGTTTACAGAATGCCTCTCTCAGCTCCATTCTTAAGAGATTTATTTCGTTCTAGCTGCTTGAAGTGAGGAATATCATGGAAAACAGGATTTTTTTCAAAATAAGTTTGAATTACTACATAAGTTGCTCCCCTGTTCACTCAGACCATTTATTGAAACTAATAATTTACTAACAGCATGACCACAAATACCTTTTATAAAACAGCTTAGTAAACTTAAGTGAACATTGTTACATTTTAAACAATATTTTCCAGTTACATTTACATTTATTCATTTAGCAGACAATTTTATCCACAGCGACTTACAAATGAGAACAATAGAAGCAGATTACATTTATACTTTATAAAATGTACTTTTTTAATGGGCGCAAATTAAGTACTTATTAAACATAAGTACCTACTCAAGAGAGTATGCGATTTCGGACGTAGCCAATATCTGTCGAGAAATGACATGAAAAACTAAAGTGTGGATATTTGACACTTATAGTGGATTTTTTGGAGGGAAAAAATGTATATAATATAATAGAAAATGGCCCCTGTAAAAAAGGCTGTGGATTGATTTTAATTGTCTGTTTTTGTGTGTAAGTGTTGACTGGTATCTGTTGAGAGGTGCTTACCACTCACCGGTGTTCATTTCCTGTTTAAAGAGGAAGCAGGGATTATGAGCCAAAGCACTTTTAGAGGAAGTCTAGATATCAGAGAGACACTTCTGTAATAAATTTGGGGAGCGTGTTGCCTTTGTATCTGATCTACCTCTTCTATTCATTACATTTGCAGATTCTATCATAGTAATCTGATACATTTGGCATGTAATTTTATTGAATGGCTGTTCCAAGAAGATACCGTCTATACATTCCCGTCGCAAGAAAAAAAATCGAGGTAGTACAGTTTATTTTTAAAGCGTTTGTACATTTCAACAAGCCTCGCTCACCGAGATACGCAGCCTCTCCCATAAGGAAAGCTGTGGAAAGAGGGGTTACTTTGGTCTTACTTTGACTTTCTTCCTTCCTAAAGCACCAAAGCCAAACACTGTAACCCGGAGTTATTCGAAGAATACCAATTTGACATCTGGTGCAGGGGATTTTGCCACTGGTGAATTTTAACCAATGGACATCAAGAAACTTGGACTTTTTCCCCTCAAACCGGACATTGATCCAGGTGTACGTCTCATCCATTTCTCGTGTGTGGTAAATCTGTCTGCACAGAGCTTATCGCTCGCCGCTACACTTGTTTTCCAGCCTGATTTATGATGGCTTTGGAAAGGTCTGCCAATCCCATAGGCTCACCCTAATGCACAGGATTCGGCTGGCGTCAATACCGCGGAAATCGCGCCCTTGCAGACAGCTTTCCGTAGAGTCCCATATGATGAATAAGTGCTTTGCATTAATTGGTCAGAGGAAGGATCCGTCATAAGCCGTGAGAGGAGCGACGAGAAAGAGCTCAACGTCCTCTTCCTCGACCTGTGTAATGAGTTGTTGGACATCGGCCAGGTCTCCAGCCTCACTAACGGATGTTCTAACGAACAGACTAGCTAACTGAATCTGCCTACGCCAAGCCTGACAAAACAGCGTCTGTTTGAGCTGATTTATGCCAAGTGTCTATTACAAAACATATCTATTAGCGGTCTCAATCGCCCTTCCGCAGTCTCTCTCTCTCTCTCTCTCCCGCAGTGATTACGCCCTTTATTTTGATGCTGCGACTCAGTAAATCAGACTCTACTTTGGAGCGCAGTCGAGTTGAGACGTGCTAGCATAAATCCCAGATTTACAAGAGAGCGCGCTCATAATGGATTGATTGTGCTTTTCTCAAGTAGAAAAGGAATGATCTCTCTTCCTGACAGAAATCCACTGCTCTCCTTCTCTAGCGCGGCCCGTTTGATTTATCACGCATGCCGTGTGTTCCAGTGCTCTGCCTTACTCATCAAACACAGCTCTTCAGGAAAAGGTGCCTCAGGATTTTGTCAGTTATTATCAGAGCAGAGTTGCTGTACATTTTTGATTATGCTGCATAGAAGTGCCCAAAAAGTGTAAAAAAAAAAAAAAAATCTGTTAGACAATAAAAAAGGAACAATTATAATAATAATCAATCTATTTTACGCATTATTTTGCGGTCACTTTCTTCTCAGGTAATACAATAATTTCAGCTTATATAATAATAATAATTCAAATATATTATATCTTATTAAAATATATAGTATATTTTATGTATTAATGTAATCAAATGGTCATTGTTGAAAAATAAACCATGCAGACAATATTGATTATTCTTTCCCATAACCTGTTGACTGTACATACTTATTAAACTGATATTTGATACATTTAAAGTCATTCAAACTTGATGATTTAAATGCAATATTTAAATGGATAATATATACATTTTGCTGTAATATTACATTAAATATAAAAATCTGGCTGATTAATATCAGCAGTCAAGACTGATCATTATAAAGTCGTATCGTCTATAGTCTGCTCATTAACTATATCACCTGGCGGAAGAATTATTTATTAACATCATTATTATGAAAATATGTAATTATTTCTTGAACATGGGTGACATTTATCTATTGCTGTTAATTGCTATTTTATTTTGCACCTAAAACCTTCACAGCAATGTCAGTTGTCAAGGTTATTGTCCAAGATGGCCCCAGAATTATTTCCAGATATTTTGTGTATGATTTTTCCTCATCTGAAGATACAGCCAGTGATCATTTCTTTTAAACAAAGCCGTTCACAGAGTGTATTGTGTGTGTGTGACCGCTTTCTCCTTCAGAAATCGCAAACTGAAACAAAGAGACAGAACAAAGATAGAGCATTAGAATACAGCGCGGTGAAGCAGCGTCCAGAGGCCGAGCTCAATCCAACACCCAGAGGCCCTTATCAACTGTTCAGGAGTGTGCAGTCTTGTTTAAACCTGGTCTAGCCGTCTGCTCCTAAACACACACACACACACACACACCAGGGCTGGTTAACATAGATAAAGCAGTTATATATTGAAGTTTTCCAGCTATTTGGTAATCTCAGTATATATCTGTTTTTCTGAAATGGTTCTAACAGTGTTTTTCAGTTCTATTATTTCTAATCATTTTAATTTATATGCACCAATATATACACACACTCACACTCGCATGTTACATTATCGGGATCAAGACATATTCTAATGACAGGGTCTTTGTGAAACTTAATGACCAAATAAATCCATTAAAATCATTGCAATAATTTGTGATGATGCGTAATTTTGCATGTCATTTGCAAGTCATCACAAATGTATTCTGAATATTCAATATATCGTCCAGCCTTAAGATGAACTCCCACAGGCATTCACCCATCCCACTGTCACAACTATTGACAGCCGGGCTTGTGTGTGTGTGCGTGTGTGTGTGCGTGTGCCTGTGTGTGTGCGTGCGTGCGTGTGTGTGTGTGTGTGCATGTGTGTGTGCACACGTGTGTGTGTGCGTGTGTGTGTGCGTGTGCCTGTGTGTGTGTGTGCGTGCGTGCGTGTGTGTGTGTGTGTGCATGTGTGTGTGCACGTGTGTGTGTGCGTGTGTGCACGTGTGTGTGTGCGTGTGTGCACGTGTGTGTGTGTGTGTGTGTGAGGTCCCGTCTCCCCCAAACACCCTTGTGTCTGAGCTATTTAAAGTCATGAGAAAAAGTTAACAAGCCTTTCTCCCATCTGAGAGAGAGGAGCTTAATGAACAGTATGGAGATCAGCGATCACTCTCTCCCAGATGAGTGCAGAGCTGAGGAAAGCGTATGGGTGGATGGACAGACGGATCGATGCGATCTCAGGAGAACCAGTGGGCTTGAGAGAGGAGAGAGAGATGGTTAGCCTACAGCCCACTCATCAGCCAACTGTGTTTGTGTCCATTTCTGCTCTGGTCTTCTCAACTCAGGGATGAAGTTGTCTGATATCCTGAGAAGAGGAAACACTGCAAAACAAGAGAAGATCTCTTACTTCCAGTGATGCTTTTCTTGAACTACCACTGCATTTTACCTTTAAATTGGGCATATTCTTCTCTTTTGTTGCTGATTCCCCTTCAAAGGCTGCTTATAATGTTAGTCAAGGTTTCACAACCAGAATGAAACTGCAGTTTTTATTACTGTACCTTTAAGACGTCATATATAAATTAGTTTGGGGTTGGTACGATGCAAGATTTTTAAAATGTTTTTGAAAGAAGTCTTTTCAATATTGTGAAAGATTATTTAAATTTAAAGTAACCGTTTTCTATTTGAATTTTTTTTTTTCCAAATGTAATTTATTCCTGTGATGCAAAGCTGAATTTTCAGCATCATTACTCCAGTCTTCAGTGTCACATGATCCTTCAGAAATTGTTCTAATATGCTGATTGAAGAAAGATTCTTATTATTATCAATGTTGAAAACAGTTCTGCTGCTTATTTGTGAGGATACCATGATACATTTTTTTTCAGGATTCTTAAATAATTGGCAAACACATTGAATTAAATGTGAAATCTGTTGTGTGCAGATACCCAGCCACTGCTGAACTAGTGTCCTGTTTGGAAAGAGCCACTTTTGAGTTGACTAGAGATGTGTGTAGATGTCCTGACATGTTTCAGAAAGCAAACGCAAATGTTAACCTTTAAGCCGTGGTGAGCTTTTGAACCATGATCACAGGCACCTGAATGTGTGCTGGGAAGCTCAGTCACTGTGTCGTCTGCTGTACGGTGGCCCTTGTAAGTCAGATGTTTGTATTTCCCCTCAAGGTGTCCTGTTGCCTGTAGAGAGAGAGAGACAGAGCATAAATCAGAATACAGCCAGTGTCTGCAGCGCAGCAAACTGAGAACAGAGAATCAGGAGGACAGGGAGAAAGAGTAGAAGCTCTTATTCTGGCCATGAGCTGCCCACTTAAACAGCAATGTCACGTGCCGTCAGATGAATGGAGAATGCCTTTTATATTGCAATTCAGTTCCTGAATTCTAATTGATGTAGCAGAGAGGATGCAGAATTGCAATTTAAGGATGCACAGTAAAGTTACAATTATTTTAAATTCAAAGGAATTTTTACTTAATTTTACAAAGTTTGTTGGCTTTCAACTTTAACTTTGGTTTGACAAAGGTTTGTTGGAAAGTTCTGAAAAAAGTATCTATCTAAGGATAGATAGATAGATGGATGGATGGATGGATAGATAGATGGATGGATAGACAGACAGACAGACAGACTTAAAATTTACACTAATGAATTGAGGGGGATCTCCCTCAAAGGGATCCATGAACCCCACAAACAATGGGGTTAAATCTGGTTAAAATGTTGGGCAATCAGTCAGCCATCATGCAGTTCATGGGCGGCCCGAGGGGCGAACCAAATGAGATAGTGAGGAAAGATTGGCTTTGCAGTACGGCTCATTCTCTGGAGGCACGAGCTGTGTGTTTGCATGGGACAGACAGATTATAAATGTGTGGCGGCATGCAGGCTTTGCTAATGACTGTTGTCCGAGCAGCAGGACATTTCACTGTAGATTCACACTCTTTAACCAAATAGATGTTGAGAGCTCATTGTTGCCTTAGCTAATTAGACTTCATTACCTGCTAACAGGGATCAAATAGACTTTTGCCAAACAGTGCACCTGATTGGCTGGGTTTTGGACTGTCTTCTGTAACAGAAACGGACAGTAGGTTGTCGAATGTGAAGTGTGTGTTTTCAGCATTGACATCAAGCGGAATTGCAAAAATAATGATGTATATAAATATAATTTGGTCACGGTTGGGCATAATTCAGATTTTATGATTTGGTTTCATTTCATGAGTTGGTACTTGAATTGGAGTTTTAAATTAAACTGAAGTTAAAGAAAGTGGAATTTTCTGAAATGCAGTTAAAAGAAATTTAACAGGTAATTAAGTTTTACTCCCCTTTGATCTATAAAAAGATAATTTATTAATTATATATATATATTAAATATGAAGAAGTATATGTAAATAAAACATTTCTATAGTTAGTTCTATAATTACTTCATGTTCTATAATTAAATAATGACACTTTATATTGTTATATTGTGATATTGTAGCTTCTTCCTCAAATTCAAATTGCATTTCTGTATTCTGTTTGGAATTCAAATTCAGGAATGAAATCATAATAAAAAATAAAAATAAAAACAACGAAAGAGAAACTGTCTAACTTGCCCATGTTAGGCTTGACCCCTCGACTCAAACATTGCTTACGCTCTTCGGGAAGTCAAACATCATAATCCAACCCCTGATACAGCAGCAGGCATGAAACAATTTCACTTGTCCACATCAAAACCCAACATCACCCTGAAGCTCATCAGGTGATCAGACCCGCGCGGCTGGATTGCGGGTGCGTATGCGCGAATGTACCTGCGAACGTGTTTGTGTGTGTATGTATGTCTTTCTCACCAGCTCCTGTTCAATAATTCATCCATTCAGCGCAGTGGGGAACAGACACAGATTTATGGCTTGTGATTGTGCAATGTCTGGATTTATCAGGACCATGGAGGGAAAATTGACCAGAGCTACAAAAGGCCATTTCTGCTTGTATTTGATCAGCATGAAAACTCATCAGAACAGGGCGGATGGAGGGAAAGGGGGTTTGTTGGGAGGTTTTCATTAAGGGATCACGGCAGCCCCCTGGTGTTTCCCATCTTCATCTGACTGATCCTGAGCCGCCCGCCCGCCGGACCCCCGCCCTGCTCCCAATTAATATGAAACTGTTACAAGAAAATGAGAGTTTATTGATTTGCACCAATGTTTCGAGCTCTATTCAGATGCACCGAGCGCTGACTGATAAGTGATTCCGATAAAAGAACGAAAACCAGAGAACCAGGGAAAGTTGGAGTATTGGGGAGAAGACAGCATTGACATGGCCATGTTTAATCTGTCTTACTGGGAAGACTAATAGGGGCGATTTCTGTGTTTTATTTAGCGGGTGATTTCATTTGGATTGGGCGGCAGTACGGACAATCGCAATGGTAATGCCCGTCTTGAGGACAGAGAGAAAAGGGGCGAAGGTCTTGGATTGCCAGCTACGGCTATGACACTTCCCCTTTATGGAGAGGCGCTGGGATGTGACTGAGGGGGACGGAGGGGTTATTGCCTCTGCAGATTTCTCCCCTGAGCTGATTTTCATTTTCGTGATTTTCAAAGTGGCCAGTGATCTGTAACAGGCCTCTACGGCGGGCCGAGGGGAGTGTGTGGGGGTGGGCGCATGGCGAAACGGACAGAGGAAGACCCGAATGGGAGTCATTGTTCCATCTTTCTCTCTTTCTTTCCCTCTCCTCAGCAAATACTTGACCACAATCCCCTTTACGTTGAGGTTATGTAGTCGTTCTGTTTTATGTTTTTGATTATCTGCGGTTTGTCCCAAGATGACTTTTCAAGACGAATCAGCTTATTTGAAATGGAAAGATAACCAAATGACATTAAGTAAGCGTTTTATTTACCTAATTTCCAAAAATAGGCATTACCACATCCTTTTTTAATATATAACCCAGTTTTTCCCATTGAATATCCAGCATGTCTGTCTGCATGTGGCATTGATGTATTATATTTATATACTAGGGTATATATTATATTATATATTAAATTCAGGAATTATATATACATATATGTAGGCTATATATACACATATATCTTAATCCATATATATATATATATATATATATATATAGAATTTTGTGATTGATATAATATTTGGATGTGAAGTTGCTCTGAAGTGTCAAACGCGATCTTTGTTCACAGGCTTTAGCGGCCGGCTCGCTGGGTTTGCCGATTTTGCACTCCTTTGTGATTTGGCTTTTGGTCTTTGCTGTCACAAGTTCTGAAGGTTGAAGGGAAAAGCAATGTCAGGAAGCTGATTGGTTGCACAGAATTTCTAAGACAATCTGAATCTCATATTCAGCTACTTTGCCACAGTGGATTAAGATGATCTAAGGGAGCTTTGTGAGCTCGATAAAAATCAGGAACGCCAGAGAAAAGAGCGCAGGGAGATTTTTACCCTTTTTGTCCTTCCAAGTTAATTGTTAAAGTTATTGTCTCTCTGCAGCGATGTTCTGCGCTGCCTGGAATGAGAGACATGTTGCCTATGAATTTCATATCTCTGCTCTGAAACTCTCTGGTAAACACAAACACACACATGCACATTGTTTGTTCTGTCATTATGGGTCTTTCCATTGACTTCGTTTGTTTTCACACTGAGCTAACCCTCTAAACCAAACCCTCACACAAACCGTTATGCATTTTGTTTTATTTAAAGTCCCCCTGTGGTGAAAATCAAGCTTTTAATGTTGTTTATAACAATAACTATGTGTTTTTTTTAATATGCTTTAAGACAAACCATGTGTAAATTCATAAGTCATCACCATTGCTGAGTATTTTCTCCTTAAAAAACTGCAGTGAACCAAAGACAGTCTCAGTGTTTCTGACGTCATAAACTACCTTGTAACCAATCACGTCAACGTGTGATCGTCAACGAGTGGGTCTCTGAGCTGGTGTGAGTGAGTGGAGGCGAGGCTAATTTGCATATACATAGAACCGCATATACTAAATGAAATACCCTGTGATCCATTAAATATTTTCATAAATAATTGTGACCACCGTTATGCTGCGATACTGGCCAGTGCATGAGTATAATGCATTTTAGCACAGAACAGATGCATGAAATGTTTGTTTTTTGTTTTATAACACATTGTTCAACTATGAACAATCGTTGCATAGTTATAAAAAAAAAAATATATATATATATATATATATATATATGGAATGTAGACATTAATCAAACACCATCCTTTTTATCAATTGGATCCATATTAGCGTTTCATGTGTGCTTGTTTAGATGGAAAGAGCTCGTCGGTTTGATGCTGCCGATATTAATTGGTACTGATCCAATGACTGATTGGAATATTGACGGATGGCCAGCGGAGAGCCGCCTGTAACGGCTCATATGCATTGCCCGAGGTAAAGTGCCGTGTATCAGCGCAGAGAATACACACGGCCCATGGCTACTGATGCCCTCCATTTTTCCTGAAGTGACAGGTTTTTGTCGGGGGGGGTGGGAAGAAGATTAGGGTTTTGTGTGGAAGTGGCGCGGCGTGGTATTAAAGGCGGAGAGGGCATGAAAGAGAAGGCGAGAGATGGACTATACTCCTCCTCCATCTGTCTGTCAGCCAGCAGTTAAAGGTTACTGTAATCTGAGCCGTGTAACACTCGAGTGGACCCAAGAAAGCTCCCGCAGTTAATAGCACAGCCGCGGCCGAGACTATGGCTTAACCCCAGACCAGAGGAACGCTGAGGGGAAAGTGAGAACCCCAGCCATCTCGCAAACAGATCCAGTGTGTCTGTTTGACTTGTGAAATTAGAAGACCTCGTTGTTTGGCTGACAGATATTACTCGGCCGCCTTGAGCTCTAGCAGAAGTGGAAACTTTCCAGAAGCCTTTTCCCAAAAAGCGCTCAATGATTTATCAGACGAATGACGTAAGCCGTCTTCGTTCCCATTCTTGGCAGTATGCTTTTATTATAAGGCAGATAGTCATTAATTTACAGAATCAACGCTGGGAACATCTTTTGTGATCTCATATAAAATTTTAGCCCTGAATCCACCCCTTGGCAAAAATTACTCACATCGTTAAAAAATATTTAATTAGGCTGTAGTTTATTCGCGGCTCGCGAGGGAAAAGGGATTTGCATGAGGCAGGTCGCGTCTCTCGTGCCGGTGAGGGAGATTGGATGTGAGTGGAGATCAGAGGGTCACCGGCTCAGCCAAGGACTCCCATTTTCCAAGGTCAGACAGGTAGAGAGGTGCTCCCCTGGGTCTCTGCTCACACAAGACAGCTCCGATTGGCCCTTAATTATGTCCTTCCTTTAAGCCACTGCCGGCTTTTGTTTTTCCAGGGATATCTCTCCTCTCTCGTGTCCACTACAACAATAGTGGCGCTTTCATGGAGCCCTATTATTGTTTTATAGGCTCGGTAATCAGATGATTTACCGGGAACCCTAATGGATGAGACCGCGTGAAAAGCAGAGGTTAATTGTAGTCGTGTCAATCATCATTTATAGTCAAGTCTGTGCTAGTGGTCCAGCGATATGGCTTTTTCATGGCTGATGCTGATATTTAGAAAGCAGGGTGGCCTGTGGTCAATGTAATGAGTAGAATGAAGAAAGGAAAGAGATATTCAAAATGTGTTGATTTCATTTAGTCAAGCAAGTCAAACGTCCTTAAATTTGCGACTGTAACTCGAGCTCCACCTCTACAATGCAATGTTTTACAATATATTTTTTAATTGTAGCTTTACATGATTTATGACATACAAAATATATTTTTATTTTATATATATAAATATATAGATTGATTCACACCTCTATATCTATATATCTATATTATATATAAAAAATAATATATATTTACATTTTTATAATATTATATATTTTATATATAAAATCTTTTTTCTTTTCTTTTTTATAAGAAAAAAGTTTCTCACCTAAAAGACTGATACTATTTTATAACAGAAGTTTTCCTGTTCAGTGCTTCACTTATTCAGCTCTGTTGTACAACCCATCAGATTTTTTGTGGGGTTTTAGCTCTTGGCTGTTCGTGCGGCGGGGTTTGCATAATTTAATCGGCACTGTTAGTTCCCAGCTGGAACAAAAACAGAAGGACCAATGATTTGAACCCCACAAGCTCTATCTCAGGGTCCAGACAAGTTCTCGCTGAATTGCTTTATGATTCACAAGTGTTATCAATTGATGGGAATATAACATGAATCATTTATTAAAAGAGTAATTACATGCTATGAAATGTATAATGTTCCATTTAGCGCATTTGCGTTAAATGCCTTAATTAATTCTGAACCCTCCAGCCAACATCAATTTATTTGATTAATACTTTTTTTAAAGTCACTGACATTTTAAGGAACTGAAAGGAATTACTCTCTCCCCTCAAATGTGTTTAATGTGTTTTTCCATCCCAGGGGAATTTTCTGTTTATGTCTTTCCCATGTTTAGGTTTTTAATAGTGCTGCTGCTGATTTTCCCGTATTTGATATATTTGATTATTTTCGGTAAGTTGCACTTAAAATTGAATTTAAAAATCTATGGTAGCGTGCGCACACAAATGTTTTAAAAATCAGAAGCAATTTACAAGCAACTTAAGGGCCAAAGCTCAAAAGCTAGCGGTCATTTCAACCATCAGATCTTTGCTATCTCACAGCAGCACTTGCAACAGTCCTTTTATCTGAGGAGTGAGTCATGATTGTGGATTTGCATGCATGGACGAGGCCAAAATGTTCCTGGACTCCAAACAGGTTAACTGGCAGGGAGCGTGAGGTGAGAGCTGTGGCGGCGCGTGTTTGATGCCAGCGAGTAATTGTGTCATAATGTGAGAGACGAGAGCTGGCAGCTTCCTGTTGCCGTTTGGAGGGGTTCAGTGACACTTGACATGCCTCTTCAGCTTCACAGAGCAGGGCAAGAGAGACCGCTGGAGCAAAAAGAGGGAGGCAATGCTTCCTTTTATGCAGAGACACAGGAATGAGAGAGGGCGGGGCTTAGGGCAGAAGAGGGTGGGGTGAAGGGGGAGGAGTCAGTGCTTCTAAAGCAGCTCAATCATTAAACAGAGAAGGATTGCATTTTTTAAAAAGGGGGGAAAATGTCCAGAAGTGAGCCAGATGAACCTCATGTACCAGTATTAATCTGTCATTAAAAATCAAGAGCTTATTATTTAAAGCGTCAAAAACTTTAGCTTTGTTTAGTTTAGTGTTTAAAATGCTTAATATGTTTTATCAAATGAAAGAAAAATAGTTATTTATATTTATTTGGAATTTTGAAATATAAAAATATTTAATACAAAAAAATATTAGATTTATTAACTAGAAAAATATAGTTGTTCATATTTACGGTATGCAAGTATATTAGCAGAGGTTTATAATGAAGATAGGGCCTAATAAAATGTAACTTATAAACCAGTTTAAAATTGTTTATTGGGCGTTTACACCATTTCTTATCTTCGCGTAGCCAGTACTTCAGACTGACTGCAGAAGGTCTGAACTCCATGGCAGTTTTATCTGATAAGGACCGCCCAGAGACTGTCTGACTGACATGTAAAGCAACCAATCACAATTAGTTTTGTTCTGCATCATGTTTAGGGCAGTTGAAATGTAAAGTCGATGTCCCTACAATAACAGACAGGTGTGTTAAACTCTTGGACGTATTTTAAAGAGTCTATACCATGAACTTTACATACTTCACATACACGATGGCGTTCTTCTTCCATGAGGGGGTTTGGCTTCACGACAGCTTTGTTTCCTGACAGACCGTTAAAGAAAGCGACATGCACGTCTCCCTGAAATCCTGTAGAATTCAACCAATCAGATGACAACTTCGAAACTCCTGAAGTGTTTCCAATTTTGTGTGCCATTTGCATCAGACGTTCAGACGACGGTCCGTGGGCGTGACGTCTGAGGATGGGGCTAACGTTTCCTAACCATGCACAACACAACAAAACATTTCAGCTGGGGTCAGTGGAGCTTTGACCCCGCCTCTAGCTCCGCCCACAGGAAAGAGAAAATTAAGCACAAGAAACAGAATGAAACCGCCCATCATGTGATGAAATTTGACAGCTGGGTATTCTAGCTTTAATAGAGCAGAACAGTTAATAGGCGATAGCTGACATTTCTGAAACCTTTCTAATTAAGGGCTTCCTTCTTTAAAATCAAGCATAACATCAGAGTTTTTTTTTTTTTTCTCCATTTCCTCTCTCTGTCTCTCTCTCTTCATGTTTGTAAAATCAGGTGATTTCATTAATGCATGCCAGTCAGTCTTAATAAGCCGGGAGGGGAGAGGAAGGGGGGGTGTTGGGGACTCTTATTGAGTGACCTTCTACAAAATAAGCATGTTGCTGGTGGGCTCCGTCCGTGGCCCCACTCCAGCGAGCCGGGCCTCATTTACAATGCAAAACCTCCTTCTGTAATCCAAGTGTCCTTTCTGCAATCACAGAGCATAATCTGCTCGTCTCTTGTTACAGACAACACTTTACCGCTCCGGCCGCCACGCAGAGTATTAGAGCCGATATTATTTTCTCTGCGCATTGTTCGCCCATCTTCGCATCACAGAGATTAAGGCAAGACGAGTGCTTTGTGCAGCCACTTGTGCTGAAAAGTGGGCTCATTCTAATACTGTTAAAATAGTCGGCTGGGTCATGTTCATGAATTATAATGGACACAAAAGGTTTGCCTGCTCTGGCATATGAGAGAGAGATAGCTTTACATTTCATCATTGATTTTTTTAAGCACTTATTGAAATGTATTTTTACCATAGTCACTTACTTGACAAGTTGTCATACATTTTTTAACTTTAAAATCAACATTAAAATCAAAATGGACACTATTACTTTTTAAAGGTAGGCAATTATTTTATAAAAAACTTTTTTGTTATACTGGTTGAGAACTTTTTACATTTCTAATAGCAATCAATAATATAGCTGGTCTGAATTGGGGGTGTAAATCGGACAGTTCATCACGATACGATATGATATCGATTCTCTCAGCCAGCGATACGATTACGATTCGATTCGATTCAGGGTGATCTATTTTTTTTTTTTTTTAGATATTATGTGTCAAGTTTACACAACCAGTTACATTTTTATTAACTCACAAATGCAACCAAAATAAATAACATGAACGTTTAATTAAACTCTTTGAAAATTGCACGCCCTCTCCCAATTGGGACATTTACAACAGAAGAGTTAATATGCAAAAACAGATAACTTCGTTCTTGTTCATTTTCATAAATCATGTTTTTTTTTTTATTATTATTGTGCATTCCAAGTAATATCAATTCGAAAACTAACGTTATAAAGACAGACAGTATGGTGAGTAAACGAAAATGCGCGCTTTGGCCAGAAATGCGTAGATGGACGTTACGTGTGGACGTGGAGAGTGTCAAAATAAAGGTACCGTATACCAGTGTATTATCAATGTATTGTTACAACCGTAGTCTAAATGTTAAAACATGTATTTTATATCGGATGTCATACCTGCCTCTAAACATATGTATTCTCATACCTCCGCACACCTGCTCGCGCAGACATCACACGTCATCAGCGCGTTTCATATGCAGAGTTGTAGACAGACAGTCACTGAGAGCCACAAACAAACATCAGCCGCCTACAAGATGGCAACCGGTGATGTACTCTGAGCTGTCCACGTCCTCACGTTTGGATTTATGAATTTCTATGTCAACACTATCACCCGCGAAATGAATCTGCAGCAGTCAGGTGGTACGAGTCAGAGGTCTTTAAGTTGTTCACGTTCATTATTATTGTAATGTTATGTGCTTTGAGACACGAGGTAATTTAACTCCGTCATCTCGTAACGCTTTACAGACGCTCTGAAGGGAGGGTGGGATCTCATGCTTTCAAAGCTAACTTGTTATTGCTAGCCGCTCCGCAATTGCCTACCTTACCTCTAATATACATTTGGGATCCTATTGTAAATTATTTATTTGTAGATGTTTGACCATTTTGTGATTATTGGTACCAGCAGTGGCTAGTGCAGGTTTTTGTTTTATATTTTTAGTGAATTTTAGTAAATATTGTATAGAATAGAATGGTAACTCTTTACAATAAGGTCTCATTAGTTAATGAATTCACTAACATAAACAAACAATGAGCAATATGTTATTACAGCATTTTTAAACCTTTGTTGATGTTAGTTAATAAAGTGTGTTTGTTCACAGTGCATTAACTAATGTTAGCAGATACAACTTTTAATCTTAGAAATGTAGTTGTAAATGTTGAGATTAACATTAAGATGAATTAATGCTGTAGAAGTATTGTTCATTCTTAGTTCATTTTAACTAACTAATATTAACAAATGAAACCTTATTGTAAAGCTCATATGTAGAGCTGCTGGACTCTCAAGGTTAAACTGATGTGATTTATTTTATTGTATTTTATTTTCCTCAAATGAATGGCTTGTTTCTTCTTTTTGCTAGGATTGGACTTAAGTTGTCTATAAGCCGGTTGAAAACCTCAACCCCTTCTCTTTAGTTCTTCAAAAAGAATCCTCAATTCTTTGGTCTACTGGGTATCGGTGGAATGTTAGTCTTCCAGAGAAAGATCCAGAAAGTCTTACTTGGATTGTGCCTGCAGCTTTTTGATGCCCAGATACAAAAAATGAAGACGAAGAAAAAAAAAAATCAGATTTGCTGTTTGGTTTCTAGTGTTTGAGAGGCCAAACATTAAAAAAGAGACAAAGAGAGCTGTTGGTGGTCCTGTTCACAGTTGTTTTGGTTTCTGTTTTCATGGGTTTTCTGTGGCTATTGTTCTTTGTCTTATTATTCTATTCAGTTGTTCTATTCAAACTGTAGAGTTGTACATAAAATCCTTCAGTATACATTCCTTTGAATATTCTGCTCTTGGATACACACAGACCCTTGGATGATATATTTAGGTCAGTGATTGACTTATATATTGTGTGCATAATACATATATAGCCTACATGCAACCTGCAGCCTTGGCTTTCCTTTTTATTTTTTAAAGTATTATTTCTATACTATTATAGAATGTATTAATATTGAAATTTTAGTTAAAGTTTTAGTAATTTTGTCATTTTTACTGTTTTTTTACTATTTTTAATTAGCTTTCATTTTTTTTATTTCAATTTTAGTTTTAGAAATTTTAGTATTTAAACTTAAACATACTTAAGTTAGTCGCCAAGGCAGCATTTCCAATTTTTCAATAAGGATTATTTTATTTTATTTTATTTTTTAAATTATTTTATTTTATTTTATTTTATTTTATTTCATTTCATTATTTCATTTCATTTATTTCATTTCATTTTATTTACACGCATTCAATTTACTTTTATACATGTTTCTGGAAAAAGAAATCACAGTACATGTTCTTGCCTGTTGATAAACAGGTACACCTGCAAACCTGTTCTGGCATAGCCATTTTTTTCTTTTTTTCTTCTGACCATCGGACAACGGAAAGCTGCATGGGCTGAAGTCAGAGACATCTAGAAGGAATATCCTAAATCTTACTTGAACAATGAATACACAGCATCATTCTGTTTTACAGTTCCAGCATTGTCCCAAAGTAACACAAGCCCATGTCTGTGTCAACGGTCTGCCTCTTTCTTCATTGTTTCAGTTTGGAATAATAATTTGTGAAGCACTAAATTGCTTTGAGGGATAGGACATTAAAGGGATTATTCTCATGTAATCCGCAGGTCCCTGTAGACGTGGACCTGATCACAGAACAGCACCAGTGTTACTGAAACACAACTGCATATTTAAGAAGCACACACAGCCACAGATACTTTAACTGCCTGTTGTTTTTTTCTTGTCATCCCCAGTTAGCAACAGTAAATCCGTTTCCCCCCTGCTTAGTAAATTAGCGTGTTTAAAGGTTAGACAAGCACACGCTAATTATTTGATTATTTGGACGAGCTCTATCTAAAGAGCATTAAGTTGTGTCTCGGGCTGAAGGAAACCTCTCCAGGGAGGAATGAAGTCAAATTTTTAAAGAGCACGAGTGCTTTTAGCTCCACTACAGTTACAGAAAAGCACATTAAGCTCACTATAAAAGATAACTGGGGAATACTTCATACTAACCTTCATGAATAAGACATAAAAGACTTTATATAATGAGAAACAGATCGTATATGAATCAAAGTTTCATGACATTTTACCTATGTGAGGGTGTATAAAATAATCTGTTGAGCAATGTGGTAGCTGTAGCTCAACTGGTAGAATATTGCGCTAGCAACACCAGTGTCATGGGTTTGATTCCAAGGGAACACACATACTAAATGTATACATGAGCACATTTGATAAAAGTGAAAAAATACATATAAATGTAATATAATAATAATTAAAAAAAAAAAAAAATATATATATATATATATATATATATATATATATATATATATATATATATATATATATATATATATATATATATATATATATATATTTATAGTTTTATTATTGTTTTTCCTTTTATATTAATACATTTAGTTGAGTTTAATTTTAAGTTTAAGTTTTTCATCTAATATTTATATTTTATGCCTTTTTTATTTCAGTTTATGAAAACGATTAACAGTTTTTAGTTTTAGATAACAATAGAAAGTTAGTTTGATGTTGGTTTTAACCCAGATAACGGATACAGGCGTCCCACTGGTGTTGTTGCAGGTGGAACTGACGGGCAGCAGCGTGTTTGACTACGTTCACCCGGGCGATCACGTGGAGATGGCGGAGCAGTTGGGGATGAAGCTTCCACCGGGGAGAGGGCTCCTCTCTCAGGGCGGCGGGGCCGAGGATGGGGCCAGCTCTGCCTCCTCTTCCTCTCACTCTGAGACACCTGAGCCAGGTAAGATCATGTTAAAGGTTAAACATCATAGACTTGTGTTTTATGTAGTAATCTCCCTAGTTTGTTTTTGATTTTTATTTTATTTAATTTTAGTTAACTTTTTTTAATTTTATTAACACATGAATTATGAATACTTGGATTATTTCTATTGTTGCACTTTTAGATGTATTTTTATTTTTTTATTAATACATGGATTATTGATCAATTTCTGTTGTTGCACTTTGAGGGTACGTTTACACGACAACAATGTACTAAAAACGTAAACGTCTTTTGCATACAGACGACAACGTTGTCAAAATGATCCCCGTTCACACAGATCCGTGAAAACAACTAAAAACGCTGTATTATTCATGCCAGGCCAGTAGTTGGCGATGTCACTTTGTAAAGAAACACTATGCACCTATAGACTATGATACGCATACATATGACGTCACTGTTTCCACAAATCCACATTTTTGTAGTTTTACACAGAGACGACAAGTTTTCAATTTTCAGTTTTTAGTTGAAAATGGTGTCGTGTAAACGGATCCTTCGATTTTATTTTATTTTATTAATACATGGATCTCTGGAATACTGGATTCTTGAATACTTGATTCTGATTGGTTCCAAAATTATTTAAAGGAACACTTCGACTTTTTGGGACTTTGGCTTATTCACCATATCCCCCAGAGTTAGATAAGTCCATACATACCTTTTTCATCTCCATGCGTGCCATAACTCTGTCTGACGCACCCACCGCTAGCCTAGCTTAGCACAAAGACTGGAGGTAAACGGCTACAGCTAGCATACTGCCTAGAGCCCTGCACAGGGCAAAACATCCAGCCCTAACCGAGACCTGGCCCGTGGTGTTCAAGCCCTAATCCGGCCCCAGCCCGAAAACGTCTGCAATTTTTCAGCCCGAACCCAACCAGAGACCAACATCAATATCACTTTGAGCTCTCTCTTTGAGCTCTCTGATGCGCGCTGTCTCTGCTAGACGCACACACAAGACGCACACACATACACACACACGCTACTAGGTAAAATTTTATTATAGGCCTCAAACATAACTACCACCACCGACAATTATGCCCACAAATATGAATACAGACTGTCCATTACAGAGAAGCATAAGCATGCAGTAGAGAATATAGCCAAATGTGATCCAGCAGTAAATAAAGATTTACGGCCTACCTTTTTTTGATGTCAAGTAACTTTACTGAAGAACAACGTTTCAAAGAACTCTTCGCCAACTGGCTAACGTTAAATAATAATAAAACTATAATAAAGAAAAAAAAATCTGTTGAACTGAGTAGGTTCATTCACTGTTTATTTGTGATCGTTGTGAAGAAAAAGAATAGCATCCACTGTTGAAGGCTTCAGGCTCGGTAATCAAATCAAAACTCTTTCAAAATGCAGCTTTTCCTGAAGAATTGGGAATTTTTAGTGACTCCTTACGCTCTAACTTCTCCCTGATGCTCTGCATGGTCAGCTGTCACCTAATGCACGCGCGTTGCGTTACTCGCGTGATCGCATATTGTGTTGCATATTTATAATATTAGCCTATCAATATCACAATATTCCATACAGTAGCATGCGCTCTGCACGTTTATTATGGGCATGATGAAAGGAGAAAAGCTAAATGAGCCCGAGTCTGACCAAAGCCCAATCTGTAAAAAAAAAAAAAAAAGAAGACCCGACTGCTCCCAATAAGTGACAAAATAACGCCAACATTTTCCTATTTACATGTTGTGATTTGTATAGTCACAGCGTGTACAAATAACATGGTCACATATTCTCAGAAGGCGAAGCACTGCTACTTGGGCGGAGTGATTTGCTCGCAGCGCCTGAGAAGCCCGTGGTGAGGAGCAGAGTTCGCTCAGAATTGGAGTAAATCACTCCGCAGAAGTAACAGTGCTTCGTCTTCTGAGAATATAGTTCCCAGTATGTATACGGTTAGAAGATGACTGTGTCTCATGTGACCTTGTTATTCGTACACACTGTGACTATACAAATCACAACATGTAAATAGGAAAATGTTGGCGTTATTTTGTCACTTACTGGGAGCAGTATGCTAGCTGAAGCCATTTACCTCCAGTCTTTGTGCTAAGCTAGGCTAGCGGCGGGTGCGTCAGACAGAGTTACGGCACGCACGGAGATGAAAAGGTATGTATGGACTTATCTAACTCTGGGGGATACGGTGAATAAGCTAAAGTCCCAAAAAGTCGAAGTGTTCCTTTAAGCATTAGAGTCATATTTTCAGCTGTAATATAAAAGTAAATAAATATTTTTTTAAAGTCAATTAATCTACACAGTTGCTTTGAGTTTCTTGAAGCTCCACATTAATACTTTTTTTAGTTTGTTTATTTATTTATACTCAAAACCATGTTGCTTTCTGAAGTTTTTAGTACATCTACTATATGTTGCACCAAGCGGTGAGTGGCCCTTAAGATGCCAAAAGTGTGTGTTAATGGCATGTGTGACATGATATGCCTGATGAGTGTCTTCCGCTCGGCCCGAACTCTCCAGGGGCGGCCCGTGTGACGGCAGCACTGTAACACAGGCTTACCCTGCTCCCGAATTTAATTAGACGAATTGTATAGCACGAATGAAAAGAGGTGACATTCCTCATTGGAATTCCTTTCAGGCCTCTTATAGACTTTGCCTTCCAAATGTTCCCATTTTCATTGTGTTGTACTGATGATAATTTAAGTATTAGGGGAAAATCCATTTATAAATTAAACAAAATGACTTGATATCCATCAGTCCCCGAGTTCATCAAGCTGTTCAAACATGAGGGAGATTGGCTGGTCGGCCCGGGTCTTCCGAGAGCTTCAGTAATTAGATCTGCCAAGGATTTATTCTTTGCTGATTGGAGCTTTAAATTAATTGAAGTTCCACATTTGTGGTTTTGTCCTTTTCGTGGCGTTTTTTTTTCTTTTTTTTTCTAGCCAGGCAGAAATTTCACACTGGCAGACTCAAAGTGTGTGTGTGTTCGAGTGTTAATTTCTTGGCGGGAGTGAGCGAAAGGGTCTTTAATGGTTAGGCGGTTGGTCTGACGCTGAGATTTATTTTTGTGTACACAGAATCATTAAAGATGTGCTTTACAATCAGATAAAGGGCACCGCGGTCTGTCTTCAAACACCAGAGCTTCATTTATAAATGATGAGGACCGGAGACACATTCTGTACAAGTTTGTGGGGCTTATTTTTAAGGACAAAAAAGTGCGTTTTACACCCAGTCGGGCAGCATGGATTAAAGTCATTCAATCAATGACGTTGTCTAAATTGTAAGCTTGTTAGTATAGACCGCTTTCATTTGCTTTAATTTTGTTGCATTGTACGGAGCCCCTAAAAGGACATGCTGATTAAAAAAAAAGGAGACAAGAGGAATTTCACTGCTTTTGCATTCCCCGAAAAACTTTTGCATCCGTTCGCAAAACTTTAGTGGTGTAGATAATATGAGGTCGGAAGAAAAAATGGACCGTTTGCGCATCAAGGTTCCTTATGAAACTGAGGCAGCGTATGGGTTTAATGATCAACAGCAAAATAGAGCGAGCTTCGGCGAAGACGAAGTGAATATTTAATGACTACAATAGTAATTTCTCGCTAGAAATGACGTCATAAGTGGAAAACGTTTATCAAAAATGTACAGTTACACACAAACTGATGACCAGCCGCAACTTTCAGACGCCATCTTTATTATACTAGCTCAACTGTCACAGAATGGAAAGCACAGGATTGTGGGATATCAAAGTCAGTGAAGGATACATATATGCTGCCTTAGGAAATCGATCAAATGAGACAGGAAGTGAAACTAACATTGCATTCGGACATGTCTTGATGCCTTCCGAACTTGAAACGCGTCCTCCGAAGGCAGCATTTGTCAATTTTTGGACACAGCCTATATTTCAGTGTATTTGCATTTTTCGGGGAACTCAACAGTTTTGAAAGAGAGCGCCAGTGTTTCGTAAGTAGTGTTCATTTGGTCAACTATTGTCTTAGTCCTGTTTAAAATGTCATATTTAGCCAACCTTGTCCTGTTTTTGTTTAGACAAGTTTTAGTCAACTAAAAATGTCTGGGCATTTTAGTCTAGTTTTAGTCAATGAAAACTTTTTCGTCATGCTGCATAACGGTTAAACCGATAATAACAATTATTTTGCTCACGATTATAATCGCAACGATTGTTGTCATTTGCTAAATTTATTTTTACATTCATCAGAATTATTGCACTTTCACATAAGCACAAATCAAGAGAAAGTCATGGTTTATTTTACCTCACTTAGTTTCCTGATTTATTATAGGCTGTTTATAATACAAATGAACACACTTCATTATGAAAACTGGTAAAACAAGAGACTTCTCTCAAAAATGAAAACAGTGAAATTCCTAATAGTAATTCCTGTGATTCCAAATTACTTTTTTTAAATAAAACAACAGTAAATTCAGCAACCACAATCGCAAACGACATATGCGAGATCCATGTTTGGATTTATTACAGTTCATCACTGAGAAGATTTGATCACAGATTTAGTCGCCCTAAACAGCGCAAGCGGCTCGTGACAGAACACAGATTGACTGAATGACATTTTCATTTAAGCAGAATATCTAAATGGAGATTGTTAATCTCCATCTTACTTGTTTGTCATGTTATCTGTGTTTTCAGATCATCCGTGCTTCTTCTGCAGTGTAGAAAGAGTGTGTGCGCATGGTTGCCAGATTGCAAAGATTAAGTAAAACACCGGGTAGAAAATGAACAGAAAAGCTCTGATTGCATGGGCATTTAAACTCTTGACATCTGGCAACCACAAACATGAACGCTCATAGATGCCTGTATAGCAGTATGTGATATTTTGTCTCCTATTTTTTCCAAAAAAAAAACAAAACAAAAAAAACGATTTTGGTAAAGTTTGGTAAAATTTTTGTCTTGTCTTTTTTCGTCAATGCTATTTCATGTTGATATAGTCACAGCTAACATTTAATGACCTTGGTGTCATCTCGTCTCAGTCATGGGCATAAAGTTTGTTGACGAACATTTCTCGTCACAGTTTTCGTTAACGAAATTTACACTATTTGTAAGCGAACAAAGATTCTTTAGGAACGCAATACTTTTGCGAGAAAACACCAGTGTTTTGCAAGAGAAAGCAAAGGTTCTTAGGGGAGCGCAACACTTTTTTTCAAGAGCAAAAAATATATTTGTTTATCCTCCCATTTCATATTTCTTTCCATCACCATGTCCCATTAGGGATATGTGACAAATGTGCCCAACGGGTCAAGAGTGATATCGCTGGAAGTTTTCTTACTTTTACAACTTTTACATTTCCCTGTCCTCTGTCTTTGATGCGCCAGCCAAGCCACTGTCATTGAGATGAATGGGAATGCTAATAGTTCTTTCTCCAGGTTTTATAGTCCTCCTTTGGACACACAGGGCCCTATTTTAACGATCTGAAACGCAAGTGTCAAAGCGCAAAGCGCAAGTAACTCTGTGGGCGGGTCTTGGCGCTGTTGCTATTTTCCCAGCGGGATAAATGACTCTTGCGCCAGGCGCAAATCTAAAATGGGTTGGTCTGAAGTAGCTTCATTATTCATAGGTGTGGTTTGGGCGTAACGTGAAATAAACCAATCAGAGCGTCATCTCACATTCCCTTTAAGAGCAGACGCGCTTTGTTCTAAAGCGGATTCCTATCATAACGGCGGATTTGCCAGGCGCGCGCCAGAGCGGTTCACAGCCAAGGAGAGCAACGCTCTCGTCAGGGACGTTGGGGATGGAGAAACACACCCAAATTAACTTCGATTAAAAAGGCGTATGATAATTTGGGTAAATGTGTAAGCTAGATATATGCTTTTATAATAAATTGTCTATCTATCTATCTATCTATCTATCTATCTATCTATCTATCTATCGTAATAATGTATGATTTGCAAAAATGAAAACTGCTGATTCTGTGTAGATGAGAGAATCAAAGTGCGCGTTGTGCACACGCTACATTGATTATGGCCAAGCATGCACCCTTAAAATAGCATTTTTTCTAAACCTGCAAAATAGCATGAAGGAACGTTTGCGCCGGAACACGCCTCCTTTTTTGCGCTGAACCGCCCAGGGAGCGCAAGTTCATTCCCTAGTTTAGCGACGTGCTTCTGTGGAGGGAAAAGCGTGCTTTGCGCGGGTGCAAAATAGGAATGATACATGCGTCGGTGTACAAAGTCAATTGCGCTGGGTGCAAGATAGGGCCCACAATCTCCCTCTTGTTCTCTTTTTCTTTCTCTCTGAACGAATGGCAGGTTGAGCTGTTTAATGTGGAGTCGAGCGTTTCACCTCCTCTCATCTCTCTCATATGTTCGTGTGTCCTGCCTCTGCACTAATTCTTTCCCTCCTATTTTTGCCTATGAATGTCACTTTTTTCATCTGCTCAACCTGCAGAGTAAATTGTGTTATCAACAGCCTATTTTAAATATCTGGCAGTGCAGAGAGGAGAGCGTGTTTTCCTTCATCACTGGCTCCATCTCTCTCTCTCAAGGGCATGACACGCTGGCAATAAAGCGGTAAACATGGCGGTATTTTTCTTGAAGATCGTAATCCTGCTGTTTGTCAACAAGAGGCTTTTGATGAGCATGAAAAGAAGCCTCCCGTTTGTGCATTAATAAAAGAAAACGATTCAAGCTTCATTTGCAATGAGATGAATTTGGAAACAAATAAGAGAGCACATCACTCGCCGCACTGCTTTTACTTACAGTTTCTTTAACCTAATCATTCCTTTTAAAGGAGCGATTCATTCAGCATTCTTTGACATGTTTTCCGTTCATCTAATGGCTAACGTAAGAAAATACCTTTTAAATTGGAGGTGTGTATTCTTCACTTCATATTTCAAAAAGTCTTCATGATCGTGTTTTTTATTTATTTTGATTATAAGTAGCAGTAGTAGTAGATTATAAAATTTTATAAAAACAACCGTTTTCCTAAACACAAAAACGGTAAGAATCTCAATCATACCTGAACATAATAATTTAGATAGATAGATAGATAGATAGATAGATAGATAGATAGATGTTACTTTACATCTTTGAATGCAGCTTATCATAATTTAAATCTGGAATTTAGCATTTCATAATCATTTAATTTATTAAATTAATTTATTTGGCAAATAAATACATTTATATTTTGATTTCACCCCCATTTTAGTGGACACATGATGACCGGTATAATGTATGCCAACATACAGTACATCCCTGAAACAAGAGATGTGGCATTAAACATTGCTAAAAACGAATCAGATACTATAAATAAAGGAAAGAACATCAGAATTAACCTTTGGCAGCGCTGCATGTGAGGATGATGGACTGAGGAGCGTGTGGTCCCAGCGCAGGGCTCAGGGTGTCTTCTGTGGGCAGGGTGATCCGGACTCTCCCGCAGGGTCAGACCTTTGATTTGTGTGGATTCTCCTCTAGCCTTTAACAGGTGTCTGCTGCTGCGGGTGACATTTGAAATGCAAATAGAGCTCTTTTCCACAAGGCCTCTGAATCTAGCCCTGTCAGACCAGAGTAAAACCTCCAGCACATACGCACACATTCACATGCACAGCTGTCTTTGATGCATACACACTCTGTACTGTACACAAACACATATTCACACAGAAACGCTGTCAGATGAGGCTTGTGTTCTGAAAAGAGCTGTCAGTTAAAAGGAAGAGGCTCCACTCCAGCCAATGGCGGTTAATTGAGATAATTTACTATTTACTATTTTAGTAATAAGAATTACAATTTGCTGGCCATAAAACTGTATTTTATTTTATTTTTTACTAGTTTTAACTTTGCACCCTTATGAGTCAAGTCAGTTCACCTTCATTTATATAAGGCTGTTTAGCATCTGTATCTCTCACTATAGCTATAGAGCACTATCAGTGTTGTGCCTGAACGGTTCATTGAACGATATTTCATGAACTCGTTCATATTTTGGGTGAACGTGAACTGAAAGTAGCCTACTGTATTACTGCCTGATGAACGTTACTGTAAGCTCGTTCATTCTGGTGTCTGTGAACGTCACGCTCTCTCAGTTTAACTTCGTTCAACAGAGTGCCAGATTTCTATAGAGCTTTCCAGGCGAAACCCCGGCTTAACGGTCCTCCACGACGGGTTCCGTCAAGAGTGAGTATGTGAGTGTGCGCGAGTGAGCGACAGTGAGTGAGTGTGCGTGCGTGCGTGCGAGAGCAATTGTGTGCGCGCGAGTGAGTGAGCGAGCTACAGTGAGTGTGTGTGTGTGTGTGCGAGTGAGTGAGTGAGCGAGCGAGCACAGTGAGTGTGTGTGTATTTGAGTGAGTGCGTGTATGTGCGAGTGAATGTGTGCGTGAGACGGCTCGCGGTGACTGGTCGGAAAGCAACGTGTAGTCTGACATATTTCTTGTCCATCCACGACATGACAAGATTTTTAGGAGTCAAAATCGTGTAATCTGACACCGTGACTATCGTAACAGACACAAAATTATTGTAATCTGAACCAGGCATATGATCACCGTGAATCATCTTACCCAAACATTGGAGTGTCCGTGCTCAATTAAGGCAGAGGCGGCATCTATGCCGGTGAACCGAACAATGGTATAATGATTCAGTTCGACTCCCAAGACAAGACGATGCTCACCCGACTGGCCAATAGGAACGTGGCCCCGCCCATGACACAATTTTCACAGTGAAAGCAGAATCCTGACAGAGAGCAAGAAATTGCATCGAGAGCAAAGAAAAGCGTTTTGAGAGAAACACTTTTTTTTTTTTTAGAGAAAATGTTTTCACACTGATAGCAAAATATAGATATTTGAGAGTTTTTTTCAAAGTATTTTGAGAGAGATTTTTTTTCCCAGAATTTTTTTTTAAAAATTCAAATTTATATTTTTTTATGTTCTATGAGAAAATACTTTCTCTCAAAACTTTTTTTAGTCTCAAATATTATTATTTTTTGCTATTGGTATGAAAACTTTTTCTCTCAAACTTTTTTTTTTCTCTCAGATCATTTATTTTCTCACATGTAATAAAGACACAATTCTCTCTCCATATAGGGGGCGCTGTTACACATCTTCTGAAAGAGTGCTGAATCTCCTGATCAAAAGACATGTAAAGAAGAAGCAGAAACATGCAATATCATAAGCAAATATGTAAAATAACGCGATCATCAACATTAAACAGCATATAAATTAAAACCACCAAACATTACCGAATGAAATGTTGACCTAGGACGAGGTACGGGGCTGTGAAGCTTTGGGGGTGTTGATGGACTCAATTTACTTTTTTATGAAACCTACCCACATTGATTAAAAAGCGCATTAAGCTAAAATAAAATGTTCAGATATAAAATAAAATAAAAACCTGGGGGCCATGAAATTTTGTGAAAATTATCAAAAATGCTGGTGATGGCTGCGTTGCGTTGGCAGGGAAAGAGTTCGTTTCTTGACATTTAAAAAATGTACTGCATAAAATACAGTCTTTGATCTGTATTTGAAGGTTCTCTATGGTCATTTTGGCACAGGTTTCAAAATGGCATCAAAAGGCAAAATATTTTTCAAAAATTATTAAAATGAAAGATTTAAATTTTTCTAGTTTACTTACCCATACGTATAAGACCGTAGTTATATAATGATTATTTTTCTGCAGTGAAATGTGTTGAGTTTCATTCATCCGCGGGGCTCTCAGGACACCAGAGGCATCTAGCCGAGGTCGCTGACCTCAACGGCTGCTGTCCACTGTCTGGGTCATCAGGGGATTCTGTGGTCTGCATTACCCAGAATCCTCCCAGGTGAATCCCGCTCTGTCGTAGGTGTTTGGCACATATAGAGAAGCGTCCTTGAGAAGAGTTGGGGTCACACAAGCAGTTATCACCGGCTCAGAATACAAATAACGGGATTAGCGCTCACGGACGGCACACATTACCCTAACACACCTGTGAAGAGTTGTGTTGCTCATCCGTTTCACACACAGTTTTAGATACTAGTGTAGTTTAGATTTTGTATGTGTGGAGGGAGGTAGTATACACTATTACGGCATTTGGATTCTTCATGCAGTGTGTATTTGGAAACTTATGTTTCTCTTAGAAGTATATGAATGTCATCGCAATATCAAACAATATCAAGTGGCATTTGCAAACAAATGATGCTAGACCTATTAATATATAGTCCACGTATCACACAAACACCTGGGTTCGCGGAAAATGGGATATCAATTGAGTCAGGAGTGATCACATGACCAAAACTATTGGAGGAGTTTTAATTGAAATCTGAAGTTCCTGAGGTCTGCGGCTCAAACATATTGATTTTATTCAGGCTGACCCAGCCAATGGGGTCACGTTTGAACCCATATGACATTTCTTCAATTCATCTCACTTCCAGAGCTCCAATACTTCACCCTTCGGAGAGGCAATAGGGGTGTATGTGTGTGTGTGTGTGTGTGGTCATGTGGTCCTGGGAAACCCACAAGGAAAACAGCTTATAAAGCATACTAAGTGAAGTTTTTTGAAAGTCTAAACATGCAGAAAGCTTTCTGTGAATGTTGTGTTTAGGTGTTTGTACAGTACAGTATAGGAACCATTACGACTATAGAAAGTCCCCATAAAAAATGAAAACACAACGCGTTTGTGTGCGCGCTAATTTGTGTCCTTTATCATGTGACAAATGTGAAATTTTCTGCATTTATTAAATTATTGGTAATACTTTACAATACATGTCAATATGATTTTGTTTATATGACATTTGTTTATGCATTATTATTAGTATTATTTACAAAAAGCTGACAGAAAAAAAGCACTGACTTAGCACAATCAGTTATTTATATTTTTGGTTCTCTCTTGTTTTTGCATGTGAATAGAATGGAATGGAATGGGTTGTCAAAACTAATTTTCTTACAAAATGTGTTCATGTACACTAGAGTTCCAAAGTTTGGGATCAGTATTTTTTTATTTTTTTTTAAAGAAATTAATACTTTTATTCAGCAAGAATGCAATGATAATAATAAGATTAATAAGAAAATCAGCATATTAGAATGATTTCTGAAGGATCATGTGACTGAAGACTGGCGTAATGATGCTGAAAATTCAGCTTTGTTATCACAGGAATAAATTACATTTTAAAATATATTCAAATAGAAAACCTTTATTTTAAATTTTAATAAAATTTCATCTCATTAATGCAACCTTGATGAGCATAAGAGGAAAAAAAGTCTTACCAATCTTGCATTTAGGTTAATGTCAATTTATAAAAATTAAAATGTTCATTGTTAATCATAGGTTTGTTAAATAAAAGTTTTTCATAATACATTAATAGTATTTTAACAACTTCAAGCTCTGTTAGTTCATGTATATTTCATTTGCATTAACTAATAGTAACACGTGGGACCCTGTTTTGTGTAGTAAGATGTTAGAATTAGCTCTGATATGAAGGAAACTCTATCGCCCCCTTGAGGTTGACTAACAGCGTGACACAATCATTTGTTTTACAGTTTTGTTCACAATAAAGTTTGTACAATGGAATTCACATCTGCATATCCGAATAGTGTTTAAGGCTATAGATAACCCTCTTGTGCACTTCACATGATTTCAACTGAGTTCTTCCCATGAAAAACAATTCAAATCAATTGCATTTCATTAGGAAAAGGCTGCCTATATAGACAATAATGAAGCTCCTAGGGTTTGGAACAGAGCTAGTGTTTAACCGAAGCTGCTCGTGACTGGTCTGTGTAGAGCCGCAGGAGCTCACACGTTTAATACTGCCCTGCCAGAACGTCCCGTCTGGCCACCATCCTAACAGAAGCACACGTCTGCAGATACACAAACCGTCCTGCTGTAATGAACACAGAGTGGAAGAATAAGTTTCAGGATTTCGGCTATACTATAGATGCATTTTCTGACAATTAAAGCACGGCCACAGCTTGAGTTTGTTTTCCCGCAAAGCGTCAGATCTGTTTATTCTGTCGCACGCCTCGTTTTGATTAAGAATGCAAATCCGATTCTTTTGTCCATCTGCGTTTCTGTCAGTGAAGGAGTGCATTTAATTAAAATAAACACGAGTGTCTGCTGTGATGTTTTGTCGTCTTATCTATAGAGCGAATCAGGCCAAATCAGACGCTCAGGTTGTCTCCTGGTCTCAGCTGTAAATACTAACGGCAGTGCAGGTGGCTACTGTGAGGATTTGTTTTCCAGTAGAGCGTCTATTACGCGAGACATGACTGGGACGCAGATTCCGAGATTTTTCCAGTGGCGGTCTCCAATCACAGATGGCAGATGGGGATTTCTTTTGCCATAGCCGCTGTGGAGATGAACAGGAGGAGATGATGTGTTGAGCTCCGTCCAATGTGTCTTACTGTTGTCTTACTCATGGGAATCCCACAGGATGAGTCACAGACATATGAAACACACACACACACACACACACACACAGTCTTTTTTTGTCAAGATAATGACATAATATGAAGAAATCTATGTTTGTTTGTTAGGTCATTATAAACAAATCTGTTGGTGTGTAGACGGTCAGATCTGTGGCGCAGTGTGAGTGATTCTGATTCTGTCTGGAGTGCAAATAATAATACAGTGATTTTGTTTTAATATTCATTATCCACTTTATAGTCTATTTAATAAACAGTCCCGACTTTTACAGTACATTAAATTAATGTATAATTAATTTTTAATCTCTTGATTTAAAAAAAAACACTTTTAAATCATGTAAAAATAATGTTTTGAAATCATTTTAATAATAAATCAAATAATAAAAATAAGTTGTTTCTTTAACACAATAAATTCATCACTAGAAAAAGTGATGTCTGGAGGGATATTTGTTTTCAATGACCCAAGTTTGATTAAACCATCAAAATATGAGAAAAATATTTGATATATTTTTAAATATTTTAAATATGATAGAAGAACAAAACATGACTTACAAAAAGCTGACAGAAAAAAATACATTGACTTACCACAATCAGTTATTAATATTTTGTTGGTTCTCTCTTGTTTTTGCCTGTGTTTATAATTTCTTTGTATGACAGCTTGGCCAAAAATTGTTTCATTGCGTTATCACAAATAAAGCACAACTACGCAATATGCTCACAAATTCCTTAACACAATTTTTTATAATATTTGAATAAAGAATGAAGACGTCAATTTCCCTAAGTCGGACATCACATTTGGTCACTACTGTATTAGATCATACAGTTCTATAATATTTATTTACTGTTCTAGATATAGAATGGAATGGAATAGAATAGAATAGAATAGAATAGAATAGAATAGAATGTCAAAAAATGCAATGCAGGGAGATTCTTTTGCCTCTACATTTGATTTTTTTGTCTCTTTTGGTGGCATTTTTGCCTCGGCCAAGACAATGCACATTGCCTTTGTCATGCTGTACATGTAGTTGGCATGCATGTAAACACATGAGCATGTCCGTGCACTTGTAGGCAGCTCTGTAGCTTTTACAGCACTGGTGCCGTAACGATCCTGCTAGTTGTAAGTAAAAGACCTAATGCTTGTTAATTTCGCGTGCTTGAGGGAAAACGTCATAACTTACTCCGTAATTATGAAAGTGCCTATCGCTTCATCAGATAGATTCACTGTCAAAAGCTCCGAGCTGGGCGTCGTGATGAACTAGCCACCATAAATAAGGGACTGGCCTGCTTGCTAAGACAAATGTTTTTAATCATCTGATGTGTTCATTTATACCAAGCCCTAAGTTTAGCCTTAAATTAAGACTCGTGCTAGAACATAACTTGATTTAGAAATGCCCATCAATCCTGGGCGGTCTTTATGTGGGGGAAAAGCTCAGATGAAGTGTGTTGATCTTTATTCGTCCTTTGCTCTTGTCTAAAAACTCACATAAAGGTAAATGGAAAAATGCACATTCTTTTTTCAGTGGAACACAAATGATGTTTGTTCATAGCAGAATGTCCAAGCTGTTCTTTTCCATGCAATGAAAGCAAATGGTGATTTATCATATAACTTTAGAAGACTTTGAATACTGTCCTTTTTGATCAGATTGAACATTCTTCAAAACTAATTTGTGTTCTACAGATGAAAGTGATGCATGAAGGTGAGGGAAATGTTTTGTTACAACAAAAAGATCTGTTTAAAAAAAAAAGGGACTTTTGCTACCTGTTTTCTTTTTATTTTATTATTGTTGTTTAGTTTTATTGTGTTTTTAAAGGTTTTTAGATGTCATATTAAGTGACAAATGACATCAAACAACATAATTCAAATTTCTTCTTTACTCCAAAGTTCCTTTCATGCTTATTTTCAAAACATATTATAGGAACGTGAAAATTAGTCATCTCATAAGTTACCTTTTTGTTTTATGTATGCTTTTAATGGACTTATATATAGTTTATTTGATTTGCTCTGGATTGTGCACATTTTTATGTTTTCACTTTAACTACTGTAGATCTGAAAATTTAAAGGGACAGTTCACCCCAAAATAAAAAATAAAATTCATCATGTATATACTCTCCCTCATGTTGTTCCAAACCTGTGTGAGTTTCTTTCTTCTGTTAAACGCAAAAGAAGATGTTTTGAAGAATGTTGGTAATCAAAAAGTTGACGGTAGCCATTGACTTTCATAGTAGGAAAAAAATACTATGGAAGTCAATGGGGTCCATCAACTTTTGGTTACCAACTTTCTTGAAAATAACTTAATTTGGGTTCAGCAGAAGAACGAAACTCACACAGGTTTGGGAACAACTTATTTGTGAGTAAATGATGACAGAAATTACCACAATTATGACATTTTTGGGTGAACTATCCCTTTAACACATGTTTAAAACAAACATTGTAATGTTCAGACATTCAAAATTAACTTGACATGGAATCTTGTAAATATGCCACTTTTGCACAAGGGAAAGAAACAATATAATGACTTCTAAAGCCTCTTTTTGTGACGTCTATTCAGTGCTTCGTCTGTCACCATCACGTAACGTCTTTCAATTATCTTCATTCGAGGGAAATATATATGTGATGTATCAATTGGTATATCATGCAATTAATCAATCATCAGCCCTAGTTTTAATGAATTGAGTTCACAGCATCATCTTTCGCGTTTGGCGTACGTGTGCGTTCTGAGAGTCTTTTATTCTCAGTGACGGCACTGAGGACAGAAGAGTCACATGCTTATGCCTCTCATCTCAGCTATTATTAAAGGGCATTATCAAGCTTTTCAAATGTCTATAGTGCTTCAGCCATCATAAGCCTTTCAGTATCAAACCATACAGAAACATGCAAAACAATCCTGCGAGAGGAACAAAGAAACTAATGACAGCTTAGCCGGCCTAAAAGATTGAGATTCTGTCACGAGGAAAGCGCAAGATCACTGGAGGAGGAAGGCTTCGGAGCTTTGAAAGACAAAGGCGGGATCAAGCGGTCTCCAGACTATTAGAAGCCAGTTTTATTTAAGCTTATTTGGCTGATAAGGTTGTCAGAAAGGGCTTTTTATCAGGCGAGAGGAGTAGGCGGCGAGCATTACGCCTCCGTTCCCAGGCAGTGGGTGCGCGGCGAGTCGCGCGGTGGGAAAGTATTTTCGTAAAGCTGCTTGGCGCTTTCACACAGGAAAAGCCCAATTTGAGCTTGGCTCCTACAGGATGAGAGGGCAGTTAGGACTGAACCCCGAGATCATCTTTTGTTTTATGGATTTTGTTGTTTGTACTACATCATCAGACTTGTGTGTTTGGTTTGTGGGCTGAAGTTCTTGTTTCGGACCGTTCAGATTTGTTTCTCAGGCTACGGTGGGTTTTTGCTCTAAATGTTTTTGAAATAGCAAAAGCACACATAGGTTTACATTCGACTTTTATGCTCTTATTAGATTAGTAATGTAGCGAAGAGACTTGAGCTTGCATCATCTGGAGAATATGTGCTAAACGCTACACAACAGCTCCATAATTGGGTATATGTTTGTTTACTTTTGCTGTATAGGCAAATATTACTAGTAATTGCTATATTTTTATTGTCGTTGTTTCCCATTTTCATATGGAATTATCCAGAGAAGTGAACTAAATGAGACACAACCTCAGTTCGGGAACATTTCCTCAAATGGAAAAACATTTTGTAAATAAAGTTCACTAACTAACTATGGGATGGATGGATGGATGGATGGATGGATGGATGGATGGATGGATGGATGGATGGATGGGTGGATGGATGGGTGGATGTGTGGGTGGGTGGGTGGGTGGGTGGGTGGATGGATGGATGATGAAAGGATGGATAAAAGAAAGAAAGAAACAAAGATGAACCAACAAACAATTGAATGAACATGAATAATTGAACAAAGTTACAAATGTACCCTACTTTTAAAAATGTTGGGGTCAGTAAGATTTTTTAAGAAATATTAAACTTTTATTCAGAAAGGATACATTAAATTGATAAAAGTAAATGTCAGTAAAGACATTTATAATTTCAATAAATGCTGTTCTTTTGAACTTCTTCATCAAAGAATCCTGAAAAAAGGTTCAGTTTCCACAAAATTATTAAGCAGAACAGCTGTTTTCAACATTGATAATAAGGAATGTTTCTTGAGCAGCAAATCATCATATCAGAATGATTTCTGAAGGATCATATGACTGAAGACTGGAGTAATGATGCTGAGAATTCAGCTTTAGTGTGAGTGTCATTTTGGTCCATCATGCACTGCAAGAACACAATCTATATTCTTAAATCAGGCACAATATGTTACAAGTTGTAATTTTCAAGACCGCCATGTGCATCACTCCATATATGAAGTGTTTTTGCTCTGAACACGGATTATCCAGTCCACTTGACCCCAGAGCCCATGTCTCAGATGAGTGGAGGAACAAAATAATGCTCTTATTCACAGTTTCCTGTGGTGTTTAGACAGCACTCCCTCTGCAGAAGTGGAATGCTTTCATTGCCAAGTTTCAAATATATAAATATATATATAAACGTTTGTTTATTAGGGCCTTACAACACAGCAGAGATAAGCGGCGAGCAGGTAACAGGTCTTTGCCCAATAATCAGAGGGAAATTATCGTCCCCGCGCCTCCTCGTGACACAATTTGTCAAACTTGCTGATAGAAAACAAATTCTATTCATAAAGCCGCACTCCCCTTGGCACCGGTGCGATTCGCTAGCAATTCAATTATAGTTTTGTGCGATAGTGAACCCAGAGAGAGAATCCATCCAGACAAGAAATATGACAGGACAGTAACGGAGTGTTTATGCAATTAAACTTTCACTGACAATACCTGGCGAGTGATGAATGTCTGGGTGGACATATATGTGTGCGCGCGTTGCCCCATAAGGACTGCACATTTTTCATGATTTTACAGCCTATTCTGATCCGTTAGGAAAGCGTGGAGAAAGAGAGAAAGAAGGGAAGAGGATGGAGAGTTTCTATTGCTTGTGCCGTTGACTAAACCCTGCTAAAAGGAAAAGAAGAGAAGATCGAGATGCCAGAAAGAAAGAATCATGTTTCAGTTTAGTTTTTATAATGCACTGTAAAACTTTGAGGCTCTTCATAGTCACCTACACTGAAAAAAATTGTTTTTAAGTAATTTTCACATATGGAATTAAGTCAAATCTACTTCACTAAGTAAAATGAACAAAGAAAATAAGTAACTTTAACTCGCCCAATAAAGTTTGTTGAGTAATTTCTACACTCTGTTTGGAGTACATTTTACTCAAACATTTGATCACTGAATTAAGCCATGCTTTTAAAGTGTATGCTTTACTTAGAACATCTAACTAAATAATACTTATGTAGACAATATATCTACATAATAGAAGTAATATGGTACCCACATGAACACATGATCTCAATACTTGGTACACAATCACAGTAACATTCGTTGGATCATTTGAGTAGAAAATGAACTCCAGATGTCACAAAACAGCAAGTAACTAAACCTAACAACAAAAGCAATGATAAAACAGTGTAAACACAGCTGAAAAACAGTGAAACATGCAACCTTATTAATTATTCATGCCCCAGTGCATGATGGGAACACCAGTAAGTTGAGTAGGTTTTACTTAATTTTATAACATTGATATTTACACTTTAATTTGTACAAGCTTAAATTCAGTACTAATATAGAACTTGCTGGAACTAAATTATTCAGGTTAAATTTGTTTTTTCTGTAGTTTTTACTTCACCACATTTTTATCAGTGTACTTCTTTTGGTTTCTGAAGCAAAGCAACTGTTCACAAAACCTCAGGATCTGAGGATCAATCAGTTGATATTATTTGTATTTATGTTTATCTAAAATGATTCAGAATCTGTCTTACTCTTGTTCAGTCACTTACTCTATATGACAGGGTTCACCAATCTCGGTCCTGGAGGGCCGCTGTCCTGCAGAGTTTAGCTCCAACCCCAATTAAACACACCTGAACCAGCTAATCAAGGTCTCACTAGGCATACTAGAAACTTTCAAACAGGTGTGTTGGAGCTGGTTGGAGCTAAACTCTGCAGGGACAGCGGCCCTCCAGGACCGAGATTGGTGAACCCTGCTATATGATGTAAGAATGAATGCATGCAGAAATCAATGAATGAGCAAAAGCTAAGAAACATGAAAGAATGCACAGTACCATTCAAACGATTTTCTCTCTTACTGTATGTTCATTTTTTTTAATGTAATTTATTCCTGTGATGTCAAAACTGAATTTCCAGCATCATTACTCCAGTCTTCAGTGTCACATGATCCTTCAGAAATCATATAATTTGCTGATTAAGAAACATTTCTTATCATTATCAATGTTGAAAACAGCTGTGCTGTTTTCAAAATAAATAAATACAATTAATTTTAAGGATTCTTTGATTAAGAGAAAGTTTTTATTTCAAAGCATTTATTTGAAATGAATACTCTTTTGTAACATTATAAATGTCTTTACTGTAATTTTTGATCAATTTAATGCATCCTTGCTGACCCAACTAATTCACAACCTCCAAACCTTCATACAAAATTCAGTTTTTAGTTTTAATTTGCTATTTTGTTTGATTAATTCCAGCTCTTTTCAATCGAATATTAATTTAGTGTACATGTTGTGGCTAATGTAAACAAGAAAGAAAGAACAACCAAACAAATTCACAAATGAATGAACAAACAAATGTATAATTGAGTGAATTTAGTATGTAGAAACAAGTAAATAATTCCCTGAGTCTCGATACAGAATTTCATTTCAAGTTGATTTGTGCATAATCAGCAGATTGTCTTATTTTAGCCCTGGAGTCTTTGGCTGTTGGTCATCTGCCGTTCTCTAGTTTGAGGTTTATTTCTGACGGGTGGTTTCAGTCACGCTGTTTTGTCCAAAGATCAGAGCGGAGGTGAGCTGTTCTTTTTAATTAATCATTTGTCCTTCAAACAGTGAAGTTTCTGTCCTCGCCGCACTCTCTCCACAGATAATTAGGCCCCATAGTTCAGTTAATTCCACAGGAGAGCTCATGCTAGCCACCTGCTCCTTTCGGACGGCTAATCTTTGTCTTGTAAGATTCCGTCCCCGTAGAATTGTTCCGTCTCGTGAAGAATGAGGAAACGCGCTGTTTTTCCCCGTAGTGTCCCACTGTTACTTGAATTTGTAATGCGGGAAACCCACCGCCTCCCCACCCCCCGCGTTCTGTGCGCAGTGATAGCGAGGTGTTGATTTTAGGTGTATATGGATCTCAAAGTAATCCTATTAATTCAAAGTGAATAACAAAGCAGCCTGCCTCTTTTTCTTTTTTTTCCACGTGCCGTTCCATTTATTCAACCTGCTAGGGCTTTGTTTCTCCATCATAATTATTTCCAAGTCAGATCCGCGCTGATTTCCTGGTGGACTTGTGTACCTCCGACTAACTTGAGGAACAACGGAGCTCGGATAATTCGCACCGTTCCTCTGGGGTGGTGTTCTCTGTTTTTTTCAAGGACATTTTTATTACAAAGCTGATGGAATTTGCATATTAATTCATTTCTTTCAATTTTTAAGATTAAATGTTGTCAACATGTATCAGTGCAAGGTTTTGACAGACCTGATGAAATAGGTCAGTCATGCTTGAACGTCATGGCGTAAAGCAGCCAGCTGCAACCTCTCTCTCTCTCTCTCTCTCCCTCATACTCGCGCACACAAACTCGCGTCGCATACTCAATCACTCAATCTTTCCTTCTCTTTCTGTTCCTTGTTTCCCCCTCCCCATCTCTCTGTTTCGTGCTACTTGATTAAAGGAAAAGTGCGGCTGGGGCTAAAATGACATGCCAAATTCTATCAACTTCCATTGAGTGCTCTCTCCTAAATTAGAATGCCATTAGAGGCTTTTGATTTATAAAGTGCATTTTCATGTTTCTCTTCTGTGTATTTTTTCCTCTCATGTAAGCTGTGTGACCTTTTGCGCCTGTAGTTTTGCCTGCCTCGGTCAATAAGTGAAGCGTTTTACATTCATTAATATTTTGTGCATGAGTCTAATAGGTTGTCCTGACACTATGTCCTGGCCTTTTCTCGTTTGTATGTGTTTATCTATCTCAATTGGAATCACAAATATAGTACAATAATAAAAAAGAGAGAATAGTCTTATCAGCTAGAATATCAGCTATTAGAACATCAGCTATTAAAAAAAAAGCCAACCGCTGATGTCTCAAAATGATATATTGCAGATAAATACATAAATATAGCTGCTAGCCAAGCCCCTTATGGCCATGTTTGGCATGTTTGGACATTAAAAGCATTGCACAATTCACATGGTTAAACACTTGCTACACATTGATTTAATCAAACAATCTTTAAAGCTACAGTATAGCCTGTTGCTTTAAACAGCATGCCACTCATACAATGGTTTGTTTAATATTACAGAGACTTGAGTTTTTGAAGGCAGAACCGCAGCTATTGGCTCTAAATGGCACAACATTACACACAATTTATAAAGTTGTCCCACATGGGACTCGAACTCACAATCCCTGGGTCAGGTGCCTGTCACTCATGCCGTTGCAAAACTGGGAAGATTTTCACACAGATGGCAAAATGCCAAGTTCCAGAGTTCCATTTCGTATATAAATGCACCGCATGTTATGTATAATAATTTCAGATAAAATCATTCTCAGAAAAACACAATGTCTGGAACAGAAGCAACTTTTTTTTATCTTTTCTGGCCACAGTACCTCTTGCAGGTCTGGGCATGGGACGCACAGGATTCGCTCCCACGACCTAAAGGGTTTGGGGCTTGTGGCATTACTGATTTGGCCACTCAGTTGACGCTGGTTAACCAGGCTACCTTCAGTGTGAGAATGAGCACACAAGAGCATTACTTAATATTTTAACCAGATTAGCATGCTAAGCTAACTTAATGCTAATGTATCTTATACCTGATAGCTGAAGAGTCACATTAGAAAGAATGGCAACTGGTTAGCATATTAACCAATTAGCATGCTAAGCTAACTCACATAAGAAAACAAACACAGGGAGGGTCAATATTGGGGGAGGTATTTTCCATGAACGGTAGCGAATATCAAAAATCCATTCAGTAATTTCTATGCGGCTCATTCCAAAGATCATCTGAGCTGATTATGGACAGAATTGTGCTAAATTTGTAGGAGTAGCAGCAAAAAACTGTTTTTCATTTGCTTCAGTATGGCAGACAGTCACATTGTTGGAAAATGACAAATGAGAAATCGTCAGAATCCGCTTAAACCAAGGAACATAATGATACAAAGAAAACAAATTTAGAAAAAAAAATTTACCTTCAGGACATGCTGAAGATGATACGTACCAAATTTTGTGCCGAAATGTCAAATATTGAAATTTATAACAAAATTCAAAATGATCCTGGCGAATTTGGTATCCACAGATTTGGCATGACACAAGGACTCCATAGACACTAATATTATTACTTTCTGAAAAACTGTTCAAAAGTTATTAACAAAAATAGCACTTTTTCAGATCTCATGACCTGTAGGTGGCGCTGTTCCCAAATTTGGCATGGACCCTCAGATCACGGTTCCAATAAAGCCTAGCAATTTTCATTTCAATTGATCAAAGTTTGGCCAAGATACAGCTTCTGAACCAATTTTCGGTTGACCTCGTTAAGTTTGCAACATAACTTTTGAACAAAGATTAATAAAAAAAATCTGTTCAGTCATTTCTGTGCGGCTCAGTCCAAAGATCATCTGAGCCAGTTTTCGTAAGAATTGGACAAAATTTGAAGGAGTAGCAGCGAAAAAACATAATACTGTACTTTTCAAAATGGTCACTACTGTAATGGGCGGAATCTTAATGTAATATATTGAATATGATCAGTATGATGAGAGGAATCAGGTGTACTAAGTTTCATTTTTCTGGATCAAATGGTTCAAAAGTTATAACCATTTGAAAAGTGAATTTTTGAACTAGTGGTGGCGCTATAGACTTGGTCCTAGAGACCCCAAAGTTGGTCAGATTACTTTTCATTACCATCTCTACAAGTATGCCAATTTTCAGCATTTTCCTACTTGCGGTTCATAGGGCTGCCATTGACTCCCATTGCTGAGGAATAATAATAAAGTAACCTTACAATTCCAATACAATTCCCTTCGGGGCTTGGTCTCTAATAACATTTAATGAGATAAGCACACACTTTCTGAAATTATATGAACTCTTATTTTAATTACACTAAATTACACTACCGTTCAGATGTCTTTGAAATCCTGTAAGTCTTCTGCTCACTAAGGCTACATTTATTTGATTATATAGATAAATCATGCGTCACTGTAATATTTGGCTTTAAACTGACAGTCTAAAATCTTTTTTGAAACAAGCAGCATTCGGATTCAACCCGATTTTAAAGGCCGTTATAGGTTGAACGTACTGCCATGTGCTTCCCTGATGTGAACAATCCCCTGGGTTCACAACTCATTAGTTTTGACTGAAATTGTCTTTGTGACAAGTATTATTACTGCAACACCTGTTCACCACAGAACCCTTCACTCCAGACGACACTTACCATGTTCAAATTCTCGCTCTCTTGCACGGATTCATCCTTGACTACGGTATGTTTAGCAGTGTCCACATGGAGAATTAAAACACTTCCAGCGGTTAACTGCGGTAGATGGATAAGTGTGAGTTTTGTTGTTATTCGTCGTGTATTTCTCTGGTCACTCCCGGGTGGGTGAGCGCACTTCTTCCAGAACACAGGGACCGAACCGACCCCAAGACTGATAAAAACTGCCCAGCTTGTCACCGGTTCACCCTCATTACCATATTAATAATAGATGAGTGCGGTATCCCACCATTTCCCGGCAGAGACCCGGTGGATGAAGCTGTAGTGGAGGGCAGAGGTTATCTGACCACTTCTTCTGTCCTGCAGTAAGACGATCCAAAACACATGTGGTGACAAACACAGAATGGACAATAAAATAATCTTCAGGTGGTAGTATCGCATCCCACAATGCACCTCGAAAAGGTGGACCAAATTTTCTAGTGATGAATTGATGAATGCACATAATAGCTATTTTAAACACATGTGAAAATCTCTAATTTGGCTTTAGATTATGCGTTGGATATTCATTTTGTTCAATCTAATTTTCATCCTGTGCCATTAAGACTTTGTGGCAAGTTGATGATTGTTTGGTGTCGATAATACTGTCTGCCAACACAGAATTCATCTTCCCTCCAGCTGTCATAATAAAATCAAACTTTAATGTCACCGGAGCCTGTGAAAATTGCAGCGTACACACTTTTTTTCATGTCTTCCTCCATAATATTCGGCGACTTGTGTTTCAGTGTTTATGTGTCACACACAGAGGGTCAAGGTTTATCTGGTTGGCATGGCCCCTGCTGGTAGATGTCGTAACTACACATAATAGATGTACTGTATATACTGTGTGTTGCTTACAAAAGTTACAAGCAACATTAATATAGCCAAAGTAAGCTTCATATATTGAACTGGTATATATAAGCTTTATATTGGTTTCAGATGTGACCCAGAGAGCTTTATTTATAATGTATTACTGTTTTGAGTTGCTTCAACTCAAATTCTTATCAAATATTAAGCTGTTTTTGTATTGATGCCAGTTTTACATAAAATTAATACCATCAAAATTGACAAGCAGCCAGTGCTGGGTAATAACCGATTACATGTCATCTGAATTATGTAATCAAATTCCAAATTTGAGGTACTTGTACTTGTACTGATTATATTACATTTTAAAATGCTCACACGATGGCAGTAAATCATTCACAAATGATTGATTCTTCCTAATTCTTCTTTTCATGTTTTAAATAAAAAAAAAGAATATCACTTATATACATTCAGAAAGTCTTCTAGTTTTGTGAAAACTGCACACACAGACCATCCACTGGTCAGATGGCTATAATTACATAGAAAATTGAGAGGCCACAAAGCATTTGATCACTGGATTTACGGAAATAATTTCACTGTTTTTTCATTGAAACATTGCTATATTGATTCAACTCCTGACAAACACATTAATTAATATTTGAATTATCACTTGGGAAGTCATTTAAACATGCATTTCTATGTCTTTGGAATGCAAAAACATTTATATTATTTTAAAATAATTTATTTAATTTTTTATGATTTATTTGATTAAACCCTGATGTAATGCACTTTTTAAAGCAGTTCATATATATTCAAAGAATGGAATATTTTTTCTTTCTCTTTGTATTTTTATATCAAAAATATCGAGTTAGGTCAAAGTAATCAGTAGCCCAAAAGTAAAAAAGTAGTCAGATTACATTACCTAAAATGTGCAATGTAATGGCTTACGTTACTAACTACAGCTTTTGTCATGTAATTTGGAATCAGTAACGGACAACAATTTGTAAGTAATCTACCCATGCAGCACTGCAAGCAACATAAATGTATATTATTTTGCAACTGCTTCTTTACAGTAGCCAATGATGTCATTTTTAAATGGATAGGTTACCCAAAAATGAAAATTCTGTCATCTTGCACTCGCTTTTATGTTGTTTCAAACTTTCTTTCTTCCGTGTAATACAAAAGAATTTTGTGTGTGCGTGTGTGTGTGTGTGTGTGAACTTGCCACAGTGATGCACTTCACAAAAGAGGCTGTCCAGTTACAAACTATAATAGACCTAACAGAAAACCTGCAGTCTGTATTGGTGGCTCTGTTGCTTATTTCACATGTGAAGGGATGCTTCTTAAAGCCACAGCACCAAAAAAAAAATTCTAAAGGTCAAACAGGTGGTTAGTAAAAAACTAATTATGATGCATTTGTGGTGCAAAAAAACTTTTCTAACATTATAAGTGGACCTCAGGCCAGGGAAAAATTAAATAATAAAACAAGGCATTAATGTGACCACGCATTAAAAGTGTTTTAACATCACGTTGCACTTATTGGTTAATAAAATAATCCTAAAGTTGTTGCTTTCTCTCATCATTTGTGCTGGTGAAAATTCACGCAATCCATTACCACAGGTAAACACGACCCTACATCCATTTTTGATTTGCTCTTTAAACCGAACGACTACGCCTACATGTGTTCGTTCATTTGAGGGGAAAAGAGTGCTTCAATTACAGCACTTTGAAATTCATTTACAAGCCCAAATTTGATTATTGCCTGACTTTTTCAGATGAAGGAATAATTAAAACAGTGTTAACAGCAGCTAATTGATATCCTGTGTTTGTGGTTATCACTGCGGTGTCATGTCGTCATTGAGTGATAAATGCACAACTTCATCAAGGCTGCAATTAAACCTCTGCATGCTTGACACACAGGCCTGTCCTGACGAGATATTTACTGCCTTTGCACAAAACTTGCTCTGTTGCATTTTGCATTAGCCTAGTCTTGAATTGCATATTTTAGCATCTTGTTTAAGTCTATTCTTTATTTTGTTCATGGCACACAGTATTGTAGGATTAGGTAGTGTGATGGTAAAAATCAGTAGGAATGGATAATGCTCTACCGTTTATTTCCAAAACAACATATATGGGCTGTTTAATGGTTTCAGATGGGACTCAAGAGAGATAGATTTATAATGCATTACTGTTTTGAGTTGCTTTAACTCAAATTGTTAAATAATATGAAGACGTTTTTGCACTGACACCAAGTTATAGTACAACAAGGTCCATATTAAAAAAGAAAATATTCATATTAGATGGTTATTAAAAAAAAGAAAGAAAATATTTTCTATAAAATTAAAATATAAAAACATTGTATATAATTAAAACATTTTTATAATAAAATATAAATAACATCTTTGGGCTGAATTTCCAGCAAACATAAATTTAGCGGGATATAAGTATACTGTTGTAAAAAATGAGCTAAATGTGAAATAGTATAGTTTGGTCATATCCCGCATAATCTCTGTCTATTTTAACTATATAATATATTTAAATGGGCGTATACATTCATGTGGTATAGATTTGAAAGGTTCAGTCTTGTGTTTTGCTGTTGCTTTGCCTCTTTAGCAGAGATATATTGTTGCATTGTGTGAATGGATGTCAGCTGCATATTATAGTGAATGTCAAAATGGGGTTGCCATGGAAACAGGGACATTACACACATAGCTACGCTACGGTGGCTATAGAGGTATATCCTGAAAATCTGCCGAGGATACAACTCCTGAAACATGTTTACGGACCATGCGGTTTGTGTGCTTGTGTATTAGCATCTCTTCTCTAATGTGCGTTTAAACAAACAAAGAGCGTCTTTCAAGTTACATACATTAATTTTTAAAGCTGTTTGTGAGTAAATCTGTTATTGATGTATAGCAGTGGAAAAAAGAGGGTTGAAGAATACAACTCTCGAATGACTTCAGAGGAGAGCACAACTGTGTCGAATCGATAGAACTTGAAATTTGAGGCAGTGGTTCTTCAGTGCCTACAAACAACAAACCTTTTATACCTTCGGTTTAAAATGTCCTCTACAGTCTCACAGAAAACAGTTTGTTTCAGCCACAGCTCCAGATTTATAATTGAACAATTGAGTTTGGGTGCATTGAAGCACATCACAATAAATACACATGCACTCCACATAACAGAAAACCATTTCTGGCTTATTTTATGTCCTACTTTGGGGTTTGAAAGGTCCAAACATATGCCTCAAAAGTAGACTTGTCACATGAATCAGTGTGTTCTCATAAACCTTGTTTTCTATTTCTGGTACGTAGGAATGTGAACAAGCCCTAAGTACTTATATAAGTGAACAGACTAGAAAGAAACCTGCATAGCAACCACAAACAGCCTAGAATTGTGGACCCTTTTCTTCGTTTTTTTTTTTTTTTTTAGTTTGTTCTTAAGCTCTCTTGGACTTCCTGCAATCAGTTTTAGCATCTTAGCAAAACCACCTGATATGTTTGGTTTGACTCACAAAGAAGTCGCCCAGGTGAAGTGTACCTGTCAAGACTGTCTGCTCCCTCCTGACTCCTGTGTACTTGCTTTCTTAGTGTGTAGGGCGCAGGGGTCAGTCAGGGTGATGGTCTTCAGAGAGCCATAGGCCACTGACATCTGCACCTCTAGCTGCTAATGGGTGCTGGGACATCTGGCAGGTGCTTCATTTCCTTCTGTTTCAACACGCCACTTCTCTTGCTGTCATTCTAATGGCAGTTCTGCCACATCTCCTCAATCTGTTTGTTAGTTTACTAGGCGATATGTTGGCCCATGATCAGTCTGTTCATCTGCAATCTGGTGAGATCCCATGCATTTCTTGTTACCGTGACCTCAACAGTCTTCTCCCAAACTCCTTCCATGTGTGCTTGTTGGAATGTACCATGTTCATTGTGAAGACGAGTTAACTTTCACTCCATGACAGTCTTCCAGGGGTCCAGACATGCTGATCGTCACCTATTCTCCCCTCTACAGCTTGTTTCTCTTTTTGTGTTTCAGAGGTTCGGATCGAATCAAGGGTCTCAGAAATGCATGGAAATCATTTTTAAATTAGTGCTTGTTTCAAGGCTAACTGTGGTGCCTTGAAACGCACAGCATTATTCAATGTGTTGACGTAATTTCCACTGAAACAGGAAGACAGGGTGGGACATATCGAGCAGCTCCAATAGCGTTTTGGTTATATTACATCTCGGCCAGAGCCGTTGAGCTCGGTAAAGCAGCATTTGACAGCTTATGGCAGCCATAGTCTAATAGATTCCCCTTTTAGATTTAATATGAAACTGTTACTAAAGCAAAACATTGAACATAATCATGTGTGTAATTTATGTTGGTTATCTCTTCTACTCGTCAGTGCTGTTTCTAATGCCGAGTCTGTCTAACAGTTCCTCCTCCTAATTGCTTTAAAATCTAGCATTCTGTGTAGAATTCAAATGGGTCCGATATATTTTCTGGTCTGCGCCGACTCTCTCATATGATCCGCTCTGTGCTATCGCGTCTCAGGACTAGAGCAGACTGTGTGTGAGCTGAGGCGGTTCATGAAACCAAACTTCATTCACCCCAATGGAAAGCATATTTACACTGTCTGAATCGTTCCCTATCCCCTATATAGTGCACTATGTGCAATTCACCATGTAGAATATTCCAGCTTCAGCTTCTATTTATAGTGTAGGGGGCGGGGTGCTTCAGATTCTAGAGAGCATTTGATTGGACATAAGATCTGATCAGAAGCTGAAGTGCAGAGTGATGTCATCAAAATCATTGATCATATTGGCGGAAGTGAGAGACTGCTTATGTTTTCTAAATGAGAATGTTGTCATTGTTTTGGAGGACACTAGCTTATAGTTCACCTTAAGGCTAACATATTCATACTAAAAGCCCCCAAAAAATAATTTATTTAAAAACTTTAATGCTTACTTTTATTTTAAATGAATGCTTGTGTTGGTTTATTTCATTGACACATTTCTGTTTCTTTTTTAGTTTGTGTGATTATAATTGAGGAATTAATTGAGGATTTATGTTCCAATAGAATATTAATTGAGTTTAAATATAAACAAGACCTATGAATTTTAGATTTGTAAACAACCAATGTGGAGATAGCTCAGTTTATTTTTGTTGTTTATTAGAGGCCAAGCACCAAAGGTGTGGTGGCACCTATTGTATCCGTTGGTGGTGTTCTTATTATTCTTCCGCTTCTTCTTCCACTCTGGAAGTCTATGGCAGCCCATAGAACCGCTAGCGGGAAAGTTATGAAATTTGGCACACTGATAGAAGATAGTCTGAACTGTCATCATTGCAAATTTGCCTCTAACTGTCTCTAACTCAATCCCTCTAGTGCCACCAACTGCCCAAAGTGTCACTCATGTTTATGCTAATAACTTTTGAATCATAATGGCTAGAAACAAATTTCCTCTGATTCCCTACCTCAAGACAATTTGATTGCACCCTATGACGTAATTTTCCGTCATGAAAGTTTGTCCGCCATTTTGAATTCTCCAAAAAAACTACTTTTTCGAACTCCTCCTAGTCCGTTGCTCTGATTTTTATGAAAATCAAATCAGATCATCTCCAGACTATGCTGGCAAAAAAGTTATCAAAAGCTTTTTGATCAAAAGCTTTTTGATAAACCCAACCGTTATTGAATAACACGCAAATGAAATTGACGTAGAGCACCCCGAATTGGACACAAGTACATGTCATCACAAGCATGACTTGACGTGGTTGACTTATTTTCACGGGGGTCATCTCCTTAGATTCCTGAATTGAGTCCAATGATACCAAACATGCTAGGTTTCGCCTTACGGTTTTGTGTAGCGTTGTGATTTAGTGCTTTAAAAAACATTTGCCAATACCTTCGAAACCATTAGGCCGATCAAGACAAGACCTCCATACACTCTCAGAAAATAAAGTACATAATTGTACCTTTAGGGGTACAATGGCTTGTCACTGGGGCTGTACCCTCAAACCTTTAAAAGAAACGGTACATATATGTACCTTTTAATGCTTTTTGACCCTCAAAAAGGTACATATATGTACCTTGAGGTCCAATAATAAGCCCTATGGGGTACGTTAGTGTAGATTGTAACTTGGGGGACAGAAATGGACTCCTACTGTACCCCTATTTCTGACAGTGTAGGAAGTTCGAAAACATAGGTCGTTGGCTATACGCTAATGCCCAAATGTCAAAATATTAATAGTAAGTGGCAAGAAAATGCAAACCAAGTCAGGTGTGGGCCATTTTTTATATGTTTATTCATATAAATGTATATAACTCCAAAACGAAATGAGATATTTTCACCAAATTTGACAACACATGTATGTGCTCACTCTGAGGACACATAAAAAAAATGGTAGAATTTTGCCTCTTGTTGGCGCTATAATAGAACAAAACAATTTTTTGAAATTGCCATTGACTTCAATACAGTATTGTGATATAAAATGCTATGCTTAACGAATGCATTGGTGTAACATTATGAAACTCGGTATGTGCCATCAGCACCATGCCCTGAAGGTACTCAAAATATTTCGAGACAGTGCCACCTTTTGGTCAAAAGTTATAACAAAAATGCAATTAACTTTTGAATAAATCTGCCTATTGTAATGACATTAATAAAATCTTAATAGATTCCTTGGGTCACGCCGAGAACATAGATACCAAGTTTGCCGTATTTGGCCGAACTTCCTGTCCGCCATCTTGATTTGAATTCAATACCTACTTTTTCAAACTCCACCTAGACAGTTTGTCCGATTTTCACCAAAATCGTATCATCTCCAGACTGTGCCAACTAAAAGTTATGGATTTCGTGTTGATGGACAAAACCATTTTCATATACCGCAGCAGCAAAGATGAAGCATGATGCCAAAAGGACTATTCAGGCTTTAACTCTGTAATGCCTTGACATATTGACACCAAACTGTGTCATTGTCACTTCACTCTGACCACATCCCATCAATTTCATAACTGCGCCACCTATTGGTCGAAAGTGATAATCCATTAAATCATTTTTTTTGTTACTGTATATATTATTATTCAGCTATTTGCCTAAAATCATCTTAAAATGTCTTTAATTGCTCCTTGCTGCAGTTGGTCTGACACTCCCAGCCATGTTGGCATGTCTTATCGTCGTCTTGCGCTTGGCCCCGATAATTGCTGCTTGCAGCTATATTTGTTTTATTTGTTTCTGTTTGTTTGTTTGTTTAAAAAAAACTTATTTGATTTTTATTTAATTAACAACATGTTTTTAAATTAGTAGTAGTTTTCATTTTAGTTTTAGGGTACAATAATAATACGGTTTCAAATAAACATTTTAATTGCAAAAGATTTATTAGTGGTGCTTCCTAAGGCTCATACTTGGGCTTAGTGATTTGAAAGTGTTAAACTGCACTGTTTATGCTATGGACATGAATGATACCTTACTAAATCATGCTACTTATTGAGTGATCAAACTTACAATTTTCACTTGGTGGTTAATAAAATAGGGGCTAGAAACTCATAGACTTGCATTGAAGGAGCACTTTTGAACCACTTGAGCCTGCAAGCAATCACCACTCAAACAACTAGTTTTAATCTGCAAACGTCCATATCAAACCACACAGAGCTGCTTAGCACAGCTTGAGAAAAGGCTGTTTTTATTGTTGTCATGGGTGCTTTTCATGATCCAGTGATCCACGTCTGGAGCCTCTGGATTTTAATCTGCCTCTAAAGAGAAATTGCAGTCGCGATATACAGCTGTAGCGTCCCAACATGCATCTGAATCCTCATAAAGCAATCAGAAAACAGACAAGGCAATGCAAGTGCTGACAAACCATTCACAGCTGACTTACTGTACAGACCCACTGTGTATTCGAAGTTTATTTGCAGATGAAAGGGAGAAGAAACAGGCTCTTATTCAGTGAAGTCTGGGAGCGTCTCTGGCATGGAATATTCAAAAGACAAATAGTGCAATGTAAAGTTTTACTGCACCCCATTTATCACAAGGGCAGTTCTGTGTCTGTATGCTTCCTTATGCATTTCCATTTCCTGTTGGAGAGCACATATGGCCTCTGTTTCTTGTTTCATTGTGTGTATGTGTGTGTAATTGTTTTCTTTCCTCATTTATTTTTTGCATGATTATTATTATTTTTTAGGATTGGTCTCAAAATCCAGTTTGATCTGAAATTATTCAGGCTGTTTTCCCCCAAACATATTCCAATGTTTTCTGCAGAGATTTGCTGCGTTTACTTTAGTGTACGTGTCATTTGTTTCGCCGTTCAGCGTGGTGACATCTCAGACCCGCGTCCGAGCTTTTCTTGCCGAGGAATCCTTTTTCATTATTGCGGGATTAAATATTGATCACAGATTTAGGTGTCTGTAACAGCGGCTTGTGTATAATGCATTGAGAGCACTGTCTCGGAGGAATGCATCACAGAAACTTGAAATTATTTACTTCAGAACCGACTTAACTTTTACATGTGCTAGATGAAGATATTAGGACATTCAATTTGTTCAAATTAATCACAGTTAATGGGATATATAAGCCATTAGTATTTACTTCAGTCTTTAGTTTGTTTCATAATTAATAGCACTAATTTAAAATGTTAAATGATTTCTGAAAGGACTATGCTTTTGTCTGAATCTCTGTTCAATCGCCATAGGGCGGCATTGAAAAATCACTACCCTCTATCTCAATATGGAGCCATCCAGTAGTCCAATTAGCACAGAGCTGTTTGAATTATACATAATTATTAATGTACAGAGCAAAGCCTTCATCTGTCAGACTCGGGCCAGGACGACCCTGTTCCTCACACCAGTCTTGAGATGGTGGTAAAGCCTGAGAGACCAGCAAGCCCACATGCTTAATCTTGATTTATTCGTACAGTAAACGCCTGACGTCCTGAATTGGTACTAATATTTATATAAATGTAAATTGAGGAATATTAGCCAGAGTACTCCAGCTTTCCTATGGGCCTATAAGTCATACGCTGAGCGTGTCGAGTGCGTGTGGTCTGTGTACCGTGAGGATTGCGGACGAGGACCTCCAGACCTGCCAGGCGGTTATTGATGGTCAACATTCTCGGCGTGAGGAGTGTAATACTTTTAAAATCTCATCATTTACTCCCAGACACATTCATTCCCAAAGGTTTCATCAAGAAAATTAATCCCAGGGCCTTTCAGACCATAAATTTACCCCCGTCCCACACAAATATTTTCCTTTTAAAAAGTCATCTCAGATATTGTGAGTTTCATACGAGAAGCCGATTTTAAAGCGTCTTAAATGGCATGAGAGGTTTTATTTTTAAAGGTACACTATGTAAGTTTTGGCACTCTGGAGGTTAAAAAAACAACTGCATTTTGCAGAAGAACATTGTTTTGGTTGTGCTTCAGTTCTGCGTGAATGTGTGGATGAATATGGATCTTTCTCCTAACTAAAAAAGAGAGAGATTATCCTACTGCTCATAAAACATCCACTACTGAGCTTAAGAGATATAACCAGTTTAGATGGAAAGGATCTCAAGCGGTCTGGCTGAAGATGTTATTGTAGCTATAAACATTAATAGATGCAGTGCTTCCTTGAAAATAAATTCCAGCACAGCTTTACAACAGCCATAATGAAATGAGCCTTCACAATAGATAATGCTTTACAATGAACTCTGGTAGAGAGATATATATGGCAATTTATCTGTTCAATTAAATACCTTACTCACCAGCTGAGTAATTAAAACACTATCTCCTTTTACAACATTTCAAATCCTTCGGTTCTCACCGTCTCTGAAAACCCAAGCCAATGTTGATTCTTGTTTTATTACGAGCTCTGTCGCGTTCTCTTTTTGCCAGCAGAAGCTCCTCTATTCGGCATTGTTTTAAAACGGGCGATTCACCAGAGGTTCGAGATTTAGCTGTTCCATGTCAGTTTTTCTTGCTCGTTGTGACAACTGACCTACGCCAGTCCCACGTGTCAAAGTAACTTTTCTCTATTTACGGATATGACGGGATGCGCACGGATGAGGGACGCAAGTACGCAATTTTGTGCGAAAAGCATCCCGCTAGGTCTAAAATATAAACACTTTTATTCACTATAGTGAATCAGGGTAAGACAAAAACAAATTTTTGAAGAAGAATTTACTCATTATGTATTGACTCATTGATGTATTGACTTATTATTTAAATTGTGTTCATTTTGAACAAAAAAAAAGTTAAATAATGTACCTTTAAACTCCACAAGAGAATAAAGAGGATATCTGTGGAATTGTCTAGATTTTAATGTTTTTTTTTTCTGTTATTGTCCCACTTGGATTGAAGAGTAAGGGAGTTCACATACACAACACAAAAACAAAAGTTCCAGTGTGTGGTGGAGTGTTGTGCTGTTGCTGCACACAGGTGCCTTGTGGGGATGTAGGTTTAAGTCGAGCACATAAGACTCTCTCGACACACACTGCAGATTCCCTTAATCTCATGGATTGGATGATATTGATGATTTAGCAGATCTGCCCATGTTCCTACAGCCACAGTGGGCTCTGCTGGACTGCAGACATGGCAGCACTAGAAACTCAGATGTGAACAAAACAACAGGTTTTTGACATGCAGCAAATCTTCTTTTGAGGTGTTTCAAATCTGCGTTCAAATAGACTATTTAATCTAGCACAGAGGTAACATACAGTAAATGTATTTACACTTTACCCTTGTAGACAGTGTATCAGACACCTGAATGCTGATTGTTGACTCTTGTGCATCATTGTAGTGATAGATTAGGCGCTGAGAAAAATGTTTTACAGGAACCGTATTGCCAAAATGTCAATATGATGTGTGCATTTATGTGGAAGATTTACAATTTTGGAGCATTTCTTTAAATGGATATTAAAACAACATTCAATGGACTTTTTTTTTTTTTTGACTGAGCGTCTATTGAATAGCCTTGTTGGCAGAGGCTATTTACAGTAACTCCGCCCACCAGTGCCTGATTGAGCCAGACAAAATTGTGGTGTGGAGAATAAAGCTTTTGCTTAGCTTTTGACGTGACTGACCCGAGTTCGAATCAGCATTTTTCCGAACTGATTTTTCTCCCTTTTACCATCACATATCAGCTCGGAGAAGCGTTTATTTTAAATGTGTAAAAAGTGGAAATAAAATGCCTAACGGGTATTTAGTAGTGGGACGGAAGTGTTAGGAAGGCATTAAGAATAAGGACAAGTAATGTCCCAATAAGCAGCATCCATTTATGATTTTAACTAATATAATCATATACACTGAATATGTTGTTATCATTGAACACTGTTTAATAATATACTACAATACACAGAGTGCAAATGGCATCTGCCACTATTTACACTTGCAAATAGCATCTAGCTGCTATTTAAGAAAATGCTGCTATTTCCCTTAGTGTAAATAGCATTTAATGTTATAACTTAGCATAATGGCATAACTTAGACATAGACTTCCTTCATTGATCCCTATGGGGAAATTAAGGATAAAGCACTTAGTGCAATTTATTTTTTATTTTTTTGCTATCTACACTGTAAATAGCATCTATCAGTATTTGTTGCGTTCAAATGTTCAAATGTTGGATAGCAAAGCAAAGGGATTGCCTTTTGTGTTTGATGAACATATACTTAAAATTGGTTTAAAATGAATTAATTACATGATATGCTAATTAATTTCTCAAATTAATCAGTTGATGAAATAGATGTCTATTTACTTCGTCTCCTTCTTCCCATTCTTTGTTATTGTTCAGTGGCACGAGGGGAATCCTGAAATTTAGCGCAATGTTCAGGCAGGAGTGTGTGTCTGTCGCAAAGGTTTAACTGTATAATTCATATTCCTGTCATTATCAGCAAAGCGAGGTCGCCGAGGGCACGTGGTAAGTGACCTCTCTCCGTCCAAAAAAAAAAAAAGGACGGCGTATCTTAGAGCCTGTCTCATTCTTAATGAAAACGGTGAGATGCAACGGCCTCTGATCTTGTGTTTTAGTCAAATAGAACTCTACGCTTGACTGACAGCTCTGATCTAAAGCATTTAAGTGCAAGTTTTGATCTCTCTGCCTTTGATTAAAACTAATGAGCTCATTTAATTCAAAATGGGAATTTCTGATAAGAGAAATAAGGTTGATGTGATTGGATTAGAGAGGCGAATTAAACTCTTAGAGCTGAAGTTTGTGCTTATATAGTGTATTAAAAAGCTGTTGGCATATTCTTGTGTGTTAGATGATGAGAAAAATTTCATAGTAATTCATATTTAATCAGAAGAAATGAAATGACTAAATATAACATGGCTCTGCCTTTTCCCCAGAGTGATAAAGGACTAGTTAGATTTTAAATGACATTTAATTCATGTTCTGACAGAGAGAGAGAGAGAGAGAGAGAGAGAGAGAGAGAGAGAGAGAGAGAAAATGGGAAATACAGCAGTCCACACCCACAACCATTTTAGGGTGTCTCTTTAACTACACTTTTATGTCCCAGGGGTTGATTTTATTAAGACAGATTTTGTTCATGTTTTTGTTATTTTCCAAATGCCTGTTATATACACATATTTTATTCTTGTCCAAGAGACAGATCTTAAACTATGAACATTTCATCATAAAATGTTTTGAATTTCCACCAAATTCATTACCACAACAAAATGCTATTATACATTATTCGGGAACTAATTTAGTTGAAAATGCGTGTATTAGGCCTTGTGATGCATGTATGTCTACTGTTGGACATTGTTTTAGACAAATTAAATGGTGAGTATATACAGTACTTGTCAAAAGTTTTGAAACATTACCATTTTCCTTTCCATTATAATTTATAAGTCTCCTATGCTCGCCAAGGCTGCATTTATTTGATCAGAAATACAGTAAAATAGTATATGTACATTTGCATATTGTGAAATATTATTACAATTTAAAATAAGTTAAAAATGTCTTCAGTGTCACATGATCCTTCAGGAATTATGCTCATGATGAGGGCATTTTGGTACATTGTTTGTTTGTTTATTTTTGCTTATTTGCTTATTTTAAGCAAAATATTAAAATGTCCCAGACTTCAAGAGGAAAACCCTGAACCCACATAAAGTGTATTTTCTGTCATTATTACCTAATAATAATTATTATTATTTTTTATAATTTTTTTTATTTGAAAAATGTTAACTGCTTTGGCTCTGAGATCCCAATATACTAGTCTATGATGACTATTTAGGATTTATTTTTTCTTCTGTTTTAAGTACAACTGCTGTCCAGGTGGATTTAGAGACAGGACCTCTTTGATTGAATTGAAACATTTGTGGTAAGAAAAAAAAAAAAAGATGAAAAAAAAAGAAGATCAAAAGTGGCAGTTAAAACATTTATAATGTTACAAGAGATTTATATTTAATGTTTTAATAAATTTAATAAAATACATTTAATAAATGCAAAAAAAAAAAAAATGTTTATTGAACTTTCTATTCATCAAAGAATCCTGAAAAATGTATCAATATTTCCACAAAAATGTTAAACAGCAAAAAAAAAAAAAAAAAATATATATATATATATATATATATAATTATCATATTAGAATGCAGCAAATCATCATATTAGAATGATTTCTGAAGGATCATCTGACACTGAAGACTGGAGTAATGATGCTGAAAATTCAGCTTTGATCACAGTAATCCATTTTAAATCCATTTTTTTGGATGAAATAAATGCAGCCTTGGTGAGCATAAGATAATTCTTTCTAAAACATTAAAACATTGTAATGTTTTCAAACTTTTGACAGGTACTGTAAATATAACTAGTGAGGTTTGGAAAGTTTGCTTTAATAGAGTTTATTTTCTCCGGGCTGGACCTCCTCTGATGTCTGTTTGTATAATGTTGAATGTCAAAACTAGTTAAAATGTGCAATTAATTTGGCTCTAATCAAGCGTGTTACAGCAAATTAGCAGAACCTCCATTGTTCGCCAGGTGTCCTTGTGTTAAGATCAAGGCTAGAAATCTTTTTTTCTCATCTGGTAAGAGATGTAATATAGTATAAGAAATATATTTTTTTGTTGGCTGTCATTGAAAATTCTATATTGTAATATATATTTACTATATCTTAATTTTTTGTGAAGCAAATGTGAGTGGTGTTTGCACATGCACAGCTCAGCACTACAATGCTAGGGTGTTGCGGGGTGAATTCTTATTAAACCAAGTTTGTTAGATTGCTCTCTTCTTAATTTTCCCATTTCTTAATTTACACATTCCTATGAAGGCAAATACATCTAACACCAGCTTGGGGAGGTTTATTCATTTGCCATGTAGTGTTTAAAGCAATTATGTTAGTCAAGGCTCCGCTTCATGCTATTAGTAAATACAATTAAAACATTGTCAAAGTTTGATTAGCACCTTCCCCCTTATCAGGTTGTGCTGTTTCATTAACTGTCTACCAAGAGATGATAGAAACTCAATGAGAAGATGTTGCACATCATACTCACTAAAGCAGTCTGATATCTCTGCGTCTCTGTGAGTTGTGTATTGTTGTAATAGGATGTTTGTTGTTTGTTTCCGCAGTGGAGTCGAGCAGCCCTAGTCTTCTGTCGCCGGATAACACTCTAGAACGTTCCTTCTTTATCCGAATGAAGTCCACACTCACCAAGAGAGGCGTCCACATCAAGTCCTCTGGATACAAGGTAAAACTGGCCGTCATGTTCTAAAAGAAATGAAAACTTGTATCATATCGTGTGTCATAATTAGCAGTGGAATTGTATACGTGTCACGGCCATGCAGAAAATTCAGCAGGCAATAACTAACAGAAGTGTTAGCTTCCCGTGCTCTGATCAATTATGCACATTGCCTGTTTTAAAACGATTTGTGTGAATTTTAGTTAGTTATTAAACTGATTTTTTTATTTTGTAAAGACGTTCATACTTTACCATTCAAATTTTGGGGGCCAGCAAGTTAAAAAAATATATATATTTTTTTTATCATTTTATTCAGCAAGAATGTGAAAGTAAAGACATTTATAATGTTTAAAAAAAGATTTGTATTTCAAATTATATTATATATATTATATTTTATTAATTATATGTGACCCTGGACCACAAAACCAGTCACATGGGTAAAAAATTTTGCGAAAGTGAGATTTATCCATCACATGAAAGCTGAATAAATAAGCTTTCCATTGATGTGTGGTTTGTTAGGATATGACATAATTTGGCCGAGATACAACTATTTCGAAATCTGGAATCTGAGGGCGCAAAAAAATCGAAACATTGCGAAAATCGCCTTTAAATTTGTCCATTTATTTTCGCGATTGTGCTGCATTCACTGTTTTATATATTTACGGTAGGAAATTTAAAAAATATCTTCGTGGAACATGATCTTTACTTAATATCCTAATGATTTTTGGCATAAAAGAAAAATCAATCATTTTGACCCATACAATGTATTGTTGGCTATTTGCCACAAATATACCGTGCGACTTTTGTGATCCAGGGTCACATATTATATTCTTAAAATATAGACCCAGAACTTGAGAACGGTAATGTACATTGGCATGATTTATAATAGTGTACTACTGGAATAATGCACAAGGGCATTCAGGAGCATTATTAGAGGCTCCTTTTGTGCTGCTTAATGCTGCAACCATAGCCAATACCACTGATAAAGCAGATCACCAAAGGCTTAGTGTTGTCAAAAATATAGATATTTCGATACTGATACGGAAATATCATAAATGATTCCAATTCTCCTTTTCGGCAGTATCAATACACCGATACCAGATGCGTGTTCTCGCTCTCACTTCTCTCCAGCGGGCGAATTGACACACACCCGTCTCCTCTCTCTCATTCGCACCAGTTGAATAGTGTTGGGTGTCAGGTCCTGAATTTCGGCGCAGGGTTGCGGGTATTGCACATAATTTTACTCGCGCTCACAACAAAAGCATGTGCACTACTATATAAAGCCGCCCCTCAAACAGCTCACGAGTACCAAATTGACCTCTTTTTCGTGGCTTATTGCTACACAAAATTTAGGTGAACTGTGAACACAGTCAGTTTTAGAATGTAAATAGTTGAAAAAGAAATCACAAAGAATGTTGTGTAAGAGTATATTGGATCTGTGCATAAGCTCTTAAAGTGTCAGCAGCCTAATAAACCTGCCGTGTTAATCAAAGGACAAAAGACAGAGAAAATCACTAACTATTCTTGACTGAATAACTTTTGTAACTTTAATCTGTAAACATAAATCTGTATTTGAAAACTATCCAGTGTTGTTTTAGATTTGATTACTTTCATTACTGTAGTATTTCTTACCTGAATATACTGTTATGGCGCTTTTCCATTACCAGTACCAGCTCAACTCGACTCGACTCGGCTCAGCTCGCTTTTCGCTCCGTTTTCCATTGCAGATAGTACCTCCACAATAGTACCTGGTCGTCATAGCGACGCCGCAGGAAACTGCCGTGACTTAATCTTTTACGCGAGACACACCCGCTACCCACACACACAGGACAATGGAGGAAATCGAGTGTATGCTGTTTTTGAATGTTTTTGCGGTTTTTTTATTCAGGATACTCCGTCTGGCGCGTGCAATGATGACGCAGTGAATAGTGACGATTCTCTCTGACCAATCAGCAGTCTGTCGTGTTTTCACGTCACATTTTAGTATCGCCTCAGCTCGCTTAGAACCTCGCCGGAGGTGGTACGAAAAAAAGTACCTGGAAGCAGGTACAGGTACAACTTTTACACAGTGGAAAACCAAACAGAGCCGAGTCGAGTCGAGCCGAGGCGAGCTGGTACTGTGTAGTGGAAAAGCGCCATTAGACCCACCTGAAAAACTTAAAGCCATGTTTACTTAATTTGTCTCTTTATTCTATTGTATTTACTACTGACGGTTTACTTCAGTTCAAAGTTTCAAAGATAGCCTCCCTGTGCTGCTGTGTATAAGCTATTGAAAAAAAATTTTTCACTGTATCATATCAAAGTTAGAAATTCCAGTATCGTGACAACACCACTTCAGTGTCAATCAGATTGTAAATAGAGAAGCAGATGATTGTTTGGATGTGTCTTTGAGTGAACGACTGAGATCCAAACCCCCCCCGCCGCATCCATCTGGACATAGATTGGATGCAAATAAGCGTGAAGTCGGGGAGCGCACTAACCCATAGCATAAATATTCACGCATGCACATTCGCATATATTACCAGCCAGACAAGGACACTTCTTATTGCATTTACTCCAAATTAAGTCAATATTTGTTGTTACATAATACAAAAGTATGAATTTTGCATACGGCGCGCCAGCATTAGGTGATAGGTGCGAGGCGGAGGGAAGTGAAGCGTGGCGCGCATCATGGCTGTTTATATCTCTTCTTCACTCTGGAGGTCAAATCAAAGTAAATTCTTCTCCAGCTTAAACCAGCCTTTTCTTTTTTTGCCAAGACGTCTCGGCCCCCGGCTCAGTTAATGCACTCATGTAAAAGCTCTCTATCATTACTTGTGCCGTATCGCATTTCAAAAGCACTCCAGAGAATCCCTAGGAACAGATGAATCTTATTTCTTATGTATACCTATTCTATATTCACCGACCCGGTGACGGGCGGGGGAGAGAAAGAGAGAGAGCATTGTGTGCTGAACCATGAATTATAAAAATTGATCCCTTTGTTATGTTGGCTTGTATTAAATTGAGATATGCTATGCGGCTGCCTCTCGCTGCGGCCGCGGTGAACCCTTGCCATGTCAGTTTGCATTTAGCAGCCTGAGCATATTTAATGTTTTGCCAGAGCTTATGATGTTCTTGCCAAGAGCACTCCTGCAGCAATTTACTGACGAGTCTCTCTTTGTGGCAATTACTTCAAAAGTTGTATTTTCCAACCAACTTTTTGATGCCCCTCGCTTTGGGCTTCAGTGGAATCATTTCCATTTTGTATGCTTTTAATATGACTCAGTGTTTATTTATTGAAAGATCTAGTGTTATGCGTAAGTGGAGATGGATGTGTATTCTGGAGGCGGCGTGTGTTTTGTGTGGGCTGGCGCTCTCTGGTGTGCCGCTCTGTTTATGAGAATGCGTGCATGGGTTTGATTTCGGACGTAATTGGACATCACCTTCTGATCGCAGCGTGCTGTGATGTCTTATTGAAGCTCGGCAACAGCTGATGCTCGCTCGCGTCGTGATAATACACAGTCATCGAAGACCGGAAACAAACACTCATTTCTCTAAAATACCTATTCGACAAGTTTCAAAACTGTTGCATGCTGTTTTAATGACCAGTTCTTAGTTGAAATATTACATGAAATGTTTGTGCTATGAAAAATGGCTGGAAACGTATACAAATATAGAAAAGAAAATGTATACGTTAGATCACCATTTTTTTTAAATTAAATTAATAGCACTTCTCTCGCCACTCAAAGCGCTGTTCACATTTGGAGGGGGGATTCTTCTCAACCTCCACCATTGAAGGGTTAGTTCACCCAAAAAGGAAAATTTTCATTAATTAACTTTTGTTCATCTTCTGAACATAAATGAAGATATTTTTGATGAAATCTGAGAGCTTTCTATCCCTCCACTGACAGCCTAAGCAACTACCACTTTCTGGGGCTTGAAAGAAGAGGGACAGAAAGCTATTAGATTTCATCAAAAATATCTTAATTTGTGTTTTGAAGAGGAATGAATTCCTTATGGGTTTAAAACGACATGAGGGTGAGTTATTAATAACAAAATGTTCATTTTTGGGTGAACTAACCCTTTAAACCACCTAAAATCTTGAAAACAAAAGGTCATGACTGTTATTTGTCTGCTATTCAGCTACTAATTCTGGAGAACTTTAGCGAGATAAAAATATAATTTTTGTTATTCTGACAAAATATTTTTTGTATTAAAATAAAAAACATAAAATATAAGCTGGGACAGATGTGACATCGTTGAACTTTGCAGTCGTCTTTAATTGGCCCCTGATTTGAGATGGCTTTTGAATTGTGTGAAGTTCGAACAAACTCTCTCAACTGTAAACCAGGAGAATCACTCTTTTTTAGTGACTGTGGCAGTCCGTCGTTCCTGGGGTTTGGGTTTGCTTGTCCCTCAGCGGAAAACGTACAAAGCATCAAAGAGCCCCACCGGCCTGAGCACTCGGTGACTTCGGGGCCGAGACTGTCTATATGAATGATGCTAATAGCATCTCACCAATCTCTGAGGTGAACCAATGAAAGGATAGTGTCAGAAGTTTAAAACACTACAAAAACAATCCCCTCCAGGTTTCCCTTGGTGATTAAAATGGATGGATCCAAAAAAGAACATTGTTACCAATCTAGTCAATGCATCCTCTGGGCAAAACGTGCTACAAAAGACTTTAAAGCATTACAAACTTTAAAGCCAGAGAAAAAGTAATTAGTTGCTCTGCCTTTGTTATCTCTTGATTATTTCAGAAAGAAATTGTGCTGTGTTTTTTAATATTTCGTGAACATGTATAACTGCTACAAGAACCTGAGAATCTTGGTTTGGATCTTAGAGTACATATTGGATTATCAAAGAGCTTTGTCTGTTTTCTGAGTTCAGCCTGCTTTAAAACGGTTGGCCATTTTTTATACTGGCCATGTTCTCTGATCCGTGTAGAGGAGGACTGTAGAGGTTATTTGACTTCATCTGGTTTATTTTCTTTTATCTTTAAACTGTGGTTTGGTACTTACTATAGGGTTTGCATGTAATTGAGGGGACGATCGCATCTGATCTGTTCGTAATTTTCCGCTTTGTGTCCTCTTCAAGGTTATCCACGTTACCGGCAGGCTGCGGATAAGAATGGCATTAACACACAGTCGTTCGGTACCCAATCAAATCATGGGCATGGTCGTGGTGGCACACGCACTTCCTCCGCCAACCATCAATGAGGTTCGGATCGACTGCCAGATGTTTGTTACACGGGTCAACATGGATCTCAACATCGTCTACTGTGAAAACAGGTAACACTCTTTATATAATACGTTCAGTCCAGTTTTAACTGGCCTTGGTGATGTCATTTCATGTTGACTAAAGAGGGCAACAATTTTGTTTCATTTTGCAAAGCTTATACTGTATGTATTGCCTAGTATTGTGATTTTTTTTATCTGCCTTAAAGAATGATAAATGGTGCAAAAAGAATTTCAATTTCAGCTGCTTAGAGTTCAAAATATGACATTGTTGTAGAACTGAAGGATCAGCGGGTGAAGATGTGTTTTGCAAGAGTGGATAATCAGCCACACAGTAATGTTCATGTGCAGTTCATTATAGAGCTGATAGTGATGAGTTCTGCTTAAATGCAATCCCAGAATGACCTTGTTTCAACATCTATCGCTCACTTTAAAAAGCAGGCCAAGAAAAAACCCTCTTTTGTACTTACAAAACATCTGTGGTTCCACTGCTGCCCCGTAAAATGAGAACATCTTAATTTGGCCTGGCTTGAAAGGAAATATCATATTAGTTTTATTAGTTTTATTTATATCTCTGGGATTGAAGTCCTCCCAGCGTCTGCTAAAATTTTTACCACTCCCCTGCACTTAACATATTTATGAGAGAATGGAAACGGGCCAAGTCTATAGCGGAGTTATCATCACAGCAAAAGCCTGCTTTAAAATGGAGGTGGATAGAGATCGGTTGGCCGGGTTATTTTTTTTACACTGGCCATGTTCTCTGATCCGTGTCGAGAAGGACTGCAAGTGAGAGTCAAATAATGTCTTGAAATACGCTGCTAATAGTATTTGCCCTACTGAAAGGCATTTTGTATGGTTTTAACCACCTGTTTTTATCCAATTTTCAATACTTCTGTGATAATTGCTTTTAGATTCAGCAAGCAGTTGGTAAAGCTACAGTAGGTCAGAAAATATTACGTCTATAATGAAAACAGGCTGACAGCTTGCCATCACAGATGGAAACCTTTTTAATGAATAAAATCTGGTGCACAATACATTTAGCTTACAGAAGGGCTGGGAAATCAGAATCTCCTTATAAGAAGTTGCGTTTTCATTAAAATTAAAAATTCGCCCAATGGAAACACGTCAATTTCGCAAAAAAAGTTTTTACTTCGAAAAAGGAATATTTCGCAAAACTGCAATGGAATCTTTCTTTAGAGAAGGTGCAGTATGTTTGGACAGAAGATGAGACTTATTAAACTCATTAAAGACAAAATAATTAAGGTAATACTGGATTCTTAACAAAGAAATGCCACAATTTAATAATTGTGTCTCATCTTCTGTCCAAACATTAAGTGCAGGGGAGTGGTAACATTTTTAGCAGATGCTGGGAGGACTTCAATCCCAGAGATATAACTAATAAAACTAATATGATATTTCCTTTCAAGCCAGGCTCATCTTCTGTTCAAACATACTGCACCTTAAATGTACTTTATTCCTGTGATGCAAAGCTGAAATTTCAGCATCATTACTCCAGTCTTCAGTGTCACATGATCCTTCAGAAATCAGTCTAATATGCTGATTTGCTGCTCAAGAAACATTATTATCAGTGTCAAAAACAGTTGCTGCTTCATATTTTTGTAGAAACTGTGATGCATTTTTTAGTATTCTTTAATGAATAAGTTTAAAAGAACAGCAGTTATTTGAAGTTAAAATGTACATTTATTTACTGTCACTTCACAATTGAATTCATCCTTGCTGAATAAAAGTATTCATTTATAAAAAAAATTCTACAGATCCCAAACTTTTGAATGGTGATATTATTATTTAATCTCACAAAAAAAGTCTTAAAAAGTGTGTGTGTGTGTGTGTGTGTGTGAGAGAGAGTCTGTAGCTGTATTTCCATTACCCTTCAAATTGCGCAAATTGAAAATACGCCCAATGGAAACGTGTAAATTGCGCAAAAACTCCCATATATCACAAATGCTCGCAGGAGGTGGTTTTTCAGGTGATTCAAAAAAGAAATATTTCTTAAAACTGCAATGGAAACAGTTTTTTCGCATTTACTGGTTACCTGGCGTATGTAAAAATGTATCTTTCTTTAAAGAAGGTGCGGTATGTTTGGACAGAAGATGAGACTTATTAAACTCATTAAAGACAAAAGAATTACGGGAATACTGGATTCTAAACAACAAAGAAATGCCACAATTTATCCAGACCTTGAAGCAGATAGGAGGAAGAAACACCCAGAAACAGCTCATATGTGCTGCTCCCAAGTATAAGAGGCTTTCCTTGCCATTAATGCTTGGATAACACGTCTACGTCTCCTTCCATTAAAAACAATGGCTAGTGCGGTGGCTGTTATATACATTAACTTAACAACATCCGTTGCCATGATTATTGGAATGACTTATAGAGAGGAAAAAATGTCGTTTAACTGCATAACATCGGTTAATGTAAACGCTGTCATTTCGCAATATTTTTTTTCTCCTTTTTCTTCGCAAAAGTTTGCACAAATCTGTAATGGAAACCAGGCTAGTGAGGTTGACTCGAAACCAATCAGGGCTGAATTTCCCAAAAGCACCGTAAGCCTAAGTAGATCATAAAACCATTGCCACCAATGGTCTCTACAATCAACTTGGCCCACAATGCTTTTGGGAAATGCAGCCCATGTCATTGCCCTATTTTAATCTGTCATTGACTAGGATATGATAACCCACAGTAATATCTGTTTGGCTTCTTTTTGGTGGACTGCTCAACTCTGCATATTAATGTAGCCATTGGCATTATTGGATCAGAAAAGTGCAGGAATCTGATTGGTTCTGACAAATAGCTAATATATTATTATAATTTGCTGCTGCTAATGTTTAATGGTGATTTGTGGGTGAATATTGAAGTCAACATGAATTGCCAATCACAAAACTTTTTCCCGTAATGTGTTGCATTGTAGAAACAAGCTTTTTTCAATGCACAAAAAAGAGTCTTGTTTTGAGCGACTAATGAATCGAACTGCTTAAAAATAGTGAAAAAAACAAAATGGTGTCAATTTTGATTTAACATTGAAATAATCCTTTCCAGAATCAGCGACTACATGGACCTGACACCTGTCGACATCGTAGGGAAAAGATGTTATCACTTCATTCACGCAGAGGACGTGGAAGGCATTCGGCAAAGCCATTTAGACCGTGAGTATCCATCCAATCAATCTGTGCAGCCACCCAACAGTGCCAAAAACTACAGGATGGTTGTTAAAGAGCAAGATTCAGTGTCCTTACATGCTTTAGCGGGACTCATTGATCATTGGTCAATGACATCCTGAGAGCACACCGTGTTACGTGCCAAAGCTGGTGTAATGTGTTCACTGCAGCACTTCAGCGTAATGGGACAGCAGTGTGACAGGCAAGATTATCCATGCTAGCGGTTCTTCTCATAACTGTCCATGAAGAACCGCTTCCCTCTGCCAGACGGGTAGGCGAGCGCACGTCTTCCAAACAAGCCACATATCGTTTGCAAGGCATAGAACGTGGCTGAGAATCTCTGTTCATTTGACATTGCACATCTTACTCATTTCACTCCTCCTTTCAGCTTTAGTTGCTCCTCTCAATGCACAGGCGCCACATTTCGAGTGCATTTTTATGTCATGTAGTATTCATCTGGGCCGATCCACCACTGCAGAGCCCTTTGAAGGTTCCTCAACCTTTTGCGCGCGCTGCTTTCATCGCGCTCGGCAGGAGGGCCGCTGACCGTCTGGAGGAACGTTCATGCTTCTTGAATATCTTAAATCATCTGTTAAGTGTGTTTTGGCAGCACACCTTTTCCGCTCACCTCCACCACCATGGCAGAAATTCAAAGCGTCATTGAGAGCGGCGTAGCGTTTCATACAGTAAATGTGTGTGCTGCTCTACAGCAGGCAGGTTGCCATTATTTAAGTAGTGAGGGTTGAGGCACAGGAAGAGGAGGAGGAGGGGGATAAATCCCTCGTTTTATTAGGTGTTTGCAGAGGAGGGTGGGTGTCCTTGGGGCTGGCAAGGGAATTTGGAGCTGTCTGATTAGATATTGGGAGTTCAACTGAATTAGAGCGCAATTACCACTGTATTGCACTGTCCCTTTGCCTTAAAAAGCCACCAGATTGGGTCCATTAGACCTTGATTTGAAACCCAGCGGAGGCAGAGGAGAGAGGACTGAAGCCCTGGATTGCATTGATAGCGGGGAGAGAGAGAAAGAGATGGTGTGAAAGGAGAGAGAGGAATACGCACTAAGAGAGAACTGCACATCCCCAGCTACCCCTGGCTTTCTAACCATCTATTACGCATTAGCGTGACGGCAATCAGCATAAATCTAGCCGCACTGCGAATGACCGTTCACGACGTTGCAGTAGAGAGTGGATGGGGATGCCGTTTCTGCATTTTACTTTGCACGTTTATGCTCGATATGATAAAATGCTGGTTGAAACATTGTTTGAAGATTTTGCTTCCCACGCTGTAATCTACTCAAAATTTAAAGAACTTTTTTTCACATTTGTGGGCAAAGAAAAATCATGTTTTGATAGTTATCAGCATCTTTGTTCAAATAAATGACCGTTAGATATTTTTTATATATTTTTGTGCGATAAGAGCCATATTTATCTAGTACAAAAACAATAAAAAAACTGAATCAAACTCAATCTCAATTTGAGCAGATAAATTTAAACCAAATACTCTACCAATAACTAATACAACTAGAAAATGGTAGATAAATGTGTTGAACTGATTTCCGTAAGTTCCTTCAAATGAGAGATACCATAGTTTGAGATGGGGTTTGATTATTGTTAATTATTCCTGCTGTCACACTGCTAGTTGCTACTTTTAGTTTTATTCCCCAACACAGGTTAAATGCATTATAATGACGTGTGTGTCAGAGCCAGATCTTCAGGTGTCTGCATGAACATGACATGTGCGTGACTAAGGAGCAGATACAGTGATCTCCCGCTGATTGCTAATCAGACACTGATATCAGATCACACAGGGCCATCAGATTGGTTAGAGCCAGGGATAAGAGGGATGATGTCAGTCTGGTCAAACCTCTCGACAGATCTGTGCTGCAAATGCAGTGACGTGTGCGGTCCTTTGGCTTGAGTGCATGCATGTGGTTGTGTTCTTAATGCGTTGGGATACAGATGCATATTGGAGAGGTCATAGGCCACTGCTCAAGTGTTTAAGGGCCTAAAAGCTTTTAGAGCAGATCTGTTCAAATTGAGCACCTTGACCTACAGTTGCTTAAAGAGTTGTTTATGCTCCTTTATAAAATGGGAAGTTCAGACAAGATTCTAATCTTCAAAGTGGTTGAAAAGTCTGGTTTAATGCAAAGTTGCTTGACAACCACAACCTACAGTTGGGCTAAACTATATTAATTAGTAGAATAATTGTAATTAATTTAATTCATACTGCTGTTACATTTTATAAAAGCAATAATTCAAGGTTGTGCATAACAGTGGTTTTAAATAAAAAGTTCTGTCATGACATTCTAGATGGCGCAGGCTAATAGGTCCTTAACTCAAACTGCTTGCAATCACATGATTCTCTGAAGGGCACAGCTGATTGGTTCCTGCTGCATCAGTAGCCAATGAGCGCACATGTTCAGCCTTCAAAGACTTTGTTAGCATTTGCTGTAGCGTTTGCTGCACGCTTTCAAAAACCCTCCACCTTCCCCAGCTCCACCTATATAGATCTGCTACGGTTAATTCATGTGTACAACAGCAGCATGTTTTACATGCTCACAGCAGCGTGTCGTGTATGTACTGGCAAAAGTCCCGTACTTGCTCTTCAGCAGGTCTATTCCGCCAAGACCAAATATCAATATTGTTATACCCATGCAAAACACTCAGAGAGTTGTCATGACAGAACTACAGTTAAGGTAAACTCACTGTACTGCACAGTCTCTCGTGGGCTTCTTACTACTTTTAGGACATGCTAAAACATGACCTATCATCTATTTGTTTAACGGCTTAATTTGAGCTTTATAACTGGATAAAATGATCTCTAGTTTACTGAAGGAAAATTAGAAAGCAGACTGTGGTGCTCATGAAGCATTTGAGAGCAGGTGTTTTATATGGGCAGAAATGCATTGTGACAGCTCTGACCTCACCTGTGTCAGCTTCAGAACAGGACCAACACGGCTTAAATTAATAAAAGACACTGTGTTACACGACTACGTATAATACTCACCGCATAAATGCTCCGCGGGTGTGTGTGTGTGTTTTTACCAGCTGAGAAAGAGCGAGAGAGAGACAGAGGTGGGAAACGATGGCTCACAGAAGTGTGGAGAAACCCCAGGAGACTGAAGCTCTGTGCCTGAAGGCAGACTACAAGAGCCGGTCTCTGAAGAGTAGTTCAAACTGACTTTAATGAAAAACTCCCTTCACTCCTTATTGTGCTTGAAGATAGACTCCACAGCTGCAGAAAAATACACCTGCTCTAACACCCATCGCATGTACCGTTGACAATGTTTCTTCAGTTTTCTTCCATAATGGATTCAGAGTAAATATGAAATATGTTTCTGTATCCATGGATATACTGCATTTACGTCAGCAGTGATTCATTTGAATGTTTTGTTGTTGTTTTAATGTAATTCTAATTAGTTTTAGTTGTTTGCACCAGTTTAGCCAAGGTTGTCAACTAGTTTGACTTCTGGTTAGACCAGCATTCTCAACCAGCACATGGCCATCCATAAAAAGCAAGCTTTGACCAGCTAGAAACTGGATTTTGTTTTGGATTTTATAGCACTAGGAAATCTTTAAAACCAGCAGATGATAGCATCTTTACTTGTAGTTATTCTAAATGCCTTGAAAGTGGTCGTAGTCGTAATTTCACTTCTCACCGTTTCTATAAATGGCCAACGTGTTTACTTCCTCTGCTGGTGAAGTTTTGCCATTAAATCCAAAGAATACAAGTTAAAAACCTCCAATTCACTTGTCCAGCCAAACCCTGCCTAGGTGCCGCAGATCTGCATGTCTGCTCTCTCATTCATAAAAGGCTTGTCTTTACAATAATACCCCAGTGGACTGCAAGGACTTTTCCATAAAGCAATTTCACGGGTGTAAATTACTTACTTTTATATGACAGTGACACCCTCCACCCCTCCTGCTGGAAGTGAGGCCACGCTGGGTAAAGGGTATCTGAAAGGTAGCTGCTATTATGGAAGGGATCCAAGTGATTTAACAGAACTGAAGGACAGAGGCCCTGGTGCAGAGAGGGATAGAATGAGAAAGAACGGAAGTAGAGAGAGAGAGAGAGACCGTCCTGCAGGCTTGCCCGAGGCTCCAGGAGAAGGCAGGCAGATTAAAGAGGCCGTATTCCTTTTAAAGCCTCCAAAAGCAGCCAACGACTCCTGCACCGGAAAAAAAGAAAAGAGGGATACAGAAAGAGAAGAGCGAGGAGGGGGAGAGAGAAAGGGGTGGCTTCATTACCACTAAATCAATAACTCAAGCAGCCCCTGATTGATTTAATGGCAGCGTAACTGAAAGGGGGTTAAAAAATAAGCCTCACCTGTACAGACGTGGTGCCGGGTGGAGCCGAGGGGGCCAGCACATCAAATGCAATGCAGATGAGATCAGGTTTAAAGGCAGGGGGAAAAATGTCCTGGAAACTTGTAGACAGTAATGAGGGTTTAAAGGGACCGCTCAGACTCACGTGTTCACAGATAGAGGAAAAAAAGAGAGAAAAAAATCACTGTATATGTATGACCAGATTTAATATATTGAAAATGTATAATACTTATCCAATTTAATGTACATTACTGGCACAAGCATCTATCTACCACTGTGAGATTTTAAAACCATTTCATAAAAGAATAGCTAGAAATAGAAAATAGAAAAAGTTAATGTTTCCACCTCTTAATTTAGTACAGTTGAAGTTGGTTTTAGGGAATTTTAGGGAGCACTTAGAATGCTTAGATGCATTCCATGTGTACTGAACCCTTCCATAGACTCTCAGTAGCATGTAAACTTTGTTGAAGAGAATGAAGGTGAGTCAAGGGCATGCCCACTGGCCACAGCGAACAAGTCAGATAAACAACTCATGGCTTTTTGTCTCAATTTTCTGGAGTTACAGCTTAGTTTTACATTTATTGGTACAGAAAGCAGTCGGTGAACTAAAGTCAATTATCAGAGCCTTTGGGACAGCTTCTTAAACAATGCTATTAGTCCGTAATGATTTTAATTACTAGACTTATTCTTTTATAAATCATTCTTCTCAATGGACTCTTTTTATGGAAAGGGCTATTTGTAACTGTAATTAAACCCAGAATCTGAATTTACTGCCGTGCTTGGATTCCGACTGTTTCTGTTGTGCAGAACAATGATTAATGCAAATTCATATTATTTGAGATCGCCATTTAGCGCTTAATTTAGCCAAAATTATGGCAACTGCCACAGTGTCTTCACATGAGTAGCCTCAGACAAGGACACAATTACAGAGCCCTTAGCAAACAGTCACAGCACCCTCTGCTGGGCTTTGGAGATTAATAATGTTCATGATGTTAACACAGCATGAAATAATGGATAGGTTTGAGCTTTACCTGGGCACACTAAATGCAAATATTATGATTATTATTAGTTGTTGTTGTAATTAAACCTGAGTATATGTATTGCTGTAAACTTTTGAAAACTTAAGCAGTTTCATTTCATATATTACAATGTTCACAGGTTTATTCCCTTTTTTCCTCTTCCTCCACCTTTCCTTTCTTGTATCATCTCCTCTTTCTATAGTGATGAATAAAGGTCAAAGTGTGACAAAGTATTACCGCTGGATTCAGAAGAATGGAGGTTATATCTGGATCCAGTCCAGTGCCACTATTGCAATCAACGCCAAGAACGCCAATGAAAAAAACATCATCTGGGTCAACTATGTACTGAGGTATACGAGTCTTTTACTTTGATGAAAATGCCATATCTTTAGATTTTGATTTGTTCCATCCGGCACTGTAACAAGATGAAAGTATTTCCCACTTGAGAGAGTTAGTAATTGTCTGCTCTTCTGTAAGATGACGAAGGCTAAACGCAGCACTCTTCTCAAACTGCTTTTGGGTCTGTGCACGGGCTCAGAGAACATTAGAATGCTCTGTGGTTTGGGCCGCAGTGAATCAATCAGGATGTCTGGAACATTCTAGAGAAGAGAGTGAAGGATGTTTCACACAGCTGTGAATGATTCTCAGCTGGCAAAGTGAATGACTTCTATCTTCTAAATGTGTCTTTTTATGTGGTTTCTTTTTTAATGGGCAGTAATCCAGAGTACAAAGACACACCTATGGACATCGCACAGCTGCCTAACCTGCCAGAGAAAGCATCAGAGTCCTCGGAAACATCTGATTCTGAATCTGACTCCAAGGAGAATTCTGGTAGCGTACCACTCTCGTCCCATTCCATTGCAAATATGATACTATTTCCCACAAAACATTTCAGAATAAGTGGAAGGTTGCTGGTTTGATCCACACATGGAGCAAGCCCTAAATCCATTATTATGTCCTTGAGAAGGAGACTTAAAGCCAGTTTTTCTTGCTCCATGGTTGTTGTCCCAGTTCATGGAACTGTTTTTAATTCTTAGTAGTAGTCTTCTATAAAAAAAAAAAATAAAATAAAAAAATATATAAACAACACACTTGTCTTTTAACCAAATGCAAATGTCTCATCTGAGGGCTCTTACTGGGTAAAATATCTTCATTCCAATAATTACTGGAAATTATGTAGGACAAGGAAATGTGGTGCTTTCGCCATGTCCCTAAAACTGGTGTAAATAGTCAATTAAAACTCCACAGCCAGTTGGAGATATTAATTATACATTCCAAAAAAAGATGAAGTGAGATTCCAAAGATGGTGGAGGCTGTGAATGAACAAGGCCAGTTGACAGTCTGGGGAAAGTGCCAACATATTGGCCCCTGAGCATCTCTGCCTGCCGAGCCTTTTGCCAGCCTTCATCACAAAGGTTACAGACTGTGCCAGCTGCAGCTGGACCAAACCATGCCCTCTTCTCCTCTCAGACTCCCTACCCATCTCTACACCCCGCCTTCTCCTTCTGTCTTTCTCTGTCTCTTTATCTCTCTCCCTGTGTTTCTCTTCCAATGCAGACACGCTTTTCCTAAGGCCAGAATTTCCAATCCCCCCCCCCATCAAGGTCACTTGTTCTGAACAGAATTCTAACCTTTCATGACAAAACTAATGATACATCACATCATACACAAGTCACCAGTGGCTAATGCTGCAACCAAAACAAAGAACCGTTTATATCCCAGGTGTAATTGTGTCCTGTTCATATATACAAGTAATATATGTCCAACTGGAGCTCTCCCAACTATCTAAGCTTTAAATAAATACCCTTATTCTAAAACTCCTAATCATGTTTAGTGAACTATGGTTCTTGTGCAAGGTACTGATAAACTATGACATGATGATGGGAATGGAAACTTGTCCTCTAAACCTTTTTCTTTCTCCCAGAAGACAACGAAAACTCCAAGTCAGGTGGGAAGGGGAATCAGTCCTCTGAGAACAGTGAAGATCCAGAGACGGACAGTAAGAAACAGACAGGCCGGCCGCCAGAACAAGAGATGAGACGACAGGAGGAAGGAGACAGTTCCAGCAATCCAGAAAGTCAGGACAGTGATGATAGCCTGGAACCTTCTGACTGTGAAACCGACCACAAGGAGGGCCGCTTGGGTGGTTTACACATAAAGGTAGAGCGCTATGGTGACGGCGAGGTGGAGGAATTGCAGGACTCGCCCTCCTCTTGCTCCTCCTCCTCAGAAGAAGAGGATGATGCAGAAGATATTGTGAAGGACTGCAACAGTGGGCGAGAGTTGACAGGGCCGGCAATGAGTAAACACCAGAAGAGAAAGAAGAGGAGGAAAAAGCAGAAATGGGATGATAGTCGCCAACGTCTCCGTCTGTCTCCCTCGGCTGCTGCAACCCCCAGCCCTGGCAGCCTGGACCCCACCCTCGGAGACCAGCCTCCCCTTCTGCTTCCACCCTCCCCGACCAGTTCCTCTGTGCTGAAGATCAAGACTGAGATGTCGGAACCCATAAACTTCGACAACGACAGCAGCATCTGGAACTACCCACCCAATCGAGAGATCTCCCGTAACGAGTCCCCCTACAGCATGACAAAACCCCACGACACCTTCCCTTCCCCCCCGCCTGCCGGCCTGCAGGTGTCCATTCCCGACTCCGTCCTCACTCCACCTGGTGCCGAGGGTGGAGGAGGCAGCAGAAAGCCCAATTTCAATGGCAACAGTAGCAGTGGCAACAATAACAGCGCCCCCACCTCCGTGTCCAGCGCAACTCCAGGCAGCTTGGCTCCTCCTTCCAGTTCAACCACCGCTGACCCGCTCTCCCCACCTCTCTCTGCCTCACCGCGGGACAAGCAGCAGGGTACGCCCACCTCCTCTGGTTCCCTGCTCTACACCAGTGATCTGGAAGCCCTGCAGAGGTTACAAGCGGGGAATGTGGTGCTTCCATTGGTGCACAGAGTCACAGGAACGCTTGCCGCCACCAGCACGGCATCCCCACGAGTCTACACCACTGGAACGATCCGATACGCCCCGGCAGATGTCAGCCTGGCCATGCAGGGCAACCTCCTGCCTAACGCCCACACTGCTGTGAACTTTGTTGATGGGCCCGGTTTCGGCATAGACCCCAAGACACCCATGGAGATGCTTTACCATCACGTGCACCGGCTCAACATGTCCACCCCCTTTGGGGCCACAGTCAGCGGAGCCGGGCTCACGCAGATGCCTGCTGCTAACGTCTTCACCACAGCAGAGGGACTCTTTTCCACGCTTCCGTTTCCCGTCTACAGCAACGGCATCCACAACACACAGACTCTGGAGCGCAAGGAGGATTGAAGCAAAACATTGAGACCATATTACTGTGTTCAACTGTGTTAAAAAGACTCTTCTGAGGCAAAAAGACTGTGTATCAAAGTTGGGGAAAAGTGAGATGTTCTAGCACTTTGAATTTTGAGCAATTGAGCTTGTGTAACTGAAATGAATGGTTTCTCTTTCTGTGTCTTTCTATCTTTCTATCTCTTCGACTTTCTCTTTCTTCTTTCTCGCCTCCTCACACAAGTTCTTGATGACGGTTTCTCTAAACGGACTAAACAGACTCATCTCTATTGTAAAGAGTTCCCTCTGAGCCACAGGGAATTCATAGCACTGTAGCGTATGTCTTCTCTGGGGTGAAATATTTGTCCAGAGTATCTAACATCCTCATTAGGATGTCTTAAAGGTATTAGAAAAAGAAAATTGACAAGAAAAGAAACGGTATCTTGATGTAATCGAGATTGATGCTGATAAAAGGATGTTACCCTATTTGATGTAGTTCAAAGGGTTTTAAGGTTCTTTCTAAAGGGGGAATAGTATTTTAGAAATAATGCTTTTTCTTCGTTTTTTATAGCTCAACTTGCAAATCATGCATTTAAAAAAGCAATTTTAGCCGGGTATTGACCTGTGAATAGAATGTTACTATAAAATCCCAGGACATGGAACAGGTCAGTGTGAGATTTCTCCAGTTCCATCATCTTTTTGCAGATCCATGGTGCTATCATTGAGTTACCCTCACTCAGCTGGCTGATGTAGGTACTGTTCCGGAACTCCAGACAAATGGCGGCTTCAGAGCTTTTCTACAGAAAAGTCAAACATCTAACAGACTTCTTTTGTTATGATTGATTTTTTTTATTATTATGTTCATCACTTATTATTATGTTCACCACCCGTGAGCATGCGGTACATTGAGTATTTTAACTCAATCTGAATGAATCCGGAGAGAGGGATACGCTAAAGTTTGATTTTTTTTTTCCGTTGAATTCCTTTCTATCTCTCAGTGCAACTGAGGCTAATTTTGCATCACAAACTTGAAGATGAATGTTAAAACTCCAACAGGCTTAGGTCAGAGCTATTCTTAATTGTTTTGAGGATTTTTTATTTTATTTTTTTTATTATAAATGTTTGGCTTAATTGTTTACACTCCCTCTTTAGCTTACAAGCCTGGTTTCCTTTCCGAAATCAGTTTCCCTTCATCCCTTACCCCTTAAACTCTCTCTAAAAATCACATATCAAACAGAGATTGTAATAAGGACATGCATTTTCAATCAAAAAATGTGTTTTGAAAATCCACATTCCTAATTTTTATCCACTGTTGCCAAAAAAAAATCTACTCTCACAGTTTGGTGTTAAAACACTGTGATTTGATGTTTAAAAAAAACGAAAGTAATAAAACGGAAGAAAACTGTCACTTCATCCTTTGACAGCCGTCCATCAAGTCATCTATTATGCAGCGTGATAACCGTAAACTTGTACAATGTGTAAGTGTCATTGGCTGTCAGTCTCCATAGCAACTTAAGTGTGTGTTACTATATGCAGTATATACTGAGCTAATGTAGCTGTTTTGTCCTTTGTCCTCTCTGTGCTAGTCCGGGCTTGGACGGGGAAACATTTGTTCTCCTTCCTGCCCCCTTGCAGTCTTAGTGAACCAGTGGAGGTTAGTGGATTTTGTGTGGTGGCCTTCCAATGTAGTGTCACCTTTTTTGCTGCTTCCTTTTTGTATGTATTACTTTTTTCTGTTTCTGCTATTGCTTTGCTGTTGTGTAGTCTACAGACCTCTCTCTCTCTTCTCAGAGATAAAAGACTCTAAACTAGCTCAAAGGTTTAAGGAGCCATTTTTTTGCCACTGAGGTATTCTGGGATTGCAGTTTCCAGCCCAAATGTGATGAGGAATAAAAAAACTGAAGTAGCATTTAGCAGACTGGAACCTTAAAAGCCTCAGATGTGAAACATTCCCAGAGTCCCTTGTGCTTCTCTTGTGCATTGGGTGTATTTCATTGGTTTCCACCAAACCTGTTGACTTCAATGACCCTGCAACTCACAGGAAATAATGAAAAAAAAAAAAAAAGATGACAGTAGTATTTCAGGACAATAAACAATTTTAAAGATTTCTAAAGAGATGAAAAAAGTATTTCGCACTATAAAATCTATTTTTATAGGTGTTTTGGAAATGCATGTTTACTAAGTTGATTGTTTGGTTTACTTGATTTTGTTCGGTCCAGCGGCTTTGTCGATGTTTAGTGTTTTTTAGTCTGTCCGGCAAAGGGAAGGGGGGCCTTCGTCTTTTTACCTGAATCAGGCTTCCCCCCGACATCAGGAAACTTGTGTCTGTGGTTTCTGTGAAGACGTGTTGTTACTCAAACCCAGGTCATGATATTAATGTTTTTAAAAATGACAATAACGGGACTCGCTGTCTGAGCGGTTGCAGGAGAGCTGCAGGTTAACAGGATCCTAGATTTTAGCATTTTGTACGTAGAGCAGAAGTGGTCAGGACGACGGGGGTTTGGGGACAGCTCCAAAAACAGACACTGTGGACCAGGAAATACACCCATATGTTACTAACAGAACAGCCGGGCGAGCTGTCTCAATGTATCTGTGTTGTGTCAAAATGATTGCTGGTGATTTAATCTTAAACTAATCTCAGCTGCTGTCAGATAAATAGTGTTTAAAATTACAATATGAGAAATCACTTCATTTACCTGTGAAGACTGTGTCTGTGTTTTTAACTATTTCTTGTACAATTATACAGATTCTTTTATGAGGAACTTGGTGCCAAGTAGAAGAATATGGGAGAAAGGGGATTCTCTTAGTATCAGTGTTAACAGTGTTATAAATTCTAAGTACAAACAAATTAAAATATTAAAAAGAGAAAACTATGGTACATTTTGATTTTGTTTTTTGTTTTCAGAGGAAAAAAAGACAAAAAAACAACTAACTGAAGCTAACTTTGAGTGCCTGGCTTATTTTTTTGGAAACACCATGAATTTTTTGTTCATTTACCATGAATAATGCTGCAATTCAAAAATGTACATACTTCATTTTACAACAGGGTTATTTTATACTTTTGTAGGTTTTCATCAGTTAAAGCGACATGTCATACATGGTTGTCTTTCTGTAACACAGTTTTTTTACCATCTTACAGGTGCCATATTCATAATAAACTTTTCTTGGATTTGTTACTATCTGGCATCATTTCTTTTACATTCTATTCATCATAAGTGAATGCCGAACATCAATGATTATTCTTTGCGTTCCTACTTTCCTGCCTCTTTATGTTTGTTCTTTTCCCTCCTATGTTTTTAGTTTTGGTTAATGTGGTCAAAGCCTTTTTAGTTACCTACAGGTTTCAGGTAAGGGAATATCACAATATTCCCATGTAGCCCTGCTGACTTTTGCATCCACACACAATAAATGTGCAATCCAGTGCACTTGTACCAGGGCCAGTGGCTGAGTAAATCTCCTTTACGTTGGACAGATTCTCACGGGTATTTCTCATATGTTTTTCCACCTCACGGTATCTTCACCAGGTTTTCAATTAGCAGGAATATTTCAATCTGTGTCTTCTATTATACTGATCTCACTGTAACTTCCTACGGCAAAGCTAAATAAAAGGGGAAAATGCTTCCTTTAAAAAAAAGTGTTTTACTTTAGATGTTTTTTCCACAATGTTAGGTCCTGCTCTGTGACAGCTTTATTGATCAGATGTTGTTGAAACACCATTTTCAACCCAATTCATTTCCATAATGTGATGAATTTCCAAGTGAAACAGGATATTCATAAAGAAAACGGGTTTGGAGTGAAGGGGTTTTATTTAATCCATTGGGAATTGATTGGATTGTGCAAAGTGGACAAGGTTGGCTTTGAAGAATGGCAGAATGAGCCATTTATTTTTTATGAAAGAAAGATTATGAAGATATTTATCTCTTTGAAATAACATGCGGCGATATATTGTTCACAACGAGACCGAAACACGCAAGAAGGTCAATAGAGTCAGTTTTGATTTCATGTTGACTTTATGTAACGAGTAAGATTACTATTACAATTATTCATACTATTTCTCCAGCACATGTGCACAGTAATGCAATGTGCTAGAATTGACCTCCCATTGTCATTCAGCATTGGAGTCTGATGTTATTTGTTATAAATGATTAATCTGTCACATCATTACTGTTTAAAAATTAATGTGTCCTGTAATCTTTAATCAAAATGACTTCCCCCTCCCTCTTTCAGCATCATCTCTTCTCTTCTCTGATGATGTGTTTACTGACATGAAGGTGGGGCAACCTGTCACTCACATGAGATCCACCAATAGCAAACCTCAACCATCCAATCAATTCCCGCTGGACAAAATCAAGTCCCGCCCTACATATTTTCTTGTTCGTGAAGCCGATTCACTCGGATATACACATCACAACAGGGAAGAAAAGACTATCGCAACTTCCGCATCATCCGGGTATAAAGTGCACTTTTTCTTTTTGGAATTTTCAGTGTTAAAACACTACTCGCACTATTTATACTAAAAAATGGCAAAGAATCGTGCATATGTTTGCAAATTGGGATGCACATAGTTTTTAATTTCCAAGATAATAACTGGATGTCACTCACATGCAACATAATGAGCTCATTTGACAATAACACTAATGTTTGAAACACAGTGGAATAATACCACTTCACTACTTTTTTTAAAAAAGTGTAGACAGTATAGTGTATACTGTGTAGTATTCAGTACATATAAGCTAGTGTTCCACTCCGAACACAGCTTTTGTTCAATGCTAAGTAACAGTGAAACTCGCTCTTCATTTTTTCCTTCACAGTTTCTGTGTCTCATAAACACCTTTCCTCTTTGCCCTGTTTTTCTCTCTTGTTCTTTCCCTTCTCCCTGCTGCATATCTTTCTCCACTGACTTCAGGCACTGAGGGGGAGGTCACCGCTGAAGCCCACTGAAGAAATCCTACCAACTTTAAATATTTTACGCAATTTTAAATGAAGCCCATGAATGATAGATCACAGGAGAGAGAGAGAGAGAGAGAGAGAGAGAGTGGAGAAGGTGAAAAAGCCCAAACCTAAATCCTCCCTAATGATTAGGAGCTGTCCATCTCCCCTATACAGTCCTTACTGGAGTTTATATAGCAAACAGGCTCTTATTAGGGCAGCTACAGATCCTTCAACACTTATATGAATATGAAATATGAACTCTCTCTTATCTACATAGGTCTATGATCAAACGCAGGTTTTACATTTATTTGAGCAGAGACAGGCATGGTTTTATCTACATTGCAGATATAAATATAGATAGGCATGGATGGATGGATTTTCATATATGATTACTTTACAGATTAGATATATGAGTACTTGTAGAGTAGATTTATGTATTTGAGGAGGTGTTTGTTTTTTTATTCAGCTAGATCTTAGAGCCACAGATGCTTTTCATCTGAGCTGTGAAATCCAGTGTGGCACGAGTGACATCTAGTGGTTACAGTCAGTAAAAACATCTGAGGAGCTGCTTTTTCAATAGAGATCTTCTGTACTTCTGAGACCTCTTGTGAATGGCAGGATCTATCATCAGTCTTTTCTGAGACAATCATACTGTTTATCTAAAAAACTAAATGCAGGTTTGGTAGGAAAATGGCAGTGACCTATGTCTTGAGCATTTCAAAATATGCAGATTGTGCCAGAGTTTATGCTGGATTTGATGCGTAAATATTGTTTTCACATTGGACAAATAATACAAAGTGTGAAAAATACAAAGTATTTTTCTGCCATTACTGAAAAAAAAAAAGCTCTTCGTGTGTCATTACTGATTTTAACCACTAGATGTCCCTCTTGCCACACTGTGGATTTCACAGTTCAGGTCAGTGTCTATATGAACTGTGCAATTTCACAAAGCCTTCATTATAACGCACGGAAGAAAACAAACATTAGCCTGTATCAAAATTATTGTTTTGCTAAATTAAGCAGATCTTTAGGCTAATTTCCCCACAACATTTAAATTAAACAAAAATATATCATCCATATTATCCACAGCAGGGACTTCAGAGGAATGAATTAAATGATTCATTAATGTGATAACTTTGTAGGCTATCACCTTAAAGTTAAATAAAAAAAATATAAAATATGTATCAGTAATTTAAATAACATTAGACACACTTATAAAGGCGTTATTGTTTTATAAGCCATGTCGGGTGCAGTTGTATGGCAACTAAATAAGGCTAATGTGTCTGCCATGTTATTTCAATTTTTATGACATTTTCTTTTTCTAGGTTATGTTCCAAGATCGTTCAAGCTGGCAATTATTAAGCCTCTCATAAAGAAATAACAATTAGAGCCAAATAAATTAGCAAATTGCAGACCCATTTCAAATCTTCCATTTATGTCTATAATACTAGAAAAAGTTGTCCGCTCAATTAGGCTATTTTTTTGCAAAATAATGATATATAGGAAAATTTTCAGTCTGGATTCAGGCCCCATCATAGCACTGAAACTGCACTCATTAAAATTACAATTACAAATGACTTCTAGCTTCTGACCAAGGCTACATCTCTAGTTTTACTTGATCTTAGTGCTGCATTCGACACTATAGATCATAAAATACTCTTAGATCAATTACAAAATTACACTGGTATTCAGGGACAGACATTAAGGTGGTTTAGATCGAAGATAATATCAGTAAATTATACCGCAAGGATCTGTGTTAGGCCCTCTGCTATTTTCAATATATATGCTTCCACTTGGTAATATTATAAGAAAACATGGAATTAATTTCCACTCTTATGCCGATGATACTCGGTTATACATTTCATCACGACCAGATGAATTCTCTAAATTATCTAAGTTGACAGAATGTGTTAAAGATTTATAATATTGGATGACCTGTAATTTTCTTCTATTAAATTCAGCCAAGACTGAGGTATTACTTATTAGACCAAAAACCTGTACACAGAATCTCTTAGAATACAATTTGCATTTGGAAGGATGTACAGTAACTTCATCCTCTACAGTTAAAGACCTGGGCGTTATATTAAACAGCACCTTATGGGTGACAGGTGATGACGTCACTCTCCACCCCATTTCGTCTAAATCGCACAAAAACTGTGTCGTTCGTTTGTGCTCGGTTTGTGCCGTGAAAATGAACATTGTATCTATATCCCCTCCTTTAGAAATAACAAATATAATTCGGGACAGTGACGTCACTCTCCACCCCACCTCATCTAAATCGCACCAAACCGGTGTCGTTCGTTTGTGCTCGATTTGTGCCGTTGAAAGAAACATAGCAACTAAGATAACCCCCTCTTAAACATACATTGTTTTTACTTTTTAAGAACAGTTACATAACTGTCCACCCAATATGGTCCAAATCGTTGCAAAACTGTGCTGCTCGTTTGTGCTCGATTTGTGCCGTTACGATGAACATTGTATCTTTTCCCCCTCCTTAGAAATAACACATTGGATTCGGGACAGTGATGTTACTCTCCACCCCATGCCGTCCAAATCGCCCCAAACCGGTGCCTTTTGTTTGTGCTCAATTTGTGCCAGTTTTGTGCCGTAGAAAGAACCATCATAAATTATTCGATTCTTTAGACATCACAAAATCTTTGGAGGAGTAGTGACGTCACGCAAGCAAGCCGCCCTCTCCATACATCGTCTACAACCCTGTCTGGTTCGTTTGTGCTCGCACAAGGCCGCGGCTGACACAAAGTTATGATACAGAAAATTCAGCTTTGACATCACAGGAATAAATTACATTTTAATTATATTAAAACAGAAAATAGCTATTTTAAAGTTTAATAATATTTCACAGTATCAGTGTTTGATAAAAAAAAAATAAGCTTAAGAGACCTTTAAATATTTTTTAAAAATATGCTGTTTTCAAAAATGCCAGGTCACATGGTCATGACTAACCAGCTCTCTCCTTATTAAAATGTGTACAGACTGCAGGGATCTGATTAGCCAGTGTCTAGCCCGGGATCCAACTAAACGCCCCACCTTAGAGCAAATGTTACAACATCAATGGTTTGATCGTGATCTACAGTAGATTGGAGAAGTTGAGGAGATTCACTCGATCACTTTCAGGTGTGAGGAAACAGGCAGAGTAGGATTATTATCTTTTGTCTTAAATTCTGGATTATTTGTAGTGAGATTTTCAAATTTGTGTTCATTGTTCTTGTTATAGTCAAATCACCTTCATTTATATAGCGCTTGATACTATACAGATTGTTTTAAAGCGGCATCCCTGTAGTAAACAGGAAAATAACAGAATTCAATTCTTGAAGTTGACTTGTTCATATACTCTTTGTTTTGGATAGGAAATAACATACTTGCTGAGAGCTCTGAGTTCGAGACTTGACCCGAAGCCAGAAGTCCAACACCAACCTGACAAAAACTCAGAGCCTGTCCACGTCTGAGCAAGAACGTGTTTATTTTGTTTAACGTGCTTATATTTTATTTAACATTTGTATCTCTTGAATTGAAATGTTGCATGTATATTTTTAATAAACGTTAAAAAAAACGTAAATGGGCTTTTTCGTTTGGACTTGTTTTGGGATCCTTTATTACGGTAATTTGGATGTATTTTTTTTATTATTAAAGGGATAGTTCACCCAAAAATGAAAATTCTGTCATCATTTACTCACCCTCAAGTTGTTCCAAACCTTTATGACTTTCTTTCTTCTGCTGAACACAAAAGAAGATATTTTGAAGAAAGTCGGTAACCAAATGACTGATGGACCCCATTGACTTCCATAGTAGGAAAAAAAAATACTATGGATGTCAATGGGGACCAGCAACTGTTTAATTACCAACCTTCTTTAAAATATCTTGTTTTGTGTTCAGCAGAAGAAAGGAAATCATACAGGTTTGGAACAACTTGAGGGAGAGTAAATGATGACAGAATTTTCATTTTTGGGTGAACTATCCCTTTAATATGGATTTATTTTTAAGCAACAATAACAAATACAAAACAAGACAAAACAGTAACAAACAATAATAGACAAAATAGATACAAATTAAATGAAAACAATATCACAGTCAGAAAAATGGCACATCTTTCACACTGTTTACATGTCATAAAAGACCTACCAGCTGTTCCTGTGGTGCTGCTGGAGTCATGGCAGGTGTCCCAGAGGGACTTGTAGTTGTAGTAGCGGGAAGAGAGCCTGGGATCTGGAAAATGTAATGCTCTTTCAAAAACACATTACTATAAAATGGATTTTAATTAGAGCAATATGCTTTTATTCATTTATGTATTCTTCAGATTTGTATTCATTGTCTTTCAATCTGTCTATTTCAAGATTGCATTGTGTATTATTTTGTGATTTGAAAATGTGTTTTTCAAAAGTGATATACAAATACATTTTCTAATTATTATTACACAATAATGATGATTATTATTATTATTATTATTATAACACAACAATAATAATAAATATTATAAAACAATAAAAGTCTAAATTATCTGGAGCAACTGGGAAGTCCACTGACACAGTATGATACAAAAAAATTGTGACAGGCATAATTACCAGTTGTGTAGCTGTAGTGATATCAGATGCAGGTCCTGAAGGTTCAGCTGGTCCAGAAGTGGCCTGGACAGAGGTGGGAGTTGGAATGACGGCTGAGCTGGTGGTGACAGGTGATGGACCAGAGGATGGGTCCAGTAGCCCAACGGTTGTGTCCAAATCAGCATCTTCAAAGCCCTCGTCACCTTCCAACTCTTCCTCTGTGCCTACATCTTCCAGCATGTGCTCAGTCTCCTCTGAGTCAGGTTGGACATCCTGCAAGGCCCTCCCTGTCTGGCGGTATAGGTAATCTATACCTATTAGCTCCCCTGGGACAGACAAGAAAAAAAAAGAATAGAGGAGAACTTACTTTTCAGAAAATTCATAAAATGGTCATTCTATTTTATGGATATAGAAAATAGCCTCATGATGGAAAGCTTAAACTAACCAGTGTAAACAGCAGGTGGCTGAAAAGAGGGGACAGGTTTCCTTCCAAGCACCTTGACACTGTAGTTGTTGACACAGTGAGTGAACAAGGTCGCCTGAGTAGCTGAGCAGTGATGGAGGCTTGACTGCCAGGGATGCAGCTTCACGGTCCTGATTCCATCTGTTAAGGCCTTCCAGGAGGTACAGCTGGAAATTCAGGCTGTTGGCACTGGTTCCTTAAGAAAATGCAAATATGAGCAATATTGTTAGGTTAACTTGTTGTGTTTGGTTCTTTGACAGACATTAACTCTGTTAGCGTTTCCAGGATAATAATAATAATAACAATAATTATAATGATGACCATAACAATACTACTACTACTAATAATAAAATGTTTAACTGCAAATATGTAATCTTGATGATGAATAAAAAGTGATTCATACTGACCTGGAATTAACCTGTTCAGATGCAAGTGGAAGGATTCAAGTGATGTGGACCCTCTCGCACATCTGTATTTTGGGAAGACAATGCTCTCCTTTTTAGTGGTGCCAGTTACAGTGTACAGGAGGACACCTGGTTCATCCTGAATGCACTTCACGTGCTTCTTCTAGATTTGCCAGATGTGCTGCATCCTCTCGTGGTCCAAGAGAGGGACACCCAGAAGGTGTCTGTCCGCCTCCTGCAGTGCAACGCCAGTTCGTCCTTGGTTATCTGCTGGTCCACTAGTTTTTCAGTGATCCCAGGAACACCTTCTCGTTTCAGCTGTTCCTTCTTAGCTTGACACAACAAGGCAACATCTCCACTGTTCCATTCAAAAATGCAGTTTGACAGTCTGGACATGAAGATGGGCTACAGAGGATGTGCATCCTTTGTACACCCAGATGCCAGTCGCCGCATGTCAAGCTTTACAACCAGGTCTGGCCACCCACCAAATCTTTGTTTCAGTTTTGTCTGTCCAGTGCCCTCCCGACAACATTCACAGTCAACATAGAGAAGCTTAGGAGGAGCCTGTCCAGCATTTGCTGTACCTGTGGATGAGATCAGCAGCCATGGTGTCAAGAGCAGTCAGGACCTCCTGAGCAGTCAGGACACTGATGAGGATTTGGCCCACCTCATTGCTTACAGATGTAAGCCACAAGGCGGTCCCCTTGGCAATGCCAGATAGCTTCTTGGTGATCTGTGATCACACAGAAAAGACAGTGAGTGCCTAAAGCCCAAATAAACTGTTTCTTTTATATGTAAAATACTGAAATAATAGTGCTGGACACCAACTTCTCCAATCCCCTCTTTCGCAGAAGAAGTGCCACATTGACCTCTGACACGGAGCACCTTAAAAAAGAACAGCGATAAGCAAAGATGAACAGGCATCAACTGGTACAGATGATAATACTGCATAAGTGCAAAGACAAGATTTAGCAACCATTTTGTATAAGCGAGGCATGTCACTGCATAACAAATTTCAGCATCAAGCCACAGGAAACAGCTGACAATGCACCAATACTGAATAGATGCCACAAGTAAGAATGTGTAATTAAAAGAGAACACGCTATTCCTTAACTTGACACTTTACCAAGCACGTTCTGTAGTTTCTACATCTGTGTGTGAGACACAGGAATATTCATGTTATGTGAGGACAGTCTGTCAGCTTGACAGGGCATCATCATCGTAATGTCTGTCAGCCATCGCGATGGACGATGGCATTGTCTATCGGCCCAACCCTACTAGGACCTGGTTCTAAAAAAGCCCTGGTGCTAAATTATAAAAGACCACTGTATCTATAAACTCAAGATGTTATCAGTTCTGCTGTTGGTACTGGAGAAAATTAAGAAAGTACACAGCCCTATTATTAAGTCTGATTGGACTGAAATCTTCTGCTCATTTAGCAGATTAAAGATTAGAAACACTTGTGCCTATATTCAATTTTACAAAGGCAAATAAGGTTCCTGCTGAGTGTTGTCATTAAGTCTCGGCCGGGGATCACAGCTGACCAAACCATCAGACTGTTCAGTCTCAGAAATCACCTGTTTGAATTTAAAATTAGGTAGCCTACTTACTACTATATTTTTACATTTAAAATTAATATGAATACCGTTTTTAGACTTGAAGTGTAGGCTAGCTGGGTGCTTGGAATTTTAACACAATTATTACCTGACGACGTCTCTTCACCTTGATGATTGATCTGCACGTGGCTGTCTCAGAAGTGAATGATGCGATCAGCCAATCAAAAGCCTCGATTCCATACACATGCAGTACCACTTACCCACCTACAGGGGCGCTGTCTCGATACACAGCTGATACACACATAGGGATACACAAAATCATGTAATTGTGAACTATGGGACATAAGCAGACATTTTGATTTTGAGCTCCCCCTAACAATAGAAACACTTCTACACTGTCAGAATTATGAGGACACCGTCCTCATAATTCAAAATATCCATGTGCATATGAAATGTCCTCATAAATCACAAAAACCAACACACACACACACACTTATATGAAGGACATGCATTCTTGTAATAATAATCTTTATTTAAACTTCTCTTTTTTTGTCACTTACATTCATTTGTTCATTTGATAGCTCATAACCACACAAGACAAACAGTATTCATTTATCTTTATTTAATATATATCTCTGTTTGATTTGATTTTGGTTTACTTAAGTTTATATGTTGAATGTAAAGTTGAATTGTTTTCCCTCTTAATTTGTAATGGGCCCATCCTTTCCTTTATAAGCTGTTTCTTTGTTCATTTGAGCAGGTCAGTTTTAGTTTGTTTTTTTGTTTCTGTCTAACTGTTTTTGATCTCATTTTTTGTTTGTTTATTTTATTTTTGTTGTAAGAAATAAAAAAAAGAGTTTGTGAAGTTGATTTTTCTTGGGTTCAAATAAAGACCCATTTTTCATAAAAGGCTTGTGTTCATTGTTGCTGACTTTTTGGTCCCTCACAGCTATATAGTGTTTTATACTAATGTAACAAAACTTCAAATGCAAAGCAACAAAGAAATTCAGTCAGAAGCCTTTGATGTATACAGGTACTATATAAATGTATGTAATTTCAGTAATTATACTGAAAGTTACAGTATGTCATTGAAGGTAAACTGATTTATGTTCATAAATAAAACATCAATCTCACATTCAAATATCTAATGTTTACATTTTTATCTACAATTTTAAATAATATTTGTTTGTTTTTTGCTATACCAGTAGTTCTCCACTAGAGCTTTCTATAGTTTAAAGTGTTTGTTCATCATTTACTCGCCCTCAAACCTGTGTGAGTGTTTTTCTGTCAGACACAAAATAAGATATTTTAAAGAATGTTGGTAACCAAACAAACCAAACTAAAACATTGGGTTTTTGGACCCCCACTGACTTCCATAGTATACTTTTCATAAATTGCTTTGTTACCAACACTCTCAGTCATATCATTGATTATTTATTATTTTTATTATTTCGTTTTTATTTTATTTTATTTTTTAAATGTTGTCCTTTGTAGAGATCATATGTTTTTATTGCCACCATACATCCCACTGTTTTTAAATAGACAGAAGGAATAAAAGACTGGTAACATTACATTTGTTCAAATTATTTAATGCAATATCATGCACAAACAATCAACATTTTACAGCATTTTTTAATCTATGTTATTTTATGTGACAATTATGTATATTGTGACATTTGTTAAAGGGCAATTCCGCGCAAAACTGTCACATCCATAACGCCAACTAAATACCATGGCATTGTGTTGGCGTTATGGATGTGACAGTTTTGCGTGGAATTGCCCTAAACGCTATTTATGATGGTTTATTTGACCATCCTTGGTTGTCAGTGATATTGACTCATCTATCTATAAATTATAGAAACGTGTGTGTGTGTGTGTGTGTGTGTGTGTGTGTGTGTGTGTGTGTGTGTGTGTGTGTGTGTGTGTGTGTGTGTGTGTGTACCTGTTTTTCTATCCCGGTGGGGACTTCAACCTGAATGCACACAGACTCATGGGGACTCGTGTCACAGTGGGGACCTAAATAGAGGTCCCCATGGGTAAACAAGCTTATAAATCATACAGAATGAGTTTTTTTGGAAATGTAAAAATGCAGAAAGTTTTCTGTGATGGGTAGGTTTAGGGGTAGGGTTAGTGTAAGGAGATAGAATATACCGTTTGTACAGTATAAAAACCATTAAGTCTATGGAGAGTCCCCACAAAGATAGTAAACCAGACATGTGTGTGTGTGTGTGTGTGTGTGCGTGCGTGCGTGCGTGCGTGTGTGTGTGTGTGTGTGTGTGTTAACCGCATATCTCTCGAACCGTTAGTCCGATGGATTTCAAACTTGACAGGTGTCTCGCTACGGGCACGAGTAAGTGCAGTGCCAAGTTTGACGTTGTTTGGATGAGAAATGCTAAAGATATCGTTAAATATATAATTTTTAGAAGATTGTGGTTTAAAAATAAACATTCTGACATTAGAGGGTTGTATCCATAGACATAATAAATACATAGACGCCCTATTGGCCGCTGGATCGTACGTCAACGGCGCCGCCATACTGCGGAGGGCAACTTTCCCATACCTCTCATAACGAGAATTGAGAAAAATGCCTATTTCGTGTGCTGCTTGGGGCTTTACAAATCGCCACACAATTGAAAACAGGTCTCAGGGAATTACCTTTCACAAGCAAAACTGAAAATTTGTTCCTGGTTGTATTTCATTTACTATTTTTATTTTCAGAGGAGAAAGGCCGCGAAATTTAAAAATACTACTGTTATTGTGTCACGAAATGTAGTTTTAAGAGTTTTTCAGTCGACAATGTAGTTGTTTAAAGCTCAAATCTGTGGTCTATTTATAAAGAGAGCGCCTTTTTAAAAATGTTATCTGGCGGTTTCGGAGTTGTGAGAGCCAGCGATCACCGGGCGCTCAGCGCTCATGTAACGTTACCCCGCCGACGTTCGCCGCTGGATCTGATGTCTTTAGTCTAGTGAGAATAATTCGTCTTGTGTATATCTAACGGGCGATCTTTGGTTTCATTAATCTATTATTTGTTCCTTGGCAGATTGTTTTGGCTGAGGGCAAAGTGAAGTTTCATAACTTTATATATTTAGGCTATTTGACTTTAACGGTGTAGCCCGCTGTATTTTTTACTGAATCGTTTACTTTATTTCTTGACTTGTATAGCTTCTTATACCTTTTAAAAACTGAAATTTAACAAAAAGAGACAGGGTTGCGTCATTTTATTTTAGCCTATGTAAGAATATTTTAAAATATATAAATTTACATTATTTATTATTGTTATTATAATATACCACTTGCGATTATCAATCTATTATAGTTATGCTGTTAAATTATTGTACTATTCATAGTAACTATTTAACTTATTTTTTATTGTCTATATTCTGTAATTGATATTTCATATTCTATTGCTATTATTATAGTATTATACATAAACATGCTATTATCAATATATTATTATTATTATTATATTAGTACTTATGATATTATATAATTATACTTTTCATTACTATTTAATTTGCTGTATACTGTTTGTTTATTTTATTGACTAAACTATTTACTATTAGCCTACTTCTCACTTTATTTTATATTTACTATTTGCATTGCACTGTAGTTGTACCATGTATTACCATAAAGGATCCATCAGTTATCTTTTTTATTGCTAAAATCGGGTCAATGACAGAATATGCTTTTCCCACAATAAGAAAACTTTATTTAATTTAATGTGAAAATTAAATTATATCTCAGTATGGGGGTGTTCACAACAATTCTTATCCAAGAATGAAAAACCAAATACATGACAACCCTGAGCTTTGGCCATTCCTTATTAAAAATAAATAAATTTTATAAGTCTAACTATCGAGATTTTAAATAACTAGAAATGGAACTTTTTTGTACACCACATACAAACCACTGAAATCGGTTGATAAATATATTTTTGGGGGGGTTTATACAGAAAAACGGCAGCTCACCTGTTTACTTGCATTTGATTACAGCGCAGTCTTGCCCTCCGCAAAATGGCGGACGCGTTGACGTATCGCAGCAACGTTCCAAAGCGGCCAATAGGGCGTCTATGTATTTATTATGTCTATGGTTGTATCGGTCAAAGAAGCCCCAAGAAGGTTGTGGTTTAAAAATAAACATTCTGATATAAACACTCTGTCAGCTACACTGTTTACTTCTGAATATTATAGTTTGGTTCCAGAATGTGATAAATCCATTTTGATTAATTTGAGTAAAAATCAACGCGCTTATTCATTTGTGGATGTAAACTGAATCTATAAGTCAGCTATGCTGTTTACTTCTGAATATTATATTTCATTCTGGTGCGCTTAACGTTATCGCTACTGTGTAAATGCTATTCACCAACTAAACATATCCTTTTCAGTGCGTTCACATTCTCTTTCACGGGCATCATTTGTAGTAGCCTATTCACAAAATGTTTGCTTAAGCATAGCGTTTTCTCTGAGTTCACTGTGTGCTTTCTACCATGCACAAATAAAAATGTCACTGAACTTTTGCTGTGTAACAATGTGCACTCAAACACACCAAACCAACAATTACTACAAATTACAAACCAAAAAACTGATTTTGCACTGGCATTTTGCACTAGTATATATAATGGAAAAGAGAGGAGAAGACATCAGGAAAGGACTCTGAAATATGAGTGTTCCCTTTCGAGAACAGTCACTACTTCGTATTGGGGAAACTCCTTTTCCTCTAAAATTCTGAAGCCTAAAATGTAAAACGCATTTGCAGCTGCACAGCTATAGCACAGTGAGTGTCTGGCTCACTCATTGGCTGTGCTGCGGCAACTGCACATCCAATGGCGCGGGCGCCTCTGACGTGTGCGCCAATGAGCTAGCAGCGCGCCGTCATACTATATGAGGAGATGGTGTACTAAAATAAACAATGGCTGCGTCCGAAATCGCGTACTATGTGAGTAGGTACTACATTTAAATTAGAAAGTACTTCGCGACCGTTAAAAAAGTACGTATAGCTTTCTTCTTCTCACCGCTGATTCCAGATGGTTTAGAGGACAATTACTCGAGTCGCCCCCTATCGTTTCAAAGAATAGTACAACGGCGAGCGTGTCAAGTATAAACACCTCGTCCGTTTGCAGAGACTCACGCTGCGGAGCCAGGCGAAAGTATAAATAAGGCTAATGGCGGCCGATGCGTAGTTTTGCGGACGCGTATGCGTACCGATTAGTTGACCTATGTAACCTGTTATAATGGCGGATTCGGGGACTAATGCTGCGTTCTATTGTCAACGATCCGACTCGGCCCTCGGACGTCACTTCCACACTTCAAGCGTTCTGGTATGTTTTGCGCGTCCGAGTCGGAGAAAAAACATGGACGCCACCCGGAAAGCTGTTGCTATGGTAGCACTGGCCGAGTACCAGGCGCTCCAAAATAAGTATGTGCTTCACCTACACAACACAGAGGAAGAACTCCAGGAAGAGAGCACAAGACGCAGAAGGTATGCTCATATTTCAGTATGTTTGGTCAAGTCTGAGCCACGTTATAGTAGATAATTTTGATGAAGGTGATATTGAACTCCTTGCAGTATTGCTCTTCTACAGAACGCTTTTTGTCATCATAAATAGATGCACTTAAAAGCTAAATGTAATGTTTCATGCATGTTTTTGACAACTTGTGCAAGATGCAAACTTTGCTTGCGAACGCAGCGCAAAGTAGTAGACGCACTGTCACATGAGTTAAAAGACATGTATTAACAGCTGTTTTTTTATCTCTATTTCTTTTTCTCATTCACGCAGGGCTGTGGTATCAGCTGTGAATGTCCTCAAGTCTGGAATGGAGTGGGAGATCATGCTAGATATGGATGACAATACATTTGCCCGTCATTTCCGGATCATTAGAGCCAGGTTTGAGCAGCTCCTTCGACTGCTTCAGGAGGGGGGCCTGCACAGCGAACACAGCCATGGACTTCCCCCCTTGCCTGTTCCCAAAAAGGTCCTCATGTTTCTCTGGTATATTGCCAACCAGAACAGCTTCAGAGAAATATATGATAAATTTAATGCTTCCCAGTCAGCGACGCACAGAGCCATCCTTCAAGTGCTGACCATCATGTCAGGGATCGGCACAAACTTTGTGTCTTGGCCAAGGGGCTGTGAGAAGAGGATGTCTTCTGCTGTCTTCCAGCGCATCTCTGGCCTTGATGGAGTCATTGGGGCGATAGATGGTTGCCACATCAGGGTCCAGAGGCCACCCATCAGAGGAGGGGATTACATCAACAGGAAGTCCTACTATTCTGCCCTTCTTCAGGGATTTGTCAATGATGAAGGCCGCTTCATTGACATCTTTGCTGGACCACCAGGCAGGGTGCACGATGCCAGGATGCTGCGGGGCTCCACTTTTTACACTGAATGGCAGGAGAAGATGGGGGACTATCGTCTGCGCGGGGACAGTGCCTATATTGGTCAGGCCTTCCCCTTCATTGTAAAACCTAAGCGTGACAACGGGGCCCTCACCGATGCTGACCACCAGCAAAATTTGAACATCAGTCGGGGGAGGGTCATCGTTGAGCAGGCATTTGGCAGGATGAAGTGCAAGTGGCGGCGCTTAAGAGACCTGCAGAACACCAGGATGGACATTGTGGTGATAATTATCATGGCTGCATGCTTCTTGCACAACTTTGCTCTTGGAGCTGTGAATGGCTGTGATGAACACCCAGAGGGATGTCCAAGAGAGGAGGATGGCAACGAGTAGTTGTGACTATTGTCATCTAATAAATGTCTATTGTCTTTTTACACCTTTTAAACAGTTTCAGTGTCAATTCCCCCTCCCCCATAAAATAAATATAAAATAAAAAAATATATTTTTTCTTAGTAGAGTGGTGCTACATCATGTGATGTAATGTTCATGTATTTCTAGGTGTTGTAATACAAAGTGTTCTCTCTCTTGCTTATCTAAAACGTCCAGTCTGGAGCTGTGATGAGATCCTGAGGGACGGCGCTGTCTGCTCATGTTCTCTCTGTGTAATATCGGTAGTTTTGATGATTGGGTCTTTCTTTCCCAGAGTGTTGTTTGGCATTTAAAGGACATTTGCTTGAGTCTGTTTGTCGATTATTCCTGCGCAGGAAGCTAGTTTAGGAAGGAAGCTAGTTTAGGAAGGAAGCTAGTTTAGGGGAACAAGTTAGTTAGGTGACTTATTGAATGGGGACGTCGATTTGTAGACGAGACCCAGATAGACTAAACGTCAACAGTAGACGTTCGGGGACGTCGATTTGTAGACGAGACCCAGATAGTTAGGTTTAGGGAAAAATCTACCACATTTTGGCAGGCCAGATCCAGGAGTCCTCGGAATCTCCCTCTGTCGGATGGATGGGACGAGGAACCACGTTGTCTTCATTCTGCAGACTGCAGAACCTTGTTCGACAGAGGGACCATTCCAGATGGGCTAAAAGGACTTAAAGTATTAAGGTAGGTAGGATGACAGACCTCAGCACTTTTTCCTTTTAAAATGCTTCTAAATTAATTAAAATGTTTAATTAAAAGATGGCTATTCTGTTGAAGGGGGTGGATTGGAATCTACTGCTGCTTCAATGCATATGTAATGAGTGATTATCATCAAGGTATTAATCAATATTTTTCCTTCTAAATATCTCATGAGTTGGATGACTTCTCTGGAGATTTTACTTTGTTATAGAAGTTACCAGTGTGATTATTGAAATTTTATTTTCATTCTTTAATGTCAGTATTGGATATCTGAATGCAGTAACAATGCTTGCCTATTTATCCCAGCTTCCAGAAATGAAATAGGGACTGGTTTTGTATTTGAGAAAGGTCTTTAACGTGTTAAAACACATAGGGTTCATTAAAGTCTATAGTTTAAGGGACCATTTGTCATTTAAAGCCTATACTTTCCATTTAGAATAAAGTGTCCTATCCTGAGAGAAAGAACTTGTTATCTTGATGTTTTGAGACGAGACTCCTGTTAGAGCCTAGCCAAATCCAACCTTGGAAAAGATGTGCCGGTGTGTGTGTTAGTCTTCTTGGTTACAGGTTAAGGAACCACTGGCATTGTTGGAGATTGACTGAGTTGTTGTTCGGGACATGCTGGCGCCCAGCAACCCAAATCCCCGACCTGGAAGGTCACGACGTGCCTAACTTCAGGGTCCGAGTGTCAGCTGCATAATCTATGGAGATATGCTTCTGTTTATCTGTATATGTGTGGAAAATTACTATGTTTATCAATTTCTTGGCCAATCAGAATCATTCAGCCTGTAATCAATGACGTAGCTTAGACATTGGAAATGGTATAACTGCTGTGATCTTTGTAACTGTAAGCGGGGCGGCCTACGAACTCCTGTGTGAGTCTTGAAGCTGACTTCTGCTGATGAAACTGCAAACTATCTTCAGTAAAACTTTTCTTCAATTTTTTTTATAATTCTGACTCTGGGTCTTCTTTCAAACATCTGGTCCTTGGGTCCTAAACTGTTAACCCCTAACACTGTTAAGAAGAAATGTGAAGAAAACTTGTGATCAGATTTAAAAGATTTAAGGATTAAAAAAAAAAAGATATGTTTTTACCTTGTCTATTAAAGGGATACTCCACTTTAAAATGAAAATTCTGTCATCATATACTCACCCTCATGTTGTTTCAATCCTTTATGAATTTCTTTCTTCTGCTGAAAAGAAAGGAAGATATTAGAAGAATGTCAGTAACCAGACTTGGAAGTCAATGAGACCAGAAACTGTCTGGTTACTGATATTGACTCAAGATCTACTAAAGTTATAAAGGCAATGTACTATGGTATGTTTAGTTTTTTACTAAAGATAGAATTAGATTGAAGATAGAATGTTGGGAAGAAGATGAGAAGATGGTATGTGTATGTGTGGTAACATTGGAAACTGGTTGTATTTTCATTACAGCTTAGGATGCTGATTGAAGGAATATCTCACAGGTATTATAAAGTAAAAGATGAAACATGGTATGATTAGAGATATCAGGTGGTATTAAAGTCACTATAGTTACTAGTTTTCAAACCTTGTGATAAGTAATCACAAAAACAGAGTTTGCTTGTGCCAGTGACAGAGGAAAAAGGTTGGGGCTTTTGAACCAATTGAACCAATCATATTGAAGGTGACATGTTAGTCTTATTTGTTTTCTCGATTCTATAAAAACCGTTGTATCCGTGTTTTACGGTGGGATTCTCAATGGAATTTGTCTGAGATCCCCCGGCCTTGCTTCTTGGGAGAGATTCCCTGAGAACTGCTCGGGAAGATCTCCTGACTGTGATTAAAGCATATTTGCTTGAGTCTGTTTGTTGATTATTCATCACAAGAATGAATTGAGGCTACTTGAATCATTTCATCACTGCCACCTACTGGTCAGGAGATATGAAAAATTTATATTTTTGCTTACAACTTCTGAATGGTTAGGCCAAAATTCTCTTTTTGATTCAGTGTAGCACCCAATGATGCCCAATTTTCCCATATCGGGCATTTTGGACATCAGCCATTTTTAATTTTTTCGTAAAATGCTGCATTTTATGAATGCATTAGTGTAACATTACAAAACTAGCTATGTATCATCGCCACCATTCCCTGAAGGTACTAAAAGGTGTAGGAATTAATTTAAAATGAATTTTCAAAAAATGCTAATAGCTTTTAATTAATTTTGATTAATTAAACTGCCCTTGATACATTCCTTGAGTCATACCGAGAACAATGATAACAATTATACCATTTTTGGCCGAAATTGCTGTCCACCATTTTGAATTTCTTTAAAAACCTACCTTTTAACTCCTTAGAAACTGTTGGTCCAATTTTCAGATCATCAGACAATGCTAGCAAAAATGTATCAAAAGCTTTTTGATAGACAGAACTATTCTTAAATGACACATCAATGAAACTGATGGCATGCCATGATGATTCTGAGGCTGTAACTCTGTTGTTTTGTCAAAATGTTTTGTCAAATTGACACCAAACTCTGTATGTTTTTGTCACCTCATGCTGGCTACACAACATCAATTTGGTAACAGTGCCACCTATTGTTCAAAAGTGATAAGCAATTAAATCATATTACTAGTGATTGTATTTATGATTTTTCAGCCGTTGTGCCAAAAATAATGTCTTTCATTTGTTCCAGTTTGATAACTTATCCATTTCTTGCGCTTGGCCCCTTAATTGCTGCTTGCAACTATATTTTAATATGTTTTTGTAGAAAATTATCAAGACACCTCTGCTTTAGCCCCAATATCCTTCTTCTTGGTATTTTGACTGTTTCCTTTTACAAAGTAAAACAAGTTCCATTCCAAACAAGTATTGTCTGGACCTCTGCTGGAAACGAAACATGGAGGCTGAACCTCTTGGAACTGAATTGAATAACCCTGATAAACAGAGTAAAACTGTAAATGGTTTAGCATTGCATTATATGAAAGTAAAACAATGCATTGCTGTATGATTTACAATAAAAAAAATGATGAAAAACATCAGAAAATTATTATATTTTATTTACATTAATTTGCTTCTCATTTTTGTTATCAGTTATGATTTAACATTAAATCACTTGATAAAATATATGGTTATAGCCTAAGTTGTAAAATATACAAGCAACAATATGCCATCCCATAATACCTGAAACAATTACACCATATTTTTTTCAGTGAATTTTGTCTGCCAAAGCTGCTAGATGAACACACAGGACATTTCACATTTAATGTCACCATGAAATTAAAATTGACAATTTTTTATGGAATATTGCAGTATTTTAAATGATTTATCCATCCACATCGTTATTTTCTTTCTTTTTTATATAATATAATAATATATTTAATTTGTAAACACATCTTATAGAAGAAAAAAAATATGTTTTCTTTCTCTTCTGCAAAGTGCATGTAAGCTGTGCTTGGATCTGTAATTGCTGCTTGGAACTATACACAGGGTTCCCACACCTTGCTTAACTTCAAATTCAAGGACCTTTCAAGGACTTTCCAGGTCCAATACCCTCAAATTCAAGGACTTAATGTGGGGACACATTTGTTGTGTCCAACAACAAACGATGAGGTACCATGGTAGTTTCATGCGCGCGTGAACGTCATGGCAACGTACAACACTAAGTACCTCATGTAGGAAACACTTAACGTAAATGCGCTTAACTAGTGTAAATCAAGCAAGCTAGTATGCATAGGCCGTGAAGCGTTGGCGAAATAACACATTAGGGGACCGGAGTGAAAATGGAATTTTTTCCAGAAAACTTATTGCACAAAATAAATTCAAGCACTTTCAAGGACTTGTCTCTATGTATGTTTATTTTCAAAAACATTCCAGGGCCTTGAAAACATTTTTTCAGATTCACAAACTTTCAAGGATTTCAAGGACCCGTGGGAACCCTGTATACAACAGTAAATTATTAATAAATATATTAGTTACATATAAATATATTTTTTAATAATAAAAAAATAAAAAAATCTTCTTTTGAAAAGTGCATATATGCTGTGCTTGCGCCTGTAATTGCATTTGTGTATATATACACATATAATCAACAACACATTATTTTTATTTTAAGCAGTAATAAAAGTTCATGTATGATCCGTCCACATGCTCTCACCTTTGGAAAATTCTTCTGTGTACCAGTTCCTAGCAAAGATCTCAGGGAGCTGCTTGACAGGGAGGGAACTGCCCACACATCCTGAACAACAGTACACCTAAAGAATACACTGTTGCTCTCATGGGGAGCTCTTGTGCCTGGAAGAAAGAACAAGATTTGTCCATTACCATTAGTTTGTATTTCCACAGCTTTTGTCTATTTATTTATTATAATACAACAAATGATCTATTGTTCTTATTGGCTCTGTCTGAATGGCTCATTAAAACTTGTCACCATAGATTTGTGGAATAATACGTACCACTGTTATGTTGAATGGGCAGACTTCTTCAAGCATCTACTACAGCCAAAGTCTATTACTTCGACCTGCAAAGTGTTTCGCAGCATATTCTTGCAACATGCCGTAGTACAAACCGACGCATATCTTCACATGCAGGGGCGCGGGAAGAGGTTTTAGGTTGGGGGTGCTGATTTTTTTTTTTTTGGGGGGGGGGGGGGGGGGGGGGGGTCACCACTTTTGAATAAGAAACAATATCAAGCCTATAAAACTCGTCAAACCTCCGCGAATCACAACAAGCTTATCAGTGAGAACACTTGTTCAAATAGCGCACACACTCAAACCTGACTGCACATCACATTTTTGACTTTATTGATTCTGCTTTTATTCGTAATGCGTAATGGACCGGTCAACGGGACATAAATTAATCCTTAAAGGATGGGACTTTATGGGACATTTGCACAAAAAGAATAAATAACTTATACCGTAGCCTATTTTATAAGTCGCTCCGGAGTCGCATATCAGTCAAAAAATGCGTCACGAGGAAGAAAAAACATATATAGCCTAAGTCGCACTGGACTAAGTCGCATTTTTTTAGAAATTTGTTTCACACACAAAAAAAAAAATGTTACAGACAGTTCTCCGCTACGGACGTGAGCGCTCTAAAGCGGCACTAAACGAATGTTTTAAAACTTTCACAGAGACCTCAAACAGAAAGCACAAAGCCTGTATCTTAATTTTAATCGATGTTTCATCAACCAATTGTCTGGGTTTAATAAATAAGAAGTATAGGCTATTAGAAAATAGATAATCAGGACACGGAGGCGCTGGCGAACCTGGAGCTTGTCTCATAAATGAACCGAAACTCAGCGTAGGCCTATAAGGTAGCCTATTGCCTCACAGACCTGAGACATATAGATAGCTTGAAATGTCTACTTTTAAGCAGAACAATTCAAAACGAAAGAAAACAGACTGCGCTGCTTATGTAATTCGTATGAAATTTGCATTTCTCTCTGGCGCTGCGAAGATCGCGAGTCGTCAACTTCATCTTATAGCCGACACTGACATAAAAAATTAGTTTTATTAGTAAACAATTAAAATGTCTCCTGCTATATTTTACATATTTGCCTGTTCCTTACAAAACACTAACAGTGGGGTTTTTTACTGTTTTTTTTTTTTTTTTTTTGAGCAGCTGCGGATGTAATGGGTAGAGAAAATTACCACATATATTAGTTTAATTGACAAAAACCTTCTTCTATTTGTTTACTTTAAAAAAAAAATAGCCGTTGCACTGCTTCAGTTGGGTTGCCATGGAGACGGTAGCTCAAGCGCCCAGAAATAAACATCCAGCGCTTGAGAAAGACATAATTTTGAGAGAGGGCAAAGCGCAAATGCTGGCAGTGGCAGGTCGTAGCGCCACTTCCGGTGGCATCGCCAGATGCCGTGGCTGGCAGCTGCCAGTCGTTTCTGGCAGCTGCCAGATTTCTCGCGGCAGATTCCATGGTTTTTCTCGCTGTTTTTGCTGTTTGCTCGGTAAAAACTACACTGTTCTCAGTGGCGTGCGGTGGTGTTTTTTGTTGTAGTTGTTGTATTATTATTATTATTATTATTATACATTTTTATGGATCAGCTGCCAGAGTTAGTGCCAAGAGTCACAATCGTTTGTCGCCTTTTATTTTTAAATGAAAGATTTGATTATGCATATTATATACCAGCAAGCAGATGCGATCAGAATATGAACCCAATAAGCTAAATTGCATAAGTATTTAATAAAGAACATATGAACATACACACAGATAAGGAGTGCCCAGCTGCCGCTAGCCAATACTGTATATGCACACGCGCTCGCACACACAAACATATGTTTTTATGTATTTAATGTAACACTAGTTATTAACTAGTAGCTTGCATATTACTATATAAGCTGTTTATTAGTACTCATAAAGCACATACTAATGCCGTATTATACGTGACCATATTCTACATTTTACCCTATACCTGAACAGTAGGCTAATTAGGAGTTTGAGGCAAAAGTCAATAGTTAGTTAATAGTGAGAAATGGAGACAAATATATAGGAAGTGTGTATATATTGTTATATATATATATATATATATATATATATATATACATACACACTCACCTAAAGGATTATTAGGAACACCATACTAATACTGTGTTTGACCCCCTTTTGCCTTCAGAACTGCAAAATTGCTTAAATCACCTTTCTTTCCCATTCTGACATTCAGTTTGGAGTTCAGGAGATTGTCTTGACCAGGACCACACCCCTAAATGCATTGAAGCAACTGCCATGTGATTGGTTGATTAGATAATTGCATTAATGAGAAATTGAACAGGTGTTCCCAATAATCCTTTAGGTGAGTGTATATATATATACATATGATTGAAAAAATCATATGTAACACTGTATGATCTGAATAAAAGGCAGATAACCTTTGGAAACATGAAGGCATTAAACACACGATTGCGACCATATGGTTTATTTGTACTTTTTTTCAATCATCTCCAGGTCATTTTATGGTAAATTACCAGGTAAGTTTATGAACAATTCAGTGCTACCTGACATAGCATTTATTACAGTACAAAAACTATTGTCTTATATTTGATAAAAATGAATAAAAAAAGTGTTTGTAGTACATTAACAAATCATTATTAGAAGAAAGACATAAGAGAAAAAAAATAAAGTTTCTACATTCTTATAAACAGTATCCTATATATATATATATATATATATATATATATATATATAACATTTTTGTCCCACTCACTTCTGAAATGTTGGCTATGCACCTGTGTATAGTATACACGTGCATATATACTGTCTATACAGCTAAGCACTCCTTTATGTGTTCTTTATGGGAAAATGCTGTTTATCTTATTGGGTTCATATTCTGATCGCATCTGCTTGCTGGTATGTAATATGCATCATCAAATCTTTCATTTAAAAATGGCCCTGCAGATAATTTTTGTATCTCCACTTCTTTCCAACCCACAGGTATATTTTTAAACCTTTCCAATCTCTGTTAAAAAGTATCGAAAGAGTATATCACCAGTACAGTTGTCTAGGTGATGTATATTGTCATGTTCCGTGTAGAAAAGTTATTATTATTATGCGTTTATACTGTATGTATTGGATAGCAGCTTTAGCTAGCGAACTAGTTGAAGTTAGCCTGTCACCATCAGTGAAGGTTCCGTTCTCTCGTCTTTTTGTATTGACTGTAAACAGTTGTGTCAAGTGAACATCGGTATGTTTAAAGTGTAAGATGTAATGTCTACATATTTGAATGTGCTATACCAATTGTTTCAAGATATAATACAATTTATAGTGTCATTTGTTGATGTATATTTGATGTATTATACAGTAAGACTGGTATCTATTTCACAGTATGTTATTAATGGGTTTTGTATTTTATCTGATATATACCAATGCTTCACATATTGATTTGTTTATCGTATTCAGTATAGTTATAGACCATTTCTATATTATATGGTCCATGTAATGGCTAACGTTACGGTTTATGACCTCATCGTATTATTATTGAGATATTTGACTCAGCCCAGACATAAACATCCAGCGCTTGAGAAAGACATAATTTTTGTATCTCCACTTCTTTCCAACCCACAGTGCTATCCAGCCTGTGGTTTTGTACCTGCCCAGATTCCCCTAGGTCTGAGGCCGGTAACACGGACAAATTCTTTCGACACACACACAATATTAGCCTATACGTAACACTCTGCGCTTATGTTTTAAAAACATAATTTAACATATAAATAACAATTTTTAAATAGCCCACTTAAAGTGTTTATTACAAATAAATGACTAAATGCTAAAAATGAATACATTTTAATGAACAAACATATGCGTTGCATTTACAATTCTGTGAAAACAGGGGGTGCTGCAGCACCCCCAGCACCCCCACTTCCCGCGTCCCTGTTCACATGGCGTACATGGGCCCCTCTAAGACCAGTATGTATTCATCTGGTCTCTCATACCAGTCCAGCAGCTCTTATACTTGAGGAACACTGGAGCCTTTGTTCAGAAGAACCATTATAGTGACCTCTTTTTGACAAATAGACCCTACAGGAGAGATAATAGTTATATGAAAGTGAGATGATAAGGGGACGTGGCTTAACTTATCTGAATTACTACAACATAATTATGTCCTGCATTGGGGTAAGTAGGTTTGAGGAATTCTACTGTAAATTCAACTGTAAATATTAACTGATGTTGTGGTCACATTTACTGTTGATAGGCGAAATCCAATTTTGCGTGCGGGCGAAAAAGTTCCACACGCACATTTTACTCGTTCATGTTGGTCACGCGAATTCGCCGTGCTGACAAACAGAAAGCTGCTTGGCTTGAAAGTTCATACGCTATTGACAATGGGCCTTTTTGTCTGTCAAAATTCCATTAAAATAGCCTATCGCTAAAGTGACCATACTCTGAGAGTAAGAAAACAAAGAGAGAAGCAGTCTACTTACAATACTGACATTTTCCATGTTTTCTGTCTTCACTACATATTTGATTACCACCTATTTACCAAAAAAATATGTATTTTTTTGTGAGAATGGGTTACAATTAATTAATTATCTCTGCACATCTGTCACATGACTCCAGACATGAACCTTGATGTAACTTTTCATGAGTTTAAATTCCAAGAGTGCAAATAACTTTTGTTAGCAAGTAATGAAACAAACCTTTCGTGAATCGGACAAACGGGTTCCTTCAAAGACATTTCCGTATGATCCTTTAGCCAGCATTCAACCAGTTTCATAGTCCTGGAAGATGTCCCGTTAATATAAAAAAATTACAGTATAAACTAAAAAAAGAAAAAAAGAAACCTGATTAAAGTTTGCCTTAGAATGGACACATTATTGTGCTATGGGGCCTCACACAACCAAAATATCCTTGATCCTCAATCCACATTTTCATTAGGATAAAAAAGACAATGTCCAGAAGAAGACATTAAAAATGTGTCATGTTGGAGCTTTTGGAAGTAAACTAACCTGTATTTCCCTTTAAAATTAAATGGATAATTTCCTCTTCAGTCTTCCAAAAAATATTGTCTGATGATGAAGCAGTGCTGTTGTTCTCCTCCTCATGGATCATTGACACAGTCAGAGAAGTACTGTTGCTGTGAGTGCTGATTCCCCCTTGCTTTTCACTGGGAATGTCTTTATCAACATCCTGCACAGGGGTGAGAGAAGACACGCAGCTGTATACTGAAGTTGTTCAACTTCAGGAATGTCTTTTTAAATCTCCTGTACAGCAGTTAGGGAGGACACACAGACAGAGGTGACCCTAAGAAAAATCAGAAAACTTTGCGTGACTGGAAGTGGAAGTGAATACCACTTGTGGAAAATATGCTTCCCCTTTCAAATAGATTACAACAGAGAAGACACGTTCACGCATTATAATCACCACTGATAATTTGGTATGACATTTTGGCTGAGATCACACATGTAAGCAAGGCACTACTAGCAGCAGATGTGTCTTTGGACACAGCCGTTATGCTGGTCATTTCTCTGAAAGACTTCTTGGTTCAGTACGTCTTGGTTAATGAAACTGTTGACACAGCTATCCAGGAACTTGGTGACAGATTAAAAAATATGTGCCATGTCTTTGACAAATTTAGTTTTTTTTAATCAAGATGGAAACTATGACAAAAGATGAACTGAAGGGAACTGTAATGAAGTATGCACTTACAACAAGTGACATTTCAAGAGACATCATTTAGGAAATATACCCTGCAAACCAAATTCTCAAAGGGCATTTATTGTTTCTTTTCATATTTAATTGTAATTCTTTGCTTTTGAAAATATACTTTGTAATTTTACTACTACTTGTGTTATTTAAATTTGCAGATACTTTTGACGTGACTGACCCGAGTTCGAATCAACCTTTTGTCAACCTTTTCGAATCAACTTGTTCTTCTCCCTTTTCCTATCGCATATCAGATTGGAAAGGCATTTATTTTCAATTAATATGAAGAAAATATGTGAAAAGTGGAATTAAAGTGCCTAACGGTTATTTAATAATAAAGTGTTTATCAGGTTGGGTTAGGGGTAGGTGTAGGGAGGCCTTTATTGCCCCAATAAGGCGGCATTTATTTAATAAATATAATAATTTACACTCAATATATTATTGCATACCATTTTATAATGTACTCCAATACTGAGGTGCAAATAGTATCTAACTACAATTAACAGTTACTGCAAAGAAAAAAGCACTGTGCGAACCTCCGCTGGAAAGACAATATAGAGACGTCTTGGAACTTTAATTGAATACCCCTGGGTTAGGGGATAGAATACAAAGACTATATATTCACTAGGCCTATTCTATATTACACATATAATTATGCTATATAAACCACACTCAAGCATCCTCATAAAGCAAAATGCTTAAAAACGAGGAACAAGGCCGCTGGAGCGATTGCTAATGAGAGACAAGCACGACACACGGCTCGAGAGCAGTGGAGCTTTTATTATGCCGCAGAACGCTTCTGCTTCTTCCGTTCATGCGTATATGGGGTAACGCATCGCTGTTTTATCATATTAGATACATTTGAGTGTGTGAAAAGTTGTTATAATGCTACTCTGTGAGTTATATGAGACTCTTGTTGCACACTGCAGTGAGCTAGATCGATAAATGCATGGTAAATATGGTTTTCGCGGTAAATCAAGAAAACGAGATTTAAACAAAAAGACTAACTGTGTTGAGCTGCATAACAATGATTCATTTTCTGTCGATGAATGTATTCAAACAGTTGCTCACCTGTCTAATAAAACACATAATATATTACAGCGTCTTTGGTGTTTCCATGGTCTAAAAATGGTTTAGTCCGATTAGTCTGCTATTAATTATTTCAGCTCAGTCAGTGACAAACAGCAGAGGGACCCAATCAAATCACAAGTCCCACCCCAGAACCAATCAGAGTTGAGGCTGCTCCGAGGAGAGTTGAAGAAATGGGCAGGCGGGGGTATCTGGGTAGGTACCAGTAAAGTTTTTTAACAAGACAGGTTAGTGCACTGTAGACAACGTGATGGCATGCCGTGCCCTAATCATTCGCAAGTATAGGACAAAAAACTGCTGCCCTCTTGCCGGTGTGAACGATTATGCCCTCAAAGTGCCCATCTTTTTGCTCTATTATGTAGTTTGTTGGTTTGAATAACACGCAGGATCATTTAAATGAGTGTCACAAGGATCACAGACCTGCCAGCTGCTGATTTGAAATGTTGTGAAAAGTGAATACAACTCTGCTCTTGAGGGATACATTTATTTAATAAAATATTATGCTGTAGCATATTATCTTCATCAAAAGTGAATACAATAAGTAATTTATAAAATTAAATTTCTTTTACTTTTTTTTACTTTTTTTCTGAATATTTACCATAGCTGTTAAACACCAGACAGTTTAGAAAGACATTTTACATTATATTGCTGGTTGGCCTACTTAAAAAAGTTTTATTTTATTTTTCTATTAATTTCTTGTCTTTTGTTGTTGTTTTATTAGTTTGTCTTGAATAATTGCTTGATGACTTTAAAGTTAAAGGAGAACTCCGGTCAATTTTAACATTGAGCTCATTTTTTTGTACATTTGGAGTGCTGTCAATACAGAGAACAACGATAAAAATCGGTATTGCCTACACCATGTTATCCTCTTTTTAAAATTTGCACCCTGTTGACTTCAATAGGGCAAGTTTTAAACCTGCTTTTAGCCTCTTAACATCCTTGATGTGTCATTACAAGTGCACAGCCAATGTGAGTGATTCCTTCAGAGTGAACACGGGTCAATCTGACTGCAGTAGATGTGAAAGATATGAATAAAAATGATAATAATTCAGCCAGCGCACATACCTGTATTTACATCCTGTTTTCGGTCGAAGTCCATAGTAATCGATTGTCGAGTTCACGCGCATAGGTTTAGTACCTAAAATGTACAAAAAAATTAGCTCAATGTTAAAATTGACCGGAGTTCTCCTTTAAGCAATGCTTCATAAGAAGTTATTAATGTATGGAGTTAATATAGTGCCATAATTAAACAAACAAATCCAGCATTTTGCAAACAAACTCGATCTGCTTTGCAAAGGAAAACTCGATTCACAAACAAACAGAAAGCAATGTGCAAGTACAAATTGTCAATTTGAGCGAAAATGCAGTTGAGTAACAAATATTTATTGTGTTTTACAAATATAAATAAATGAGCCTAGATAATATTTCACAAATAAATAAAAACCATCCTACAAATTGCATGTAACCTTTGAACAAATACTAAATCTAGTGCATACAAATGCATATCTGTCTGTTATGATTGTGTGACACTTGGCTTTTTATGAGATGTCTCGGCTCGATTTTCTCACAAATGTGTCCAGGCAGATTTTCTCACAAATGCAGTTGAGCAACTTCCTCTTCTAAAACAGTAGATGGTGCTAAGCTAGGGGATTAATTTAGCGCTAGCCTCCTGGGAGAAGCACTGATTTGAAACTTGCCTTTGCCTACAGCTGAGGAAAATGACCGGTGGACAGGCGTGTTTCTGTCTTACTTTATCTATAATTAACCTTTTTAAGGTTTTCTTTTGCAAAATGTTATCACATATCTAGACAGAAATCCACATTAGCACTTAGTAGCAATTCACTCTCTCTAGGATAGAGGAATCTATAAGCTGAAAGCTCTACCATTACTGTATATGTTGCTATATTATTACTCTACTGCATTTTCACTCAAATTGACCTTTGTACTTACACATTGCTTTTTGTTTGTTGGGGAGTCGAGTTTTCCTTTGCAAAGCAGATCGAGTTTGTTTGCAAGTTGAGTTTTCCTTTCCGAAGCAGATCGAGTTTGTTTGCAAAATGCTGGATTTGTTTGTTTAATTATGGCACAATATTAACTCCATTTTAATCGCTTAATGCCATTGTTTTGATGTAATATTTATAAAATGTTGTATATTTATATAAAATAAGCAAAAGCAATATTTATATGATGTCCAGTAAAACTTTTATTTGCATTTATTTATTTGTCTGTTTTGTTATTTTGTGAGTAATCCCTATTAGGTTACATGGCACCAGATGTGAATGAAACACCATATGAGCACCATATGAGTGTAGGGCGGTGGGGGCCCACATCTGTGTTTTCTCAGGGGCCCAGAATTCCCTAGCTAGGCTTTGGTTGCACCCCTGGTCATTGCATTGATATACTACTAATAGTTTGCAAGCAAGTAAAAATAAGAAAATATACCATAGTATATAGAAATGAGGAACAAAATGTGTGTAAGTGTGTGTTGGTAAATAGCTATAAACAAGCATTATAAAAACGTCTCACAGGGCAAAACGTGTTGACATTTTAAGAAATCTAGGCAAACATACTAGTTTTACATAATTAACAAATGGCTAAGGCAACCGGGAAGATTATTAATTTGAGTTAATTTAACATTATGTTTAGTTTAAAACCTAAGCCTGTTCAGACGGTAATACACACATGTGGATATGTCTAAGCATTTTGCTCGCCCTTTTACAGCAGATTTAGTTCACAAACAAACTGACAGTCGTGACCTTAATATGATTTTCATTTAAAATAATAAAAACCTCAAATTTGACATTAACTTATTTTCTCAGTGGAAATCCTTCTTGGCTCATTCTGAGTCTTTTGAATTAAGTGAATTGTTTAACGTTACTTGATTTGGCAGGAAAATGTTCACTTTGTAGATATAGGCGGAGCTACGTTTGTTTGACCCGAGATAAAAATTAGCCATTAACTGGCCAAACTTTTATTGTAAACATATAAAGCTATTGTTACATTTCACAGTTTATGTCCCCTAGCTAAATGTAAAAAAAGAAATTTGAACCGGGTTTTTTTTTTTTTTTTTACACTATTCAGAGAGCATGGTTAGGCTACTCCCTGAAAAATATTCTATGTCGAATAAAATAAGAGAAGTAGGCTACAAGATTCTACATAATCTCTATCCAACCAACTCCCAGATTGCAACTTTTTTGCAAAGTTGAGGAAAAAAATTAATTTTACCGTTGCAATCAGGTTACATCTCTTTGGGAGGACTAAAGTTGTTATCTTTCTCCTTTTATAAAATGTAATTTAAACTTTTAATTGAAAGATATATATATATATATTTATTTTTTTATTTTTTTATTTCTAGGAGTGATATGCTATCGATCTTTTTAATTTATTTGTGTTGCATTGTAATTTTTTTATTCACAAAAACACATTTCTCAAGACTTTGTCAAGATTTAATGTCTTTATCGCTGAGATTTCCCTTATTATAAAATCTCTTAAACTCAATAACAATAAGAACAAGTTTCTGAATTATGATAATATTTTTCTTACTGGTTGAGGTGTCATTGTTATTTGTCTGTATTTTTTCTCTCTCTTTCTCTTTCCTTTTCATTTTGTTATTGTATTCAATGCAGTAGCCTACGGTTTATTTTAATTTTTTTTTGCAATAAAAAAAGGCCATTAACGACAAAAAAAAAAATATATATATATATATATATAAAGAAACATTTATGCTTGTAAATATACAAGGTGCCTTTAGATTTTTTTTATCTTTATGTGATAAATTGGATCAAAAAGCTGGTAGCATATATATCTCCGGTAAAAGTCCAAAGACAGTACAAATGAGGACACAACAACAACACCTAGTGTTAAATTATGGCCAAAGGAAAACATTTATTACTGGAACAAAACAGTATATAATTCAGAAATTATACATTTATTGAAAAAATTTCTAAACTTTCACATTGTTTAATTTGGCCATTTCAAATAGTTGAAGGTCTCACTTTGTGTACAGTACATGAACAAACTGTTCACACATTTCAAGTTCATTTTCCGACATTTTATAAAGCTGTAAGTTTTATGAAACATCTGTCAAATATTGATCCAAGGGTGTGGTTGAGCAGCATTGCTGACCTGCATGCAAGCCGATTCAATTATCTCATTAAACATTAAGCCACAAGGCTGAACAAATACAGTGATATCATTTCACTAAGTGCATTTTTAAAAACCTTTTTGTGAACACATATGACTTTTATAAACATCTCTATTTGAAGGTCTCATTCAACATCAAACTGTCATTCAAAAGCAATACTAATATATAGCCTACACAACTTCAAGACAACTGACAAGTTTCAAATGTCCTTTCTATTGAAGTGTTCATTAATAAAGCAAAGAATGAAAAAATATGTGCCAAAAACATAAAAACAGCAAATAACACAGCATATAAAAAGGGGACAAGCATGAAAAGAAAAATATGTATAATGCTTGTTGACATTTCTAAGACAAACAATCACTAGAGTTATATTTCTTATCTCATCTATCATTTTTTTCCCTTTAAATAACAACAATTTCATTACAGTAAACATCTAATAGTTCATTAATCAGTATTGAGATTATAAATTTTATCACAAAATTGTCTTTACATTAGCAGCGGGTTATTCAAACGACTCTTCACTGATTGTAAGGACCGGATCCAAGTAAATCACATATACAAAGTGGAGGGAGAGGTACCATTAGTGCAACAAGCAATTCAAAAATAGAAAAAAAAATTGCAGAGGAGGCTAGTTAAGATGACGTTAAGATGATGACCCTTCCTGTGAGGCGGCTGAAATATAAAAGTTTAAGCAATTAGATATTTAGAATCAGACTTTAAAAACATACACAGACACTGATGATTTTAGTTGAACCAACCTGTCAGATCTCTAAATTTTCTTTTTGCTTCAGCTCTTTCCTCTGAATCAAAGTACCACACAGTGATTGCATACCTGTGACACAAAACAGACACTTCAGCATGATGCCGAAAACATCTTGACATCGTTCTACAGCATGAAAGCGAACACATGCGCTGACCTTGTAGCATACGACGGTTGAACTTCATGAGGGTTCCTGCGATCTGACCAGAAAAGCAGAAGTCGATCAAACAAAGGCTCGATGTCGGCTACGTAAGATTTCCCTTCAGGAAAGATCCGTAGCAATCCCCCATGCTCCTAAGAACATACAGTGACATTTGATTAATTATCATCATCGTACAATAAATATTTTGAAGATGACATTGTATTTTAAAAAAATATGACTGTGTACCTTGGCATTCCAGTTTTTATTCAGATAGTAAATACAGGTGACGCAGCGGCCATCTGCATTAGGGTTATCTACATGTTTCACGTATCCGGCTCCGTTTCCTGGATAACAAGCCACCATTGCCTGGAAAAGATGACAGATCAAACTAAGCTTGATAGATAGTCGTACATTACAACTTATCTAAGCCTATTTATAGGTAAACATGCTAACAGTTAATTAGGTTATCATATTTATACTCTAAATTTCCTAAGGCATTTCTCCTCTTAAACAACCAGAGACCAGAATTAAGTTTGTATTGTAAAGTTAACAAATGTTACAAAGAATGTTCTACTAAATTATACAATATTTTTGAGAGATCAACTAAAGGCACCCGTACACTACGAGATAATTCTCCCGATAAAAATCCTGATTATCTTGATGGTTCTACAGATTATTTTATCAGATTTTCGTGGGGTGTGTGTGTTAAGAGTGACTGAATGTGCTCGGAAGAACCAAATAACATAACCATGTAGATATTAAGAAAACAACCTTACAAAATCAAAAATCCTTTTTTGATAAACGTTTTAATAACAATTTTATTTGAAATTCCTTTAATATCAGATCCAATCCTCCATGTAAATCATAATGGCTTAAGCCTCAGTGTATTTGCACAGCATTTGGACAAAATTATTCATAAATGTTATCCTGTAAATTCAGCCATAGTAGATATATTCATACTGTTTGTGATTAATGTACTTTTTGTAGCACATCATTTGAAGATATTGAACATTTATCTTTTATTGCCCTTTTTCTATTTCTTTTTGGATTGACTTTAAAAAAGTTAATTCAACAAAACTCTTATGACATTTTACTTTGTTATCAAAAGACATATTTTTCTGAAAAACTAAATTATATTATTAATCTTTTAATTATTTTGGCAGTTTTATTTTCATAAGACAAAAATAACTCAAAAGAATTGAGGTTTACTGTTTGATTGAGGTTTACTGTTATTACTATGGTACGTACATTATGTAACAATGACACTGTAAAATAAAGTGTTACCAAAATCTTTTAATGTAAAAGCTGATGCTTTAATATATAAAAATGTATCCAAAGTAAAGCATCAGCTCCATCTTGGAATAATTATGAATGCAAAATCTAAAATTGAAATATACTATTAGTGTTCAAAAACAAAGCACTTAATTTATCCTCTCAGCAGATCCTGGTTAGCCCTCACACATACACACACAATGGGGGCAACAGTCACTGTGCCCATGTTTACATTTCTGCAGACAAGTCTTTACCGTGATCACGTTTCCACAATAAGAGTGCACACGCAAGTTTGTCGTCATAGCATAATATAAACATGTAGCAGCACAGAGAGCAGGAGGAAGTGTTTGCGTGCACCAGTGTGTGTGTGTGTGTGTGTACAGAGAGGGTAAAGAGAGCAAGCTTGGCCAGCAGCCAGTGCGCTGAGGGTTTAATGACAGTGCTACGTGTTGAGCGTGAGTCTACAGCACTACACAGACTTCAGCTGCGTACACAATCCAGAGCTCTGATTCAGCCCACAGGCGCAGTCAATATGAAACCATATCAAAACACCCACTTGAGAAATATTAATGCTCCATTTCTTCTTATTAAAGGAGAATGATTGCACTAACTCTGTTTAAAGAATCTTAGTTAACACTTTACATTGTCATTGGTTAACATGACCTACCAATGAAAAATAGTTTTAAAGCATTTATTAATCTTAGTTAATGGTAATTTCAACATTTACTAATACATTATAAAAATCAAAAGTTGTATCTGTTATTATTATTTATTGGACCTGAGCTAACATGAACAAACATTGAAAATTAATAAATACTATCACAAATGCATTACTCATGGATAGTTAAAGGTAGGGTAGGCAATTTGTTCCAGAAACATTTTTTGATATGCTGGCTGAAAGGCTCTTCGCATCCTGATAGTAATCAATTATAGAAGTGGTCTAAATATACAGTAAATGTGTATATAATGTATATATATATATATATATATATATATGTATATATACACACATCCTGTTTGAGCAGACATCACACGTCATCAGCGCGTTTCATGCTATGCAGAGTTAGACAGACGTCAGTCACCATAACTACTGTAGTTTGGAAGAGATGGAAACCTGTAATGTTTTACTCTGAGCGGCTTGTGACTCGAATTTATGCGTTTCAATCAAGCGGCAACATTCTGATCTGAAAAATGAAGCCTACCCGGAAGTGCGAAAAACTGCAATACATCGAAAATCCGCTAGAGGAAGGTCCCAAAAGGGAGCAAATGTCCATAGCCCCCATGTTAAAATGTCCGTTTTCACAACATAAATTCATGTTTTTACAGGTTGGTCCCATGGACTTTTATTGTATTTTTCGATAGGTTCCGAGTGCCTGACAACCATGAGGGCTGTGAATTTTTTTCTAACTCGTTAGTTTAGATCGTATTTAGATATAAAATGTATGACAATAAGGGCGTGGTTAACTTTGATTGACAGCTTGATTGACAGCTGACAAGGCAGCGCCACAGAGAATGACAACATAAGAAGCGCCATTTTTTAATACAGTTGACATATAATACTACTGTTTCTGTATCATGAAATGTAGTTTTAAGAGTTTTTCAGGCGAGAATGTAGTTGTTTAAAGCTCAAATCTGTGGTTTATTTATAAAGATTTATGAAAATTTTATCCAGTTGTGAGATCCCGCGATGACCGGGCGCTCTGCGTTCATGTACCCCGCCTGGAACAGCCTTTCCTCGGCTAGTCGTTCTGAGGTTTGCCGCTGTCTCTGGCGTCTCTGTAGTGGTTAAACATGAGATATAATTCGTTTTGTGTATATCTAACGGGCGATTTTTGGTTTCGTGAATCTATAATTTGTTCCCTGGCCAATCGTTTTGGCTGAGGGGAAGTTTCATAACTTTATAAACTATTTAAGTTTACCTTTGTATGGTTAGACTAGAGCGCTGATTTGTATGTTTGACTGAATTGTTTGCTTTATTTGTATAGCTTCTTGTAATTTTACCTTTTACTTTTATAATGGCTAATATTGATAAAAGTGAAATTTAACAAAAAGAGACTGGGTTGAGTTTTGTCATTTTAAATTTTAATATAACGAATATGATCTGTAATGTTGTTTACTGCAACATCTGTTGTTTAGTACAAATGCACATATTGCCTGGACCATATTAAAATGTTTAATATTTTTATATTATATTTAAAACGAAAAGAGGCAGGTTTGTGTTTTATATTTTGTTTTTTTTATAAATAGGCAAACGTTATGTGCAGTGAATATAATCAATACGCGTTGCCTGAACCACATTTGTGTGGCTATAATGTTTAAGATTTCTTTAAATGAAAACGAAAAGAGTTAGTATGGTGTTTTATAACATATTTCGTTGCCTAAAATATACACAGAGATAACCGGAGTAGCAGAGCGAGCTGAGTGACGCGCGCTGCGTCAGAAGGTGGGCGGGGTTAGGATTTCCCAAGATGGCTCCGCCCATACCCCCCATAAACGGCTTCAAACCCGTTCTTCAGAAAGTCTATGGGAGACGTCACAGACGCTTTGTCCATATTTTTTACAGTCTATGGTTTCAATGTGAACACTATCAAGGCGAAATTAATGTGGTACAAGTCAGTGCTCTTTAAGTTATGTTCATTATTATTGTTATGTTATTCGCTATGAGACATGAGGTAGTTTAACGCTGTCTCCCGTGAAGCTTTTGTTTGCTCCCTGCTGTGTTTTGGAGGAGGCGTGGCTTTGGAGACGCTCTGAAGGGAGGGTGGGATCTCATGCTTTCAAAGCTAGTTTGCTATTACTAGCCTCTCCGAAAATTGCCTACCCTTCTTTAGTTAAAGCATTAATCAACATTAACTAATAAGACCTTACTATTAAGGGTTTTCAAAACTGCTTCTTTTCATTATTACTGTCAAGGCTGTCTTTTTTATGTATTATATTGTAGGGGTGTAACATATATCCTGTCACAATATAACACAATACAAAAATGCAACAATATGTATCGTGGATGGTGACAATATGTATTGTCTATATAGTTCACCCAAAATTAAAATTACTGTGCGTGAAAAAATTAAAGTTTACAGAGTTTTAGTGTCAGTACTACATTAAACTACTATATATAATGTTGAATATAATGTATAATAATGAAATGGGGAAATATATGTGGGTCCTGATAATGCCAAATGTCTTGTTACCAGTAAAAAGTGGCCTAGATTATTTTAAATATATCTTGTTAGTGACAGAGTGCAACCATGTTCGTCTAAAATAATTCAGTATTTTCTGTCTCTATTGTCCTGTGCATTGGGTTTTCAGTACCAAGTCCAACCCTATTCATTTCCACCCAGAATGAATTACCAAATTTACCAATTTAATCAACAGTACATTTTTTGTAAACCTTTTACCATAAGTCTTGGAGTAACGCATTAATATTGTATCGTGAGTTCAGTATCGCGATATGTATCGAATCATGACACGAGGATATCGTTACACCCCTATTATATTGTCATGTCTGTAAGGTTTTGGATTGTAAAATCAGCTGACACACAAGAAAAGTGTTTAGGGCAGAACTGAATATTTCTGCTTAGTGTTTTCATTCAGCAGACTTACAAAAGAGGAAAAGCAACAAAATAAAAATAGAAAATGTTACACTTTTGAGCAAGTAAAACTCTTGCGTCCACAGCTGAAAAGTGTCCCTCAAACATCCTGTTGCTTCACTCGGGGCCTCCTATAGCTCCGTGAACACAAGTGAGAGGAGGCACGTACGGTTCACTACAGCACAAACTGAAAGCCTATCTTTGCCATTCATCACCAGGCACAGCAAAGACTGTGTGAGCCAAAAGCACTCTACTGTAACTGCTCTAAACAAAGAGCGAGACAAAGACCGAAACTAATGAGTCAGAACTTGTATTCACCCAGATGAACAAACAAACTGTTGAAATAATTAAAAACACTTAATTAATCAACAAGTTGTAATAATCAAAATCTACGCTTGTGTAGACCGTTCAAAAGTTTGGAGTCAGTTTTGTTTTTTTGTTTTTTAAAGGAATTAATACTTTTATTAATTTTATATCAAGGTGACAATAAAGACTTTTACATTTTTACATTGTTACAAAAAAAATCTATTTCAAATAAATGCAGTTTTGTTTTTAAAACTTAGAATCCTTTAAATGTGTCATGGTTTCCACACAAACATTAAGTAGTACAACTGTTATATATATATATATATATATATATATATATATATAATAAACGTTTCTTGAGCAGCAAATCCAGTATATTAGATGCTAGTGCTTTTAGATGCTTTTAAATGCTAGTGTATATGTAGATTAATTTTACCAAGTAGTGGTATTACATTTATTTTAAATCAGTATGACTTTATTATTTTGAAATATAGCAAACATTCTACTGCTTGGTACTTCATGTAAATTCCTAAACAAATTTCCAACTATTTGAATGTACATTAACCTATAATTAAAAAATGTACATTAATTAATGACCAATTTACTTTTAAGGATGCTTGTTATATTTTAAATAATAATAAATATGAACATCTTCAAATCAAAATTCAAGTACATGTCCCAGCTACCTGACTATAAATAAACAATATATAATTCATATAGTTATGCTCAAAAGTTGTACATTTTGAAAAGTACACTGACGTAAAATGTACACGTATGTTAATAGTTAATGTAATGTTGTAGTCTACATTAAAAAGATGAATCAAAGTTTCATAACATTTTGAAGATACATTTATAATCTGATAAGAATTATACAAAGTAATAATGGTTAAAATTAATGAAAGTTACTATAAGTGTAATCAATTAATGATATCAATCAAATACATTTTTTTTTTTTTTCAGCTGACACATTCTTAGTTTGAAGGCACTTTAAAGTGCAATAAGGCTTACCTTTGACCTTGCACGAATACTTTTGCCGAGATGACCAACACACAAAGAAATGAGTTTGTCTATGAGTGTTAATAAGAAGTTGACAGCCTCCGTGCCCCTCTCGGTCCCGTTAACCCATGTTATTTTATCCCCTCTGATGTTTCTCCGGGAAACTCCACTGCTTCGCCCGGCCAGCTGCCCATCGTTGAGAAGCCCACAGTAATGCATGCGTTTGACCTGACCCAGAACCATATGTCCCGCGATGTCCCCCAGAAAATGATCCACGTAAAAGAATCCTCGGTCCAACAGAGCTGGCACCACTTGCTCGGCTGCCAAAGTCTCCAACTGCGTGTCCAGTGCAAGTTGAAGAAACGGCATTTTATCTTGAGCTTGGTGCATTCAAATCAATGGAAGTTTTTTTTAAGTGATAGAGTATCTAATGGCAAAGCCTCGTCCTTCAAAAGACGGATAAATAATGGCGCATGCAGTATACAGGGTCTGTTGGTGGGCTCTGCTCTGCTCTTATGATCTCTCTGTGTGAGGGACCATCATGAGCGCGACACTATCCGAGAGCAGCGCGAGCGCACCTGAATCGCATGTGGAACGTGCAGAATGTGTGTCGCGCTGGAGTGGGCGGATGTTCACATGAAACCCCATTCAATGCGCTTATGTTCAGCAAATGGGGCTGGACAATACATGTTTCCTACGACTCTAGTGTTATCGTCCTTCAGGGGGCGCAAGGCGGCTCACAACCCAGAATTCGCCATTCAGCCGCGTACAAATCTCAGGATATTTTTGTCTTTTTGGAGACTTTTGTAGGCTATTCTTTAAGTGTAATATTTTTTAAATATCAATTTCATAGATTGGAACCTGGCATACAAATAGAAATCTTTCACTGAAATCGCTATAAAATGAGTTTGATTGAGACATCCTGAGAAACGCTGAGAAAAGGAAAGAACACCACGTGATAACAATGCCTACGTGCTACTTCAGAAGTAGCCTGCTTTACACTGAAAATAATTCACAGATGAACAATGACAGAGGAATCCATTGATTTGAATACGTGATTCAACCAATAAGGAAGTAACAACCCACGTTATTAGGCTGCTGGAGATAAATAGAATAGAATAGGCTATATAAAGGTACAAAATTATTGCAGAAATGACTAAATTAGTAAATTAAACAAACTTAAACTACACACATAGGCACACAATTTCTTTCTCTTCTTTGCACTTCACCTCTGCTGTAGTTTGTTTCATAATCATTGCTTTCTGATAAATCTGGCACTGTAGCCTACAGTACTTAACTATATTCGGCTACTGTTATCGAATAGCTTATGTTCGTCGATTTTAAAAAAAATGTAGATGTAAATAAATGCTAATTGAAAAATAAAATAGAAACAATATAGAAACAAATATCAGAATAAATACATTTTAGAAAATAAATGAATAAATTAGTAATAAAAAGAGAAATTTTAATCTGAAATTTTTCAATACATATGATGTATTTGATCAGAAGCCAGTGATTATAGTTTATAAATGTATAAATATGGATATTTTTCCATATAGGTGGTGGAGACGTATGGATTAGCCTACTTTTATGATGTCTGGATGCACTTTTTGGGGGCTTCAAAATATAAGGTAGCCTACCATTCACTCCCATTATAAAGCTGGGAAGAGCCAGGATATAATTCGGCTGAAAGAAGAAAGTAATATAGCCAGCACCTATGGCTTGAGGGTGAGTTAATTATGGGATAATTTTCATTATTTGGTGAACTAACCCTTTATGGTGTTTTTGAATTGTTCGGCTGACGAAACACTGCAAAAATATCTTTCCGATGCCAATGAAAACACGATAAGTGTTCTCTTCACAGCCTTGCTTTCAGCTGTCATATCGTACGTGACAACGTCCAGGCACATTAAGCCCCGCCCAGTTAAGAACACTGCTTCACACTGAGTGCCATTCTACCGCAGTGTTGTATTTCAGTGAGTTTAACACCACTGTGCTGATTTACCAGTGTGTCTGTAGGCTAATGCCCAGCAGGGTCAGGCCACAGAAGGGACACGAGACTGATCTCATGCATGCTTTGGCAAACAATTCATGGAGAAAAAAAGATTAAAACAATGTAAATAAGGTTGTCATTGCCTTTATCTCAACGACTCGTCCTATGATTAGAGTAAGTGCCAGTAGGCTACACATCGTATGATGTTATGAGATCATAATATAGTCATCATGCCTGACCCTAACCGCCATTGCGGAGCCGAACAGTCGCATGTACGCGCACAAATCTGCTTTACTCTCAAGTCTCAAATATGAAAGGGGCGTTTCTCAACAACTGCATGACAACACATCTCTTCAGTGAGCTCTTTATGCATTTATTATAAACTTTACAAGATAAATACACCTGCATCTCATCCGGTCAACTTCCAAATTTTGCATTGCAATTGCAATACTTTTATGATTGTATTTCTATGTTGCAAATGAAAGCATGCGACTTTATGCGTAATGTAGCCTACTTCCCAATCCCAAAGTACAGGTTCCTCAGAGTTTTAGGCTTGCCAGGTTTGGATGCTTAAGCAACTTGAGAGGTGTAATTCAGTGAGGAAAAGTTCACGAGTAGGCCAACCTCACGCACTCACCTTGTGTCTCCCTCTGATTTTGAACTTGTCCAGTCTGCCGTCCGCGCTCGTGATGAGTTTGTCCATTCGGGTCAGCAGATAGCCAATGTTTAGGCAGCTGCTTTCGGTGCCATCGACCCATGCAATCTCGTCCCCTCGAATATCTTTGCTTTTGCCCAGTTTTTGGCTCACTAACTGTCCGTCCTGCATGTGTCCACTCTGATGAATGCGCCTCACCTCCTGCAGAACGCGCTCTCCGATTCTCACCCCTAGAAAATTATCCACTATACACAAACCGTAGGAGTTCATGCACGGGACTATGTATTGCAAGACCAGTTTGTGTGTCTTTATGCGTTTGCGCTCATTAGATTTTGCCTGGTTACTGCGGGGGTTCCTGAGCTCTCTGGGCAGCTCCATGCGTCCACGAGTTTCATCTGGACAGCTTTGCAGCTGCGGCCCTTGACGTTGACGATCTTTTCGGATCTGTTTATCCTCCAGATTTCCTTGCTTTTTTGCCATTGCATTGAGTCCAGTGCGGCAGAAGTGCAGCGCGCGCTCTTGATGTCAGATGAGAGTGGAGAGTCTGAGGAGCTACGTGAACACCATCACATGTGTCAAAGCCTAATTTAGAGCTCACACAAGCCTGGGGGGCAGAAAAGATGTTCACTGATGAAGGAAAATTACATCTATAGCCTATGTATGTCCTGGAGGAATGGAATTCCAATGCTGCCAAAATAATACATTAATAAATACATAGGGCCTAAATAAATATACGGGGGGTGCAGCCTATATGTGAGTCAGTATTAACTGCTTGTCATGATGCATTAGTCAGTCATTCCTATAAATTCGTTAGTGTTAATAAGTGTCATTCAGACATTAAAAATGCTGTTAATAACAAAGTATTTAATAATCATATTTTAATTATTATTCAAGATTTTATTATTAAGAAAATCTAACCTGTACAGTTCATCAGTGACACAAATTTGCTTAGAAATGGGGCATAAGTTATGATGAAAATGAAGAAATATTTGAGATTCTGCACTTTTATTTTAGTATCATTGAGATTCTATTATAGTTTTTATTAGTATTTTGAAAGTTTTTATTGATTGTTTTAATTTCAGTTGAATTGTTAGAATTTAAAAAAAAAAATAATTTAAAAAAATTGTATAAATATGTCTATATAGTTTTTATTCATTTTAGTTTTAGGTATTTTAGTACATCAAGTTAAAGTAAATTAATATGCAAAATGTTGCCTTATTTAGGTTTTATATATTTTTATTTTATTTCAGTTTAAAAGTAATTTGATTTAAAGTAATAAAAATATATATTTTTATGTTAACTATAATAACCCTGCATATTTCTAATATATATACATCCAGATTTAACTTCAAGATTTCCTCCTAAAAAGCTTTGCCAGTCATTCATCTTCAAATGCACATAACCCAGTGGGTCAGTTAGTTAGTTTACCATCAAATGTCAGCTGTGTTTGTATGTTAACTGAAAGTCTATTTTCACTTCCATTTACAGTAATGTTCCTTTTTTTTGTCATAGTCCTCACTGTGCAATGCACAATGGGTTAAATCTTTTGCTGTGGCTCTAAAATGGCTTGAAACACCACAGAATGCACGTTGATCTGCTAAAAATAGCACGGAAATAATTAAAGCCATATCACAGATGTGACGTCCGTACTGACTTAAATGATATCTGCTGGCTTTGGTTTCTGCTGCGAGAAAGGTCAGAGGGAACTGACATGTTGCACAATGGACTATAGTTTTGAGCACCATCTAAACTACTATTTCAAATGTTCAGTTCACCTCAGATTTTCATGGGTAAGTGGGGTTACATTAAATAAATACTATAAGTGCATGACATTCAGTTAACAAAGCATGCAATCAAGCCTGCACCTGATGGTCACAATGTGTTTCCTGATTTGTTTATCATTTTTGGCAACAGTTCTTCTAACCCTAATTGATGGAGTGTGTAGCTTTTCATTTTTTAAACAATTGGAAGACACATCATGGCCATATTCCAGGATGACAATGTTAAGGCTCTTCATCAGGCTCAAATTGTAAAAGAATGAATGTGATCAAAGTCCAGACCTTAAATTCATTAAAAGTCTTTGGGATGTGCTGGAGGAGACTTTACAGAGTGCTGGACTCTTGCATTCTATAATAAATGTTTTTTTCCATAAAGAGGTGCCTCAATTTTAGGTCAAGATGAATTGTATTGACAATGCTAGAAACATAATAATCACTGCAATAATGATCCAATCATAGACTCTTAAGCATTTGCCTATTTAGATCCAGACAGCGATTGCATTTAAAAAATAAAAAAATCGGTCCAGGCAATGTGTTGGGAGGGATGGATAAGTATGTACCAACACTTTGCTAAACAGCTGAAGCGCTGCCTTGCCCAATCGAGCTTCTTAGAATTGCAACTCTGACAGGACATTGCAGTAGCTCTACAGTGCAAACTCCAGACGACCCACGGCGGCGTACGTGAGAACACCCTCATCCTGTAGTTTAAAGTGTAACCAGCTGCTATTTTCATCTTGAGCTCATGCGAGTGATATGAATCTGAGAGCTGGACATGATATCATTGGTTGCTGTGTGAAAGATGACTGCAAACTAAATGCATCCATCCATATCTTCAGTTCCACCTGCCTTGTGTGGCAAAGATCAATATTTATAGATCAACTTAGTGAGGAAAACAAAAAAGTATTTGAGAAACATCTGTAATGTGTATTGTAGGTTAACCCAGATATCCATATCTACTCTAAAAACTGATACATTTTATCCCCCTATTGAAATATGGTTTGACGAGCTGAGATGCCTATATGCACACATTGGATCATGCTGTTCCAGCTCAAATATCAATAAAATATATTTAATATATGTATAGCATACATGTATCAAGTGGGTGATAACGGGAATATTCTTTAACAGCCATCTTTTGGCATAAGACATTTTAATATTTGCCAACAGCCCTTTAAAAAATTACATTGACACATTTTTCTATCTATATATTTTTCAGTAAACACTTGGTAGAAGCAAAGAAACAATTTGATATGGGTTCAATCTTTATTACAAAACTATGTTGATCAGCTGGAGTAAGAAACGCTTAAAATAATGTTCACTTATAAATATCTTAAAGATTCAATCTTTTAATACAGTTTCTATTTCATAACTACTGACCTCACTGCCAGTGACAGCATTAGCATTTGTTATTCATGTTAATGTTTACCTACTGATCAAATACATACAAATTTACAGTCAAAGGCATCAAAACTTTGGATAACAGAAGAAAAAAAATCTAAACTGAAAAGAAAAATTAGTTTTCCTTAAAATTCCTCACAAACTGAAACTTGCTGAATAAATGTTCAAAGTCAATTATAGAAAGGGTTTATTTAAGCATTTCCCCCCTCCGGTTTATAACCTAAGAGTCAACAATGATGATATCGTACATCAGTGCAGGTAATGATTTATCACATGACTTGCAAGAGTCTGAAAAAAATAGATTTTCCAGTGGTGACAGTATCAATTAGTCATCAGTCAACTATGGCAAACTAAAACATTTAAGGTCAGCCAAAATAAATCTCTCTAAAACTTTATATGTATACAATTAAATATACACATTTATATGAAAAAATAGTCATCATCTGAATAAACCACTGTCATGAAAAAAACTAAAGCATTATTTAAAAACAAAAAAAAAAAAAAAATAATCACTATATATAAAAGGGTACATTTATAGACAGGGCAGTGTGTTGTTGCAGTAGCAGACTGTGCTCTTACATGAGGCTACACACACACACACACATAATTACACATGCTTTTATCACACTCTTCAGCGTTGGTCTCCTTCAACATACACAAGTGTCCTTGTTTGAAGTATTAACAGACATCATCACATGGTGGTGAACAGTTCAAGAGCAGGTCGATTGGTTTTTCCGGCCACCAGGGGAGGTCATGGGCAACCTGATGAGTATGGAGGATGACGTCATTGGACCACTTCAAAATAGTGTAATATCGCCATTATGTGCTGGGGCATGAACACATAACCAGTGTAGACGGCCATCGCTGCCACTGTGATCAGGAGAGAATCTGGCATTCTTATTAAGGAAACTATTTTTGCAGAAGGAAAACATGACTGATTTAGCACTATTTTCCCTAATTACACACACTAGAGCAGTGGTTCTCAACCTTTTACGGGCCAGCGCCCCCATCCAATATCCAGGTCCCTCACATGCATGGGCAAAAAAAAAAAAAAAGCCATGCAAAAACAAGAATAAACACATATGAACAATTAAATTATTATTGTATTGTTAATTATTTTTAACTATCTTGAAACTATCCAAGCAGCGTTTCGCGCTCAGATGTGACGGCGGAATTAATACATTACCAAAATGTCATTTTCTCTACAGTCTTGCAGGTTAACAATAATGCCTGACCAGTAAATTACTTTGTAAACAAAGAAAACATTGGGCATTGGCTTTAGTTAATGCCTAAACATGTAAAAGTTTTACCTTATAAATAGAATTTAGTTTAATTCATTTTAAAATTCGTCGCCGGAGTGAATGGGAACATGATTTATTGAAAATATATAAGTGGTTCTTAAGTCAATACTTTTTTAATGGCTTGTCAACTTTCCATTCCTTCACTGTGTGATTCTAGCCACCACCGGATTGTTGTCAGGGCGAAACACATTTTTGAGCACGTGAATAATAGAGTCGTTGCAAAAGAAATGATACATAGCTTTATCATTTATCAAGATACATAGATACATGTCGCATTAAACTGGCAGATTTTAGAATGTTGTAGGCAATTATTTTGCAAGTAATTACATGTTTAATCTTGTCTTGCCTGTAAACTCACGAACGCCCCCCCATGAACACCTGGACACCCCCCTTTCAAAAATCTTGCTTCTGTTGTTCTCTGAACGCCCCCGTTGAGAACCACTACACTAAAGGTTATGGTAAAAAGCTACCTACTTTTTCGTCTGACCCATTGGGCTTTATAAATACACAGGCACAATTTATATTAGTCTACAAAACCTGAAGCATTTATATTTAAATTTATATTTTTGTATTAAAATGTGTTTTAAAGGTCGATTAGAAACAAGTTCAGTTAAGTGCGTCCAAACTTTTTGACAAGTAATTGACCATTTAATGGAATTATATTTTATAATTATAATATAATGAATTAAATGATATACTACTATGACCAACAAATAAAAATGTATTTATTGTTATTATAAATACTGTATGTGTTAAACATGAATTATTTACTGGCTTTAAATTCAAATACAGTAAAAAGAAAAGAAGAAGACATTTTTTGTAACGTTCTTACAATATACAGTACCAGTCATAAGTTTGGAAACATTACTATTTTAATGTTTTTGAAAGAAGACTCTTATGCTCATCAACATTAAAAGATTTACTTGATCATAAATTACAGAAAAAACAGTAATATTGTGAAATATTATTTTCATTTAAAAAATTGGTTTTCTATATTAATATACTTTAAAATGTAATTTATCTCTGTGATGTCAAAGCTGAATTTTCAGCGTCATTACTCCAGTCTTCAGTGTCACATGATCCTTCAGAAATCATTCTAATATGATGATTTGATACTCAGTTATTATCAATGTTGGAAACAGTTGTGCTAATGATGCTGAAATTTCTTACTATAAATATATATATATATATATATATATATATATATATATATATATATATATATATATTGCAAGAAATATTTGCGATGTTCAAACATAACACTAACACGCCGCTCTATAAGTGTCAGCTGACATTCCTCACGCGACCACATGAAAACATTTCTCATTTACCGAAAAGGTGTGGCAAGTGAAACTAGTTACAGTGAAATTTAAGTTCATGTTCCCAGAGTCGTCTTCCTCTGAGGGACCTGAAAATCAGGTCGTGTTAGGGCGGTTATTTTCATTTTTAAACGACGTCACTCACATCCACAAGAACTAACGTTATGTTACATGACTTCTTCAGTTCACAACTTCTTCTAGAAGGTTTGAGAGGTCAGATGAATTTAATTGTAGTCAATGTTGGTCGGTAATAAAAATACATAAAATATTTTTATAATATATATAAAAAATTTGTCTTTACCTGAACGTATTAGTAAATCTTACGACACACCTGAAGAGTAAGGAAACAATCTGATACCTTGCGTGGAAGAACTCTCCATAAATATTGTCCCTCACACATATAAAACTCTGTATTTTATGAAAAAAGGATACTGAAGACAGTTCTCTCCCAAGGCTCCAACATATACAGAGCTGTTACAAGCAAATATTGGTAATAAAACCACGATAATTGTTTCCAGGCATCTCCTAACGCCATGTTTCTTCCAATGGTCCCACCGCTCCCTTCCGGTACAGATCGTAACAAAATAAAAGTCGTGTGCTGAAAAAAATCCTGACAGAGTAACAAAATAAAAGTCCCCGCAAGTACATAAAATTGAGCGATGACGCACCCCCGTGATTTTATTTTTTTTATTAAAAAAATATCTGCATACTTCAAAGATGCAGTCATATTTTTTTAGGAATTTAAGGTAACACTTTATTTCAAGGTGACATAGTTAGACGTTACTACATGTACTTACTATAGTAATAACAGTAAATTATGCACAATTAAAAGTAACTAACCCTAAACAAAACCCTATAGTAAGTGCATGTAATTAATATTACTCAGTACTTATTTGAGTATGTACAATGTAACTGTCACCTACCTTAAAATAAAATTAACAGCATTTCATTTTTCATATAAATCAAGAGGAAAAAAATTAAATGCTTACCTAAATGATTCTTCAACAGTGTAATAAAATTAAAAACATGTTCAAGTCATATGTTTAACTTATGTTTAATTTGAATCCCATGCCCTCTACTGAGTATAAAAAATACAATTTAATAAAAGGGAGGAATAGAACAACTTTTATGGAAATATGAAATGCAATTTACATGAAGTGTTGAAATTTTACAGCATATAAATCAAATAAAAACCCTATAAATAAAATCACGTCTAACCACATTCTTTACCCGCACAAAAACTTTTATATCTTTCATTAGAATCACTTTACAGTGAAGTTGCCAGGTGATGCACTACATCAAACCAAGCAAAACCTGTGGTTTGGGATATCCAGTCCAGTAAATGTCCTTAGCAGTAACTTGCTAGGATGTTAAAGAAATGGTACACCTCATCTTTATCATACACAGCCACTTCAGTGGAGCATTCTGTGCACTTGACCGGGTGATATTTCTCTTCTTCGTCCATTCCTGCCAAACGTGCGTCAGTCAGACCAGAGTCGGACTCCATCTCAGCCTCTGCTGGTGCGGACGTGGACTCCTGACGAGCTTTCTTCTTGTGCCGCTTCTGCTTTCTATTATTGGTGGTTTTATAGCGCAGCACTTCCTCTTTGTCCACAGTGCAGTTCATCACAAACATTGCTCTGTATTGTGTCCGATATTTCTCATGCCTGCGGGTTGAAAAGTATTTTATTTTCTGTGATAGTTGTGAAATAATATGAAATAATCTTCGCAGTGCAATATGAAATCAAAGAGGCCGTACCTCTGACAGTCCAGACACAGGGTGGTCATACAGGCGGGACAGTTGAGGACGGCGTCACTGCTCGGAAGAGCCTGGGCTTTGTTTTTTCTGTTTGCTGACGGGGGTAATCGTCTCTGATATCTGTATCTGTATCAAAAATGCAAATGAGCTCTAAACATCACAACCATTTGTCATCATTTTTTAGCGAGTAAAACTCACGATTTTCTTTTTGCATCCACCCAAGCCTGGTCCCGATCATCCTCATCTGGGTCGTATAACAGCTCATCATTTGTGAGTACAGAGCGCTGCTTCCTCCTCAGACCCTGAGAACTCCCTGATACAGGAGACCAGGTTATTTTTTTTTACCTTTATTAAATAAATCCAAGCAACATAAACCATAAAAGCATAAATTAAATCCCCCGCCCCAATATAAAATGAAATGCTTTTGAGTTATAGGATTTTTTTATAATACAGCTATGTCATAATTATTCAACCCCTATTCAATGCTGTTGTTTTTAAGTCACTTATTTGTATGGTATGGTTCAGTATTGTGTTAAAACACAATTAGGCCTTTGGAAGCGCTATAACAAAACTGAATTATCTTGTGTTGTTACACATACATGCATTTAGCCCATGCATGTACTAAAGTTGAGTAGCAAATATGGCCAAGTCAAAAGAGCTCTCACAAAATCTATAGAGAACAAATTGTTTTTTTTACGTTAGAAAGTCTATGGCTACAAGAAGATTTACACAACCCTACAAGTTCCTAAAGACACAGCTGGCAGCCTTATTCATACGTTTATTATTGAGGGGAATAAAATGTTTGATCAGAGCAACTGATAAAAACCCTCAAAAAGACTTGCGAGATGACCTGATAAAAGGAGGAAAACACATTTCAATGCAGAGAATGAGAAGTACTAGACTTGCCGTGTGCAATTCTTGACCAAGAAGAACATAAAAGGACTTGAATATGCTAAAATTAATTTGGGTAGACCTGTGGAGGTCTGGAAGAATATTTTATGGAGTGATGTGACCAAACTGGAACTTTCTGGACCAATGGATAAGCGGTATGTCTGTTGCAAAAAAAAAGGCAAAGCTTCTGAAGCAGAAGAGCGCCATCTCCATGGTCAAACGCAAGGTTGTAATGGGGGAGCTTTGCTGTTGCAGGAAGAGGAAATCTTGACTGTACGAAGGGCATCACAAAATCTTTGAAGTATCAAGCCATTTTGGCAAAGATGGTGATGCAGACGCTAAAGCTTGAGGATCAATGGACTTTTCTGCAGGACAGCCATTCTAAAGTATACATCCAAATCCACTGAAGCTTGGATCAGGGATCAGTCATATGTTCTTGAGTGGCCTGTGCTGTCTTCAGATTTAAATCTCATTGAAAATATTTGGTGGAATTTGAAGAGAGCAGTGGTAACGTGAAAACCAAAGATTATTAGTGACCTGAAAGCTTTTTCAAGCGAGGAATGGGCCAAGATTAGTAGAGAGGTGACAGAAGCATCTAGGCACTTACTGGCAAGCATATATTGGTTATAAAGAATAAAAGATTATGCACAAAACTTGAGGGGTATTGGGGGTCGAAGAGTTTTGTACATGAATGTTCAAAAACAATACGATTTTTTTTCTCTCCATTTTACATTAACTTTATGTTCTCAGAATCACTCAAATGTGTATTGATAAACTTTACTGATGACTTTGTTGAATTGTTTTAATAAAATTTTCTTTATCAGCAAAATGGCTTGCAGGTGAATACATTTGATTGCAATTGTATATATAAATATACACATATATACATCTATATATACATATGTACATATGAAGAGTTCAGATGCAAAAGCCTCTAAGTGCCATCTGAAATTTTCTTCTAGAATGATCATTTTTATCAAGCTCGTACAGTAAATTCACTTAAATGGCAATGAAAATTACCTATTAATTGTCATTTAAGTGAAATTACTGAACTTAAATATACGAGCTTGATAAAAATGATCATTCTAGAAGAAAATTTCAGATGGCAGAGGCTTTTGCATCTGAACACTTCATATATACACACACAACAAAAATTACTTCATTAAAAAATACCCTCCAAAAATAAAAGCATATTATAACAAATTAAACCTAAGGGGATTAAGCAATATAATTTAGAGAGTTTTAAAGCATTCCTATTTTTCAATTGCTTTAAGGATCTAAATAACTTTTATAAAACCTTTGCACAATTGCACATACATTAAAATTAATTGTTTTGAATTGAACGTCCTTTGTTTTATGCAACAAAAGAAATGAAAAGAAAAAAAAACTAATAACTTTGATAGTGACTGTTTATGAAAACGTCTGGAATAAAACATTTATTTTAAGAGGAAGAGGAAAATATTATTTTGTAATTATTAGTGATCTGAAAACGCTATTCTTTTTGCTTTTTGAGTAATTACCAGCTGTGTCATCATCATCCGAGTCTGAGTCAAAGTAAATGCTGTCATACTGCTGGACCGGTTGTTTGTTTGCTGTGGAAGTGTTGTCACTGGTCCCAGATGTTTGACCTGCAACTTAAATATTAAATCAACATTTATTTGAGGTTATTTACTGTAGTAATTGTTATATTTAAAGAGGCAAATGCATGCGTGTTTGTGACACCTTGAGTTGCAGATGCTGTCCAGCTGCCCTCCAGACTCTTCATGGTGGTGCTGAGCTCTGCCTCCATCTCCTTCTCAAACTCATCTCCACTGGAGGACTCGCTCTCCCCCGTCAGGTACTCTCTGATCAGCTTCTTCTTCTGATCCGGAGTCCCGTTAAGAAGAATATCCAGCTCATCCTCAGAACTGAGAAGAACAAGCAGAAAACACTGATCTGTCTCTCAGTCTGATCTCTATCTAGTATCAACAGCACTTCATGGAGCGTTGAAGATGTTCACATTTGTTTGTTTACATGTGTACACATACGAGATATTTAAATGAATGTGTTCTGTTTACGTACCTGCTTAGGGCTCCTTCCTCGTCACTTGGCTCTTCAATCTCATATGAATCATAATCATCTTTTCGATTCATTTTTCCGAGTAAAAATCAGCGCAAATAAAACGTGTTTTTGCTTTACTCATTTGACTTTACATACACTTCACACACAGGAAAGCCAGTTATAAACTATTTCCGGGTCACACGTTTGACTTTCAAAATAAAGCTGTCAAAATAAAAGCCATTAAAATATAAAGATATTTATTTGAATTATTTAAATATATCAGATTACCATTATTAAGGCCATAAATTGCTGTAAATGTATTTTAATCTTGTAATTTTAGGCTATTTAAAGTTTTCCCACACTAAGGATTTGTAAGTGGCAGCTGGATTGTATTTAATAATCCCATTGTATATGATCAAAAAGCGAAAACAGCCTTTATTTCCCCCTAGTTAATTTAGACCATCAGTTTTTCTGTTCAGATTTATATATATATTAAAAAAAAAAAAAACTCACTTAAAGTAAACAGCATCATTTATTTTTTGTTTTTTTTTCATGGTCATTTTATAATTTTTCACCAGCGTTTATGTCAGCATTCCTCCATCTGAATAAACGGAAGCTTTGGTCACATATTGTGAATAAGAAAACAACATTCATATACAGTGCACTTAAAAAAAAAATCGGGAGAAAAAAAAATGCATCCATGTATGATTTTTCTTTTTTTTTTAACAATATCATATTAATCTACATTTTAAGGCAAACATACTGAAGCATTATTCGTTAGGAATGAAAAATGAGAAAATTAGTCTGATTACGATGATCCATAGCTATACGATGAAAACTTACACATGTACAAGGCTTTGAGTGACCATACACTTTAATTGTAATAACAATCAGCTCAACTTGAACAAGATATCTGAGCAGCATCCACACACAGATCACCAAAACTAACTTTAGAGATTACAACAGGAAAAACAAAAACAAGCGAAACGAAACAGAAAAACAAACTGGACAAAAATTACAGAAACGAGAGTGAAATAGTGAAAAACAATTAACAATCAAAAGTTAAAAATGCGTGATTAAATGAAGTCATATATCTTGTGCTGTGTGGACCGGTTGATCTTCCACAGTGGACTGCCTCACTTTTAGGGGGGGTTGTGGAGGGAGTATGGTGTCTCTGGTAGTGGTAAGTACAGACGTCTCTTTAGACAAACTGACCCCAGGTATGTTCTCTCCTCCATCTTCCGAATGAAGACGAGACCAAAGCAGGGAAAGCCCTTGGAGAACCTGGTTCAAGGACCTAAGTGTCCCCTTTCAGGACCCCCAAACAGCTCTGCAGCAACTGTAGATTCCCCTGGAGAGAGATCAGGGCATATCATCAACAAATTATCCATGGATCTGAAATCATTGATGCGTCACAGTATAAAGCAAATGGAAACCTTGGCATGTTTGAGTTCCAGCTCGGCCAGTTCCACCAAGTTCTTTCTGAACGCTGCTACTCGCCGTGTCTTGAAATCTATCAGTTCTAAGTGGAAAACAAGCATAGGACAACGAGCATTAATATTTAGTAAGTAGTTAGTTAGTATTTTTAGTAAGCCAATTAGCAGATGCTTTTATCCTAATTTACTTCCAGCAGTGAGCAGTCTTAATAGAAAAATCTCCTTGGAGCAATCTTAGGTTTGCCACATTTCCACAACACAACGTCAAAACAATTTGGCCCACATTTTGTCTTTTGTATTTTGGTGGAAAACAGCAGGGAGCTCATAAAGTCAGCATGAGATCAAATTCAACCCATCTAAATGCATATTATAGGTCTTATTGTGAACAATTCATCCACGCTTTTATAATGTTTAATCAAAACAGTTTAAGCCCCAATCCTGCAAGCTCACGTTCATCAGCCTTCACTTTTGAGTGCAACGTCCACATTTCAAAATCCGATCAACAACCCATTCATGCAACCAAGTCCCCACCCAACACTTATTCTTTGTGGTAATCCGTTCCACTCAGATGAATGCCACAATACAAAAAGAAAAGATCTGTTGTTACTTCCAGTTTATCGCAACTTTAAAGCTTCTCTTGTTGACAACAGCCACTTTATAAGTGCTCTGAGACTCTGAAAACACGTGTAAATGAACAGCTCCACACTTCACTCTGAAATACACATTGCAAATACAGGGGCTGGACAATGAAACTGAAACACTGGCCAATATAGTGTTGGGGGCTTTGACGCAAGAGGAAGCTGTCTGAAAGGGATATCCAGGTTCTGGATACTCCAGAGTCAATATTCATGGTTGGGCTGCTATAGCCAAACCTTTAGACACTCGGGCTAATGCCAAATGTTGGTTTCAATGGTGAAACGTTCTGTTCTCTGATGAGTCCACCTTCACTGTCTTTCCCAGATCAGTGGGAGTTACGGTGTGGAGAAGCACAAAGAGGTTTAACACCCGGACTGTTGCTGCCCAGAGTGAAGCACAGGATCAGTGATGGTTTGGGCTGCAATATCATGACATTCCCTACTGTGCTTACTGAATCATTCTGGAGGACCATGTGCACCTAATGGTTCAAACATTGTACCCTGAAGGGAGTGCCGTGCATCAGCATGAATGCACCAATGCACACAGCAAGACTTGTGACAGAATGGTTTGATGAACATGAAAGTGAAGCTGAACATATCCCATGACCTGCACAGTCACCAGATCTTAATAATTCTGAGCCACTTTGAGGTGTCTTGGAGGAGCGAGTCAAAGAGTCACAGTGACCTGACCGCTGTTCTGGAAGAGGAATGGCTCAAAATCCATCCGGCCACTGTGAAGGACTTCTATCAGTCATTCCCAAGACGAACTGATGCTGTTTGGCCACAACACCATACTAATAAATGATTGTGGTCTAAAACCAGGTGTTTCAGTTTCATTGTCCAACCCCTGTATATTAAATTAGATTGTAGCTGTTGCAATTTGATAATAGAACAATTCCAAATCTCAAAATCAGAAGTGATCTTTAAAATGTGCAGATCTGTGGAGCCAGGTTTTGGACCAATGAGATTTAATTAACAGTCCAACAGTCCCATTAATTTCCTGTGCGGGTTTACAAGGAAGATTTACAGGGAAGAGATGCTTTTATAATGCTGCAGCTGGTTAGGAAACTATGTAAAACCATCCAGTGGTTTTGTAATGAAGTCACTGTTTGAAGGATATATATATAAAGTACCTTGTTTTGCAGATTCAGAGATTTTCTCAAACTTCTGACAGCACACTTGCTGTGTGGTTTCTGCTTGGAGGACGTCCTTGTTTTTAGCTCGGGCTTTATCCAGAGCTTTATTAGCATTCTCATAATCAACTAATGCCCTTCCTCGTCTGTACAGGAGGTCCTGTTGAGGAGATAATGTAGTTTACAACTAAAGAAACTTGTATAATCTAAAAGCATTTTTAAATGGTTTCAGCAAGCGATAACTAGGAATAGTAAAAGATTAATTCTGGGCAACAAATAATCAATACTGTATAAAACTGAATCTTATGGTCCAAGAGGTCACTGTTCCACTGTTTTGGCTTGGTGTAAAATGAATAGTCAGAATCAATGTTGTAGCTCAATTACATTGTATCCCAGGGTTTGGCTAGATTAACAAATCACTCACTAATGTAGGAACGACCTCTAATGAGCAGCTGTCAGTTCAACATGCTGACCACACGCCTCACCTTAGCGGCTTGCGACTCTCGGAGGTAGTACTTCAACAAGTCGGCGAGTTTCAAATCCTCATCGGCCGCTACGCGTGCTTCAATTTTCTGCAAAGGAAACAGAGTTTGAAAACAGGTGAGGGGAAGTAGTGTGTGACTTAACAGTCCCTTATGAATTCAAATTTACAGAAGTTGAATTCATCAAATTCTGCTTTCTTTTTGAATAAAAACTGTTGAGGTTAGAAAGACACCAAATGGCCAAATTAGCTTTTCTTTCCCTCAGAGAATAAGACACTTACAAAATATATTTAAAAAGTAAAAGAAAAAAAAATCATTATCAATTTTAATGTAAACAATTGAAGTGCATTAGATGCAATTAGGGTTGTAACGTATGAGATTTTCACGGTATGATAAACGTCTCAGAAAATATCACGGTTTCACGGTAGAACTGACCTGAACAAACAATTAATAATTGTATTTTAATTAACTAACTTGAACAAAGACATGAGCAATATAAAAAAATATTTCATTAACAATATATTATATTGTAAGGTGTTACCAATATTTCTTATTCAATTCAAGTCAAAGTTTCTTTGCTTTAAATGTTTTATGATTAAAAATATGTATATTTACAGGTTTAAAGGAGGGTGCAAACATTGTACACCACTATATATTAAAAATGCATCTATACAGAGCTGCGCGAACATTTGTTTTGTTTCAAATACAGATCATGACTCTGAACTAAACAAAGTAGCATGTCATTTACTAGAGGTTCCAACAAAATGTTAATTGCTGCAGTGTAATTAAAGATGTTGGATTAATTATTTATAAAGAATCAGTTTGAATGAATAATTCAATGACTCATAAATACTTCACTTGAATCAGCATCTTTTTTTAACTTATCACTTGTATGAATGATTCAATGACAAATATATTTTTTAACAGTCATTTAAGTGACTTACTCTATTTTGATAACTACCGTAGACATCAGTGTTTATATCCGAACTATAAACTCTTATCCCAGTGATAATGTGAATATTTATAATAGAAATAATGATAGTGTGGTTAAAAATACTCTTTCTGGGTCAGAGGCAGCGCCAATGCAGATCTGTATATTCCAATGTGATTTTGTCAAAGCTTAAATAGACACGTTTAATAGGCGAATCGCTGTCATTTAGGAAAGAAATCACGTGGGGGTTTGAATCGAGATCACAATCTTTTAACGATTAATCGTGCATCTATATTAAAATTATGTTATAGTACTGGAAATGCTTACCCGTGTTTTCTCAAAAAGCTCTGATACTTTCAGGAAAAATCTGTTTAGGAGGGACCAAAATAAAAAGCAAGTCAAAAAAAGAGGCTATAACAGTTAATTGTGGAGCTACATGGGGAAATGGACGTCGTACTTGCACAGATCTGTGGAGTCTTGTGTTCCTAAGGTGTACAGCGTTGAGGCGATTCTGTTGATATCATCCGCCGCACCTGAAACACACGTGCTGTCAGATCTCTGGATGAGGAAATGCTGTCAGTCTCTCACACATTCATTGACTCAGTGCTGAAGCACTTAACACTGTTTCACAGCATTCTGCTTTTCCAGATCATGTTTCAGTGTTGTGCCAATAAGACTCACGGCACACAAGGAAAAGCAAAACATTTGGCTCGGAATTGGAAAGACGCGTGATGCAAGGAAATGGTGTGAATGACAAAAACACATTTCGGAATAAATCTGCATTAATAGAAAGTGCTGCGTCCAAATCTCTAAAACAAAAACGTTGATTAACATTATTCAGATCATTTGACAAAACATCAGACACTTTTCCTCAGGGAGAATTCATTGTTGGTGTTAAAAGGCCAACTGAGTCACCTGACATTTGCTGGCTTCCTGACAAATTACACGTTTTCCCACTAAACAGCACTAAATACCTCCTTCAATTTCCTGTTAACACTCCATAACAAAGAAAACCAACCTTTCCAGTGTCCATAGCTGCAGGCAAATTAATGTTGTGCACAAATAGAACTAGACAATGTAAAACAAGGAAACCTTATCTGTATTCATAGATCATAGATTTGAAAATGAAAGTCAGCTATTGGTTTTATTAGTCTAAAAAATGTTTTATCAAATGAACCTTGGGAGATGCAAAGCACTCAGATTTTTTGAGCATGCATCTGAAATGATATTGGCAAAGGCATTGTTATCTCTATAACACACACTTCCTGTGACTGGAGAACTTTGACCTTGCCTTATTCTTGACTCTCCACGGTCATGTGAGCCGCAAGCATCTATAAATGCGTGATGAAAAGAGAAACTTACTTTTGTGAGACCTGATCATTCGATCAGATTTGGCAGACGCGTCTTTGACACGGTTGTGGTACTCTAATAGGAATGTCTTCTCGTGTTCAAAGAAATCATCAACGTCCTGTGATGAAATAGAAATAAATATACAATTAATATAGTAATAGAAAATAAATAAAGAAGACAATTCTAAGAGGTGAATCTAACAAAGAAATTATACAATTTGATTAATTAAATTATTTTAGGATGAAACATGACATGAACACGGTCTTGACGAGTTTTCAAGATGATTTTTAAAAGAGATGCAAGGATGCATTGAATTGATCAAAAGTGACAGTAAGGCATTTATAATGTTACAAAAGATTTCTATTCCAAATAAATGCTGTTCTTTTGAAACGTGAAACTTTACTGGTATTGGTACTGACTACTGGAATTTGGGAACTGTGACAATCCTATTTTTGACTATATGTTTCCAAGAAGACTTTGTTAAATGTGCATTCCACTACTAGAGAAGCATTCACCAGAGAGACATAAACCATCATTCAACACACAGCTAAACGCAAAGAAGCTCACGTCCAAGTAAATCATTTCTCAGAATGGTGGTTGTCGTCGTGGCCTCCCTCTCCTCCCCCTAATTTCTAAAGCAGAGTCACATAAAAGTCACATGACATGAGAAAAAGTCCACTGACTGAACTGACCTTCACTCCTGCCACAAGAACCCCGTCTGCAGACTTCACCACGTTCTTGAAGAAATCCTCCAGCCTTTCCTTCTTGTTTTTCCCTCGTACACTCAGCTGTAATTTCAAGAGGCAAATTAAAGGACAAATGAACAATTAAAATGCTCAGAAATATTTGTTTTGCCTACAGAAGCATTTCTATATGGGGTTTGTTTTGCCTACAAAACTGCTTTGCACAACCTCAACTGAAGCCGTTTTCACATTTGCTATGAATAATCTGATCTTTTGGTTTGTGTGCATCAAGTTTCAAATGAAACGAGAAAAATAAATGACATTTCAAAGTAACATTTAATCATTTTAATTCATTAATTCTTTTGTTAAAATCTCTCCAAGTTTTTTGTTGAACCTAAAAAAAAACAAGAGTTGCACAACAGTAGTCAATAATAATAGTTAAAAACAATATTAATTGCAATAAAACTTTTTAAAACAAGTTTCCAAACATTTTAGAACAATAATTTCAGAGTTAAGAAATGTCACACTTACATCTTGGTTGTACTCTAAGAAAACATGAAAGTTCATGTCTTTGCGCAGGACGGGATGGGCAGCGACACGGCACAGAAAGACCTCGTGCATTGCCACGGTCTTCTTGAAGATGGCCAGATACTCACTGCAACACATTATCATATTGTTGTTTTTATTATTAAAGGGTTAGCTCAACCAAAAATGAAAATTATCCCATAATTTACTCACCCTCAAGCCATCCCAGGTTTATATGACTTTCTTCTTTCAGCCAAACACAATCAGAGTTATATTAAAAACTGGCTCTTCCAAGCTTTATAATGGGAGGGAATGGGGGGGGGTGAGAGCCCAAAAAAGCACATACATCCATCATAAAAGTAATCAATACGGCTCCAGGGGTTAATAAAAGCTTTCTAAAGCGAAGCAAAGCCTTTGTGCAAGAAAAACATACATATTTGTAACTTCATAAACTATAAATCACTGGCTTCCGGTAACAGCGGTAAGCAAGTCGAGTTCCGGTGGAAGAGTGACCTCTGACCCGACGCATGATGTAGGTGCTGCGTAAGCTCAAGCTCCTCCGACACTTCGCTTTAAAAATTCTAGTTTTAGACTTCTAATTCATGACCGGTGTTTTGTTTTGCTCTATCCTCTGCGCTTCCGCGTTCGTCAATACGTCGGGTCAGAGGTCACTCTTACACCGGAACTCGACTAGCGTACGGATGTTATAAATCTCAAAAAATCTCACCCCCCACTCACTCCCATTATAAAGCTTGGAAGAGCCAGGATATTTTTTGATATAACTCCAATTGTGTTCAGCTGAAAGAAGAAAGTCATATACACATAGGATGGTTTGAGGGTGAGTCAATTATGGGATAATTTAAATTTTTGGGTGAACTAACCCTTAAAGGGATACTCCACTTTTTTTGGAAATAGGCTCATTTTACAACTCCCCCAGAGTTAAACAGTTGAGTTTTACCGTTTTCGAATCCATTCAGCCGATCTCCGGGTCTGGCGGTACCACTTTTAGCATAGCTTAGCATAGATCATTGAATCGGACAGGACCATTAGCATCTCTCTCAAAAAAATGACCAAAGAGTTTTTATTTAAAGTCCTATTTAAAACTTGACTCTTCTGTAGTTACATCGTGTACTAAGACCGACAGAAAATGTAAAGTTGCGATTTTCTAGGCTGATATGGCTAGGTACTATACTCTCATTGGAAAAATATCGAAACTTTTTGGTCATTTTTTTGAGAGAGATGCTAATGGTCCTATCCGATTCAATGATCTATGCTAAGCTATGCTAAAAGTGGTACTGCCAGACCCGGAGTTCGGCTGAATGGATTCGAAAACGGTAAAACTCAACTGTTTAACTCTGGGGGAGTTGTAAAATGAGCCTATTTCCAAAAAAAGTGGAGTATCCCTTTAAGTGTAACTAACAACATGGTAACAATCGATATGAAGACAAATCAACTCACGCCTCCAGTTCCTGTTTCATCTTAGTGAACTCCTCCTTGGTCATCGATCCTTCACCTTCACCCAGCTTCTGAAGTTTCTCCCGTGATGCATCGAAATCCGGTCTCGGAGGAGCAGGCGGAATCTACAGGGAAAAACTTTCCGTTAGCTATTCAAGAGGCATTTTGATTCCCAAACCTGTTTCAGCATTGGTAATGAAACTCTGGGATTCATTACATCATCAGTCACTGAATGAAAAACGCAATCACTCACACTTCTGTTCCTAATGATACGTGCTATAAATAATTCAGGCCAGCTTTGATGATATTGTTAATGGCAGTCAGTGACATGACTCTTTCTTTGTTGAATATTTATCGGAGCATCCCAAATTAAACTACATTAAATCAGACAAGAAAATGACGACCTTTTGTACTTAAAATAATGCAGAAAATAAGCCAGTGAAAATTCAGAATAGGGAACAGCAGGCCCTGTCCATTTCTAATGACTGGATTTTTCATTGAATAACATACACTACCATTCAAAAGTATGAGGTCGGTAAGATTTTTTTATAGCATAATCTCTTATGCTCACCAAGGCAGGATTTACATTTCTTCACAGTAATATTACAGTTATGTATATAAACGTTTTCTATTTTAATCTGTTTTAATATGAAATTTATTTCTGTGATGCAAATCTGAATTTTCAGCATCATTACACCAGTTTCCAGTGTCACATGATCCTTCAGAAATCATTCTAATATGCTGATTTGCTGCTCAAGAAACATTTATTATTATGTCGAAAACATTTATGATCATGTTGTGCTACCGTGTGGAAACCATTTCTTTTTTTAAGACTGAGGAAAAGTTCAAAAGAACAGTTTTTAATTGAAATAATGTACCATTATAATTTATCAATTTAATGAGTCCTTGCTGAATACATTTTTATTTTTATTTTTTTTTAACCTTAATGACCACAAACTTTTGAACGGTACACATAATACGACCTGGAAAATTAGCAGAGCACATCAAATATCCCAGTAAATATCTAACTCTTTTACAATAGTTTCAACCAATATAATCCAATTAGGAAACTGTGGCAAAGATCGTTTCCCTTTATTCTTGCACCTGAACTACAACAAAATGACATTCGACATGCAACAACAGATCCTTTTATGTACAGTACACCACGGCTATAAAAGGACGAGCACTGATTTCAGGCTTGGCAGGAGCAGCTGGGGCGTTTGCTCTCAAACACACATAATGAAGTAGTAGAGTTTAAAAGAGAGTATGACGCAGACTGTTCAAACAAGCGTCCGGTGGAAAGCAAATGAAAGAATTACAGGCCTGTGACTGCGACTAACAGCTAGGCCTATCTGTTACATCACTAATATTTTATAATATGCAAAACACTTAAAGGTACTTACAATATAACCTGCGTATTCTTCGTTTTCCACGAACGAGTCGTGGAGCCAGATGAATTCTTCATGCTGTCTGACCACAGAAAATTCATTCTGCTTGAAATTAGGTAGAGTGCTCTGAAAAAAAAAAAAACCATAAATCATCATTTAATGAATGAATGCAGTAAATGGCAAGTCGATTTTGGAGGCAGGGCTGAAAACACAAACACAATCCTTGTTGTTTTTATGCGTTGATGCTGTGTACCTTTGTGTGGACGGTGAACTTGACCTTGTCTCTCTCACTCAGAGCGTCTGAGATGTCCACCTGTAGTGTGGCGTCGGTTTGAAGATCCACATTCACTGCCCTGGGCTATTAAAACAAGTCATCAATAAACACAGTGCAACTCTAATAGTATCAATATTTCATATTAATCATTGAGGACCACGGGAGAAGGAATCGATTACAATCATACTTTATCTGCTTTTGAATAGTACAGTAACAGTTACGATACATATCCTTGCATTTAGATAGAGGAATGACATGTCGAGCAGTGACAGCAGTGCAATCTAAAACAATTTAAAACAACATTTTCCTCGAGAAACCTAGAATATTTGCACTTTCAAAAATGTATTTGTTAGAGTTAACAACGATGAAAAACTTCAAAGGAATTGTTACCAGTTACAGCACCTAAAATATATTCTTTCACTTATAAAAATAAATACATTTAATGTCCATAATCATCAACTACTATTTACATTCTACAAATATTTAACCTCGAACAAAACAGCATTGCACTGAAATGTTAGGTTTGACAGTACAACTATAATATTAGATCTCTATTGCAGAAACAATATCTGTAATAAATATAGTATTTTGGCAGAAACTATGGTTAGTTACTCTGGTAGATGTTTGTGAAGAATTCACACATTATTTTAATTCTAATCATAAAGCAACCCACAGGTTTTCAAAGCCATTTTCTATACAATACTGACAATATACCATGGTTTTCATGACATGTACTATGATAGTACCAGGGTATTTATACACCTTTAGTACTATGCACAGTGGCATGATATCGAAGTACCATGGTACTGCATATAAGGCATATCTTAATAAAAGAAATTCATCCAAACCATTACAATAAAGAGTTATTTTGCATAATAACATTGTAACACTTGATGTTACATTATAGAGCAACATTGTTACATTATAAAAAGGGATGCACTATATATCGGCCACCATATCGATATCGGACGATATATATAAGCCGATAAATAATGGATTATTTCCTTCATCTGTTCGCAATGATGGTTTTGAATTGCTTGAAATATGATTGAAATCACTTAAAATACAGTTAAGTGCAACATATCATATAGGCGGCCATATAGGCTACATGAAATTACAATGAGAACATTATAATTGTGTGCTTGGGACATGGATGATTTTAATGGTGAGACTTTTGTTTTTGTAATCAGGCTTTAAAAAAATTATATAAAAATTTGGATTTAGATTTATAGGCCAATATATCAGTTATCGGCTTTCAAATATAAAGAATTATCGGTATCGGACAAAATGTTCATATCAGTGCATCACTAGTTATAAAGTAACAATGTTTCAGTTTTATACAAATAGGAATGTCACATTATTTGACTAAAGTAACATTTTTTTACGAAGTAATATTCACCAGAGAATTTGCACAAGAGCAAACCAATAAACGATGACAGAGACAGAGACTAACTGCTGTTCAACAAACACAATAACCAATTATTCTTTAACTTTAGCATGCTTATTTAACCAGCTATATCAGTTTATGGTTAATGGCTTGATGTGGGTTCTTCTTGCCCTAGTTTCTGCTGTTACCATCGGACTAGAGAATCATTGTGCATACATGGGTTTGTGTGTGTGGGGTTTGTCAGGAGGAAGTGAACGGACGGACTCATATAGGACACACACATTCTGGGCCACAGTGACACCAGCAGTAATACACACGTCCTTTACACGACTACAAACACGCACAACAGACAGCAGGAGAACAGAGGGAGAATAGAAATGAGAAAAGAAAAAAAACTTACTCCCCTGTCTTCTTCCGAGAGGAAATCGGGACCATCGTCCAGCCCTTCTTGCTGTGGAGAGACACAGAAATATCAGAACGAACGATCGGAATAGAAAGACGACAGATGCTCGTTATTACTCGATGCATCGGAGGATTGTAGGAGTAAATGATAAAGGTGTAAGGAGTGAGAGAGAAAAGCACACACCATCATGGCTGCTGCGGGTGGAGTATGAATGTGGCGGAGTGTGTGTGACGTCAGTGAGGCAGGAGATCTGAGAGGTGGAGCTTCAACTGTTCGAGTACAAACCGCAACATTATTATTGTCTTTCTTTCTTTCTTTCTTTCTTTCTTTCTTTCTTTCTTTCTTTCTTTCTTTCTTTCTTTCTTTCTTTCTTTCTTTCTTTTAATAATAATAATACAATATATTAATTATATTAGGCCTATGTAAATGTATGTCATTTACTCCTTTAATTTTGTTATTAGATGTGTTTATTAGTATCTACGTTTACATGTACGTTACAAAACCTTTTTAATATATGAATACATTAATAGCGTTTATTATTATTATTAGTATTAAAATGTGCATATTACATTATATGATATTACATTACATTATTATAATATAATATAATACATTACATTACTATATTATATTATGTTTGGCTTTACTCCTAATTGTATGGTTATCTTATTAATATGTTATGTTTATTTGTATCTACATATACATGTAGGCTAAATATATTTCTTGTAAATCACTTTGCAAACACTGTTTTTACTATATGAATACAATGAATAGCGTTTATTGTTATTATTACTATCGAAATGTGTATATTATATTATATTGTATTATATTATATTTGGATTTACTCTTAATCTTCGTGTAATCTTATTACATATGTTATGTTTATTTGTATCTACATATAGATGTATGGCTGTATGCTAAATATATTTCTTGTGAATCACTTTGTAAACACAGTTTTTATTATATGAATAAATAACATTAATAATAATAATAATCTTATCGATTGCAATTATTATATTATATTATATTATATATTGGCTTTGCTATTTTAATGTTTTTTATCTTATTATTCAGATATATTACAACTATTATGTTATAAAGAGATTATATAACAAACTTCATTACAGTCGTACGAGTGAAATATTCACTCACAAAATCTGCACAGCACAGAATATGGGTCACTGCTACAATTCTCACTGATTTATTTAGGGTACATGTGAGTTTATGTGATAACTCACCAATAGAGGGCGACAAACTGGCTTGAACCATGGAAAGGAACACTGCTTATCTTCACCTGCTGGCGGAGTGCGATGCTGTGACTGACTCCGTTATACTGAAACACCAGTGAGTCAGTCAGTCAGTGAGTTTTATCATGAGTTTGATAGAATGCAGCCGAACTGAATCTTCACAGAATTATTATTTATCACAAAATTACATATATTACAATAATTATATGACTTTCGCTCACCGCTTTGGTCCGTGTTGTAGCCTAGTTTGTGGTTTCTGAAAGAACTGGTAGGCCTAATGATCAACCAATGGTCAAGTGTCATTCTTGGACCTCCAGAGAACTAACCATCATAAAACAGTAAATAATGATTTCTGTACGCCAAATACGTGTCATTGTAAGGTATAAAATCAGATAACCTCAAATTAATTGCTCAACTTTGGTGCATTCAAGTTAATGGCATGTAATTTGTAATTTATGCTTATTTATTGAATTGTATCTGACCACGTACAAAATAGTTTTTATTTTTAAGCTGTTTTGCTGCTGCGTAATATTAATGTCAAAACAACATGGAAAAGTGTTAATGTTGTATTATTGTTGTAATATTGTTAAAAATTCATGTATAACTTTGATGTTCAAGTTCAAGTTCATTTTATTTATATAGCACATTTTATAACAGCCACTGACTGACCAAAGTGCTTTACAGAACTACAAGATTAAAACAATAATACCATACATGAGAGCACAGCACAGATACAGCAGCCTTACGCATGAGTAGCAAAAGCATTGTCAGAATACAAAAATAAAAAATAAGAAATAAGAAAACAGAAATGGCACAACAATATCAGACGAATCAATTAAAAAAAAAAAAAAAAAAAAAAAAAAAAAACCCTTAAGACTCAAAAGAGAAATAGTAAAACTAACCATCCTTAATTATATTATATATATTATATATTATAATTTGATGAAAGGTTTTGATCCACTTCAAATGTTAACAACTATATATGAAGTGCAGGCTATATATTTATCTTTTTTGTTAATGGGACGTTGAAATAACAAAACACAAGCTCATGAAATCAAAACATATTGAGAAATGATATGCATGCATCAACATCACAGACGTGAGCATTCATAATAACATATTGAGTAACTTTGTCCCGAAGTGAAATCGTGTGACCCTGCAACATGCAATAACATTGATATGCCCTCGACAGGTCATGTTGCACTGCAATACGCATAACAAATATATTGCAAAACAACTGATCAAACCGTTCAGTTAACTAAAATGCCCATAAAATGTTTATCGATGAATTTCAGCTACTATTAGAGTAAATCATGACATATGCAAACCTGAAGGTCAATGTCTTGTTCCTCTTTATTCTGAGAAACAACATTCTAATAACTCAAGATTGCACCTCCTCTCTGCTCAAATTCCTCCATCCTTTAAACTCACTGACATTCTGTTTAAACCAGAAGGAACAGCCAATCCAGTTGACAGTATTTGTGAAATATTTTTAACAGCATGTTACACATTCTCACATGCTTTGCAGCAGCAAGCTATCAATACTCAGTGCGCACACCCTTTCAGAGCACAGAATCTACTGGATAGCAAGGAGAGGTCATTTGTTTATTTTCAGCTCACTTGTCCAGACACAGAGATTCAGGGCTTACATGAAAGGCACTTTGTTTCATACAGCGGTGGACATAAAAGCTCTGACATTATAAGTTGGCTACGTGGGCCCAAAATAGATGCATCTTTTAAGATGGGAGTTAAATAAACGTGTGACTTTCTTGCACGGTGTCTTAATTGAGGGTAGAGATCTGGATATGCATCCTTGTCAAGTTTTGTTTTAATTCTAATTTTAGTATTTTTTTTATTTTTTTTGTACAAATTAACTGGTGAACCTGATTTCACCACAACATGTTCCTGGATCAACATCTTTGTTGATCCTGGAACAACATTCCAATCAACCAATCAGTTTTGAGGGACAAGTTTACAGTTTATGTCAAGTTTAGGCTTGGTTTAGTGTTTTACATAAGTATTCACCAATCAATTCCCTCTAATTTCATTGATAAGTTATGGGTAGGGTTAGGTTTAGGACAACATTTTATTGATCACCTTGTGATATCTGTAACATTCAGTTTTGGTTTCTGTTTTGTTTTCCTGGACTTTTAGGGTATGTTTACATGACAGCGATGTACTAAAAACGTAAAAGTTTTTCCTTTGCGTTTTTCGCATATACAGGCAACAGCGTTATCAAAGCGATCCCCATTCACGCTGATCTGCGAAAACAACTAAAAACACTGTATTCTGCTGCCAGGCCAGTAGTTGGCGATGTCACATTGTAAAGAAACACTAGGCGCCTAGACTGAACACGATACACGCATGCGCATGACATATTCACAAATTCACGTTTTTGTAGTTTATATGGAAACGATAACTGTATTGTTTTCAGGTCCCCAAAACACAGTTGTCGTGTAAACCCATAAAAACCTTTTCTTTTCAACGATAGTGTAGCTTAAGAGATGTTTGTGCAAGAGTTTATTAATCAAAACTATTTTCTATTAGCCTAACTATTGTCAGTTCCAAAATAATAAACATACATAAAGACTATAATATATCTAGGCTAATTTAATAAATATTTTGTAAAATAAGTGTTTATTTTGTGTAGATCACATTTTCTATCATTGAAATGTAATAATTGGCATTTCAGCCGTCAGTCTTTCTTCTCTCTAGATATTGTCATTGGCCATTGAAAAACCAGTATGAGTTTATATGTCCAGGTCTGCACCCCCGCAATATGAGCCTACATGCACTGAGAACTAGTTTCATAACCATTACTAGAAAGTTCCCAGAGAAGACATCAATGTGGACATGTGTGCATATCTGAACTATAATCAACAGCACAGATGAAGGCCAGTTCTTTCCTGAAAGCTTTTATACAATGGGGTTTTTATGGATTAGATTTGTAACAATCTAACATTGTTTTTTTTTTTATCGTGTGATATTCGAGAGCAGTTTTTCACTGAAACAGAGACCTTCCTTTCATTTGAGCTACTTCATTCAAGAGTGAGAAACACTCTTTATAACCACTGGCCAGCCTGTCTGTCCACCAGTGTCCCTTTTGTAGCTCTTTGGAAGCATGTTCAGTTTTGCCATTTGTGGACAACGATGACAAGACACAAAAGCACGCTGGCCATAAATAGCGCTGAGCAGCAGAGGATTGCTCCCTGCCTGCGGATCAAATTCTCCAAAGGGAAAAGCAGCCACTGGCCTCAAGCCCAGATCTACTGCAAGACCACGCTCATAGAAACCGCTTGGCCTGTGAGAAGAAGTTAAAGGTGGTTGAGCTGTTCATTTAAACTTTATTAAATGCTTAAAGACATGCAGGAATGGGGCTGCCCCAGATATAAATATCTGATTATAGATATCTAATAGTGTTCAACGCTTTACTAGCAACTAACAATTCAAACCTAACCAAATACTTACAAAAAATTCAACCACTAGAAAAGGAAAGATTGCTTAAATCATATTTAAAAAGTCTTTAAGTTTGTATTGGCCTTATGTACTTTCAATACTTCTATATATATACAGCATTAAGGGATGGATAGAACGATCAATTGATGGATGGATGGAACGATAGAATAGTTAGAATGATCAAATAAATGGAGATAGAAAGAATGAACAAATGATCGATAGATAGACGGACAGAATGATGGATGGCTAGAACAATAGATGGATAGAATGTTAGAATAGATAGATGGAGATAGAACAGATGGATGGATGATGGAACGATAGACAGAACAATAGATAGAACAATAGTTATAAAGATGGAAGGAGATAGATAGATAGATAGATAGATGGATAGAACAATAGATGGATAGAATGTTAGAATAGATAGATGGAGATAGAACGGATGGATGGATGGAATGATAGACAAAACAATAGACAGAACAATAGTTCTAAAGATAGATAGATAGATAGATAGATAGATAGATAGATAGATAGATAGATAGATAGATAGATAGATAGATAGATAGATAGATAGATAGATAGATGGAGATTAAACAAACAATGGATGGATGGATGGATGGATGGATGGATGGATGGATGGATGGATGGATGGATAGATAGAATGACCGATAGAGGATGGATGGATGGAACGATGAACAGAACAACAGATATAACAATACTCAGATACAGTGATAGAATAAGTTAAATGGAGATAGAACAAATGATAGATAGATGGATGGATGAATAGACAGAACGATAGTCTTTGCTTAAAAATCTTTACAGGTTATCCTTGACTTTGATAATGAAAAAAATAGTTAATAAATATGAATTAATAAAATAATGCAGAAGGAAAATATTTTTTCATTAAACAACTCGTTCAATTAGGCAATTCTGATGACTAAACACACACAGGTCAAACATAGCACGGGTTATTGAGGTGACACTAATGAAATCAGACCGTTTAATTGAGCCAAGAAATCCATCCAAGAATTCCGCCACAAGATTTTATTTCAAAGTGGCACCTTCCTCGATCTCAAAAACAATGTTTCACTTCAGGCTGCAAATAATGCCATCATTACAGATAATATTGTATTTTCAAAACATTGCAAGCATCTCGGCCTTCACATTTGAATCAAAGGCTGCAATGGAGCGGTTCAAGCCCCATCTGTTAATGTCCATATGCGTAACAGGAATGAAAACTGTGGTAACTTCAATTCCGGGTTGACAGACACAGAAACTCCAGACAGAAAGTCCTCCTTCAACTGGTAGTGTAAAAATGAAAAGTGCTTTGTTTATCTGCATAAACTTGAGGTGTTCGCCGTGTCAAATAAGCCAGATTAGGTAGAAGAGTTGAAATAAACAGCTTCAGGCTTGTAAAGTGCTTGTCACTTGTTAGGCATTAACGTACGGCATTCTCATATAGTTCTCTGACAGCATAATAGAATATCTCTGAAGATACACGATAAAGATATCAACTGAGTTTGTGCTGGTTAATCTACGTGAACATCCGAGCTTTCTACTGTCGTTTGGCAAAACACGCAGAGGGAGACAGAACGTTCTTTGGGGACATACAAAAACTAATATGAACTGCAAAATTAAGCTGGCATTCAGCTGGTAGAGTTTTTTTGTTTTTTGTTTTTTGCATATGTTAATGAGATCTCCTTAATGTGAAAAAAATAAAATAAAAAAGAAAAGAAAAGAAAAGAAAGACAAACTAGGGCTATTCCTTCAGGATCAAATGATAGAGACAGCTGCTAAGATGAAAGCGTGTGGAATCCAGATGGCACATGGCTGTTGGGTTTACAACGGTCTCCCCTCCAGCGATACGACCACACTTCCTCCCAACTTCTCTGCCAGGGTTGAGCGGTCCTGAATGTCGTCTAAACCATTGACCTGCCATTCGTGTTTGATACCTGAAAAAAGAGGCACGATTGCATAAGATTTCAAAAAACTTTTTCATTTTAGAAATGACTCTCAGTTATTTTCCCACTGTGGTGTTTTTATTTGAATATTAACTTCTGTGAACGATTCTTCAGTGCAAAATCTTCATAATCAGTCTTCTTAATCTTTCATCAAAATGCAATTACTTGCATAACATGTTTGAGCCAGTGTTGTTGTGTCCAGCTGGTCGGGATTCTCCAGCGCTGTTGCTCAGTGTTTGTAGTTTTTTGAAATCAAGCTACAAATGACTTACTTCTTAGTCTATGGGTAGTAAACTGGCAACGAAAGTCATGGCTAAATTTTTTGATTTAGGCATTAGTTTAGTTTATAGTTTATATATTATATATAATATAAGTTTATATATATATATACAGCAGAATCTAGAAGTGGTAATATTTCAGTGATATACACCAACTAGACAATGGCTGCGTTTCAAAATCACATACTCTCTTGAGTAGGTACTAAGTAATTTCTTCACGACCGCTAAAGTATGTTCTATATAGTATGAGTGTGTGTAATATGAGTGTGTACATTATCATGAGACCTACCAGCCATTCACAAATCCTCTCCTGTGGCCTCATGGGATAGTAAAGTGCCCATCTTATGCACACTTCAGAATCACTCCGGAAGAAGGTACATTTTAACTACTCTTTTATGAGTACAGTGAATTCAGACATGCTTCTTTCGGCACATACTGTTTTTCATCTACTATATAGTAGGGAAGTATGCGGATGCAGCCAATGGTTGCTTGCAGAAGCCAAGTATGCGATTTCAGATGCTTTCAGTCTTTGTCGCTATAGTAATTACTATAAATTGTGCATAATTACATGCAACTAACTCTAAACCACACCCTAACCGTAATCTTAACCCTATAGTAATTACAAGTAGTTAATTATTATTACTCAGAACTTAAATGTATAATTACACTGTAACACTTGACACCTTAAAATAAAGTGTAACCAAATAGCCTGCTAATGTCTATTATTATATTATATTCAAACATCTAAATAACTAGGTTGCTGATGCACAGTCAACTTGTTCTCGAGTGGTCACAGACTGGATTTGACCGTATGGCAGCCCATAGAAACAGACATTAATGAGGCATCGATGTGTGTGTATATATATATATATATATATATATATATGGCTGTTACTATATTGTGCTTTTCCTGGAAGAACCCAGGATCTGTTTTGTAAAGATGCATTATTACTGAATATGACAGTACTCACCTGTAAACTTCTTCTTAATGGCATCTTTTGAGCTAGCATATATCATCTTGCTTTTTAACGGCGCACCTTCAGGGGCCCTAAAGTCAAAATAACAATGTTCAATATGCATGCAAACAAAAAATAGAAATTAATTTACTTAGTGTAAGAACTTTAAACAACATATTGCAGAGTTCATTAGAAACAAACAGCAAGTTTGATATTTTTAACAAAAGTAAATTGGATGGTCTGTTTTACTTCAGTGTATTCTATCAAAAATGTAATTAAAATTCACATATAAAAATTACATAAAATAACCTATCGCAGTTCGCTTGTTGTTCAAGCAAGGTATAAGAGATAAAAAAATGAACTAATACTTAAAAAAAAAAAAAAAAAAAAAAAAACTGTGCTTATCCAAAGATATAAATTTAATAAAATCTAAATTCTAAAATTTTAAATAAAAAAATTCTAAAACTTTCTAAAAATTCAAAATGAACTAAATTAAAAAATGCATAAATAAATGTGTGAATAAATAGAAAAATGCATAAATATATACAAAATAAATCTGAAATCTGAATAATTTTCCTAAACTATAACAACCTTTCCAGACAGACTACGTACCAAAATATAAATACCAAGTCTTCTTTCTTAGACTCTTTAGTTTCATAAGTGGCATCATATAAGCCGTATCTGCAGTCATTAAGAGGTAGGAGCTTGACGAAGCAGGCGTAGGGGTCGTCGACAGATTCTCCAATGTCTCCCACTAAGATCTGCTTGCCCTCCTCTACGACGATCTTCTTCTTGTCGTCGCTGAGGCAGAACAGCACTGCCTTTTTGCGCTTTTTCACCTCGTCTGAGCCCGAGGACTTCCGCACTTTCATGTCATTGAAGACTTTGAGCACTTCATCATTGACTGTGACACCAGAGGCCTGTGATGAGGAAGAGACTGGGGGTGAAAACAGTTGATTGAGACGAAAACAGCAATTACACAAGTCTGTAGATCCATACTTGGATGTCAGTAGCAGAATCACCAGCACATATCCATAGTAAAAAATAACTACCGGGCAATATTAGAAGTAACAAGGCGTCAGATTTGGCATTGACTGATCCAGCGCCGCTCACAAACCCTGACTCACGTACGTGCTGCGCATAGCCAGCTGGTCTCTCACCACAGTTCAAATCTCTCACTCCCGTTCCAAAATGGACTGGAAGGCCAAGTCATAGTGGGGTGCCTGGGCCACGATACAACTATGAGAGCTCCTCCTGGGACTTTTTAAAGACATTTGGATTCATGATCAATGATACTTCACGCTCAAAACAAACGGGGCCCTCGGAAGGTTGAAACTCGGTGCATTAATCCATTCGAACAAACCATTGCTTGACGTTTATGAACTTCTCTCTCTACACTACCCACATGCCATTTTAAGATTTATTCCTTAAAACGTACTGGAAACTACCATATATTTTTATCTGCTAGCAACTATTCTTATACTGACTAGTATCTAGTTTTAATGGTAATTATTAAATATAGTACTTATTAGATATTATTAGAGGACTATTACATTTTTAAAACAAGATATTCGTAAGCAATGCTGATTACTAATTATCAGAACTTAGATACTTATTCTTCGGTTACTGTTAACTATTCTAATCGCACTGCAATGAAAAAAAAAATGGTTTTCTCAGTATTTGTCTTGTTTTTTAGTACAAATATCTAAAACATTCTTTAAATTCTTAAAGTCTTGTTTTCTGAAACAATTACCAAAATTAAGTGAGTTTTTTTTATTATTAAGTCTTATTTCTCAAGCAAATGTATCTTGATTTAAGAATGTTTTGCCATAACTTGCTAGGTATGGCAATTTTTTAAGCAGTTCAGTGCTATGGAGTTGTGTCAATCAGATATCAAGTAGCTCCTTACTAGTTCCTATTCCACATTTACTAGTAACTATTTATTTTCTTGTATCTATTGAATATTTAATAAGTAAGTACTATCAACTATTGTAATATACTAGTAGCTAAAGTACTAGTGGCGCATGCGCAGAGACGCGCTGTGAGCAGCTGGTGTAGACGTCCGACTTTCTCTCTCCCTCACTCTCACACACACACTATGGCCACTAAATCCTATTGAATCATAAGTAAGTAGCCTAATTCAATTGTAAGGACACATAATAGTCGTCTCATGGCATGAAACAGTTCATTCAGATCTGATTATACGCGTTTGTGTCCATCAGTATAGTCCCGGTCATTTATTTCTCCAGCGTCCGTGAGTAAAAGTTGGAGAGGCATGCGCTGAGAGTGATTAAAGCACCGGCTAAAATTAGCTTAAAATGGCTGCCTCTGGCTATAGGCCTGATATATAGATGTATAGATAATTAAAACTGATTTCAGAAACCACAAAATAAACTTGGAGCCGAATAAAGCATTATATTTTTCAGCCGGAGCGCATGCATTGACGGATCCGCTAGAGCGCCACAGCGCCGCAATACAGATCCTGCCAGAGATGAAAACGTGACAGTTGCTGGTCAAAAGTTTGACAGAAAGAGTTTCAAAATAACATTATAACATCTGTTATGAATTAAGAATTGACTACGTGTGAAGAAAAACTGTCCTTACCATGATGTCCGATGCGATGAACCAATGAACGATTATTTTCTTGGTACTTCTATCTGTGAATGTGAACAGCCGAGACAGTGTGAGTGTGTGTGTGTGTGTGAGAGAGAAAGAGACAGACATCACTGCACAGCCGCAGTGAAGGACTGCTCGAGCATATGCACTGTCATTCACTGTCTTTGGGACAGTTGGCAAGAGATATCATAAATGTGAATTACAGCAGTCACTTAAATATAGCCTAATCAAAATATAATGCAAATTGTTTCAACTTTTAAATCATAAACGTTACATAATAGTCAGAAGTTTTACTCTACACTAGAGCTAAATCTATCAATGACATTATAGACCAGAATAATTCGAAAAATCAGTATTCACTAGAGATCTTTTCATGACTAAATTACCTCAGTTACTGTCAGGTTTTCAGTGACTGTAAACTAGTTGGAGGCACATTAACTGATGGTCTGATGTAAAAACTTTAAAAGAACCTAAAGCAAATTAAGTTATACTGGACAATCTTATACTGGACAATCTAACTGAGGCTTCTGCTGAACAGACACATACACAGGTTTGTGCAAAAATGGAAATCAGTGATGAAAACAAGTGGTCAAGCCAAAATATTAACAATTTATTTTACATACAGAAAAAAGAATTACACAGCAGGTAAAATGAATCTTAAGAACCATGAGGGGAAAACTGATTCATCAAGCTTTCTGAGGGAGAAAAAAAAATATGACAAAAACAAACTATGACAATCTTATAAATAAAGCAAGCAAATTAGACCCAAATCTAAATAAATAACCAAAAACTGAAAAGGGGAGAAAAAAAAAAAAAAAAAAAAGTTTGTCTGGTTCCTAAGTAGTGTTTATGCAAGCTATAGGGACCACACCAAAATAACTGAGTTTATCTTTACAACTATTTAACTACAGAACAGAAATTCTACTTTTTCCTGACAATTTATAGTCACAACAGAGACTCTGGTCTGTAAAAAGCTATACAAAATAGTAGTCTACAAATGCAGTTGATGTACAAAAAAACAAAATGCACCATTTTGAAATTACAGACAAAAATACACAATGCATTTTGTCCTGAGTTAATGTGAACGCAAAAAACTTATCAGAAAACAGTGCAAATATTTTTTTGCTTCACAGCAGTTTCTCCACTTTGCTCCATAGGATTAAAGGCCGATTTGCACTCCTGTCACTAGCTGTGAAGATAAATGCCGCTTGATATCCTTCAGCATGCCTTTTTGTTTGCACACTGCACTTCTGCAAATACATTTTCTTGTGTACAAGGGCTAGGTAGAATTTTTATTGAGTCAAACCATCCTGGAATGTTTATGAACATTCCACAAAAGCCACAGAACTACATAATTAGACAGCAGATTATGAACGGACTTTCAGTCTTGGCCAGTTGGTGCGTTTGTGTGGAAGACGGGGTTTTGTTTACATCCGTGGCCGTTTCTGTGGAGGGGTCATGCGGTCAGCCAGGCCGAGTCTCTGAAGCTCAGAATGGAAGAAGGCCTGGAGCCGCTGACCGGCTTTTGCTTCATTGGTGGTGCGTGGGTTGTACTCCAGACAGTTGGAAAACATGAGCTCCACATCCTCTATATACTCCGCTGTAAGATTAAAAACACAATTAGAAATTACAATCAGCAGTGACTTATGTTGTGCTTGGATATGATTATTAGTCTGGGGCTTATGTTGACACGCTATTTACTCAAGTAGATATTTCTGTTGTCAATATGTGTACATGCCCCAACACAAGAACATGGAACCTACCATGAAACAGGCAATTACGCTTTTATTTGGGTTTGAACAGGATTTGAGTATTTGAGTATTTTAAACAGGATTCATACAATTCACAGAAAAAGATTCTAATTTAAGTGGGTTTTGAACTAGGTGAATTTGACTCAATAGTTAAAAATATCAACTCTACCAAAATATTTAGATTTAAACCTTCCTTCCACAAAAAATAAGTTAACTTACCAACAGTTTGGTATTCACAGTTGTTGACCTTTTCCCTGATTGTGCTCAAGGCGATGGGTTTTTTGATTATGTCATAGTAATCGGGCACCTAAAAAAATAAATAGTAGTCATTAAATACATGAAAATAACGTCTCAGCGTAAAGCTGGGATAGCGAGATGTCATGCATAACAACTGCATAGATTATTTAAGAGTCCCGCTGGTCGTAAACCAACCAAGAATGGGGGTTTTATGACCCGGTTACAGAGGGATATAAGTGTAATCGGCTCACTACCTGAGTTCTGGACACCAGTTTCTTGAAGGGCCAGCTGTCCTCATGTCTGACCAGGTCCACAGTGAGCAGCTCACAGGCTGACAGCTCATGGACGCCTAGGTTTCTCCCTGAGCTTCGACGGTTGGAAGAAGTGGTGGTGGGAGCCAAGACGATCTTGGCTTTTGGGGAGACCTCTGCTGGAGAAACACCATCAAACCACAAAACATGAGTTGTGAACAAGTCTTAGATGAAACAACTCTTAAAAGGGTCCTATTATGCTTTTTTTACACGTTTAACTTTCTTTAGTGCAGTAGTTCCAAAACTTGGGGCCACGGCAAGGATAAGGCATAGTGTATAGTAAGCAGATTATGCAAAAGAAACCTCTTCAGGGTGATACAAGACCCCACTGTGAAATTATCCCACTTATTATGCAGCTTCTTGCCACATAAGTAAACAACTGAACACCAAATTTGACATTTTATTACCTCAAGATAACTCATTGTACCCGCTTGAGCAGTCTTATCAGTTGTAGCGGTTGTTGTCATGCAATAACAGATGACTAGATGACGCGATCAAAGAATCTGAATTGAATATTGCAGGGAGACGTGTAAAAACATAAATTAATGATACATGGTTCTGCATTAAGCATGGACAAGTTTGTGAAAGGGCTGTCAGTGCATAAATGTAAATGTAAAGCAGACAATGGATCTAATTTAAACGTCACAACTACCAAAACAACACGTCCAGACGTGAATGGTGTGAATGACAACAAAAGCAAATAGAACTCATTATAATCACGTACAAACGTTGCGTACAGTGAAGACAGCCTTAAGACAAGAAAATATGACGAGGCATATCTTGCCTTTGGATTCACCAGTACAACGGTGGATGATGAGAGACCTCAGTGTGTTGCATGCCTCAAAATATTAGATTCTGACCGTATGAACCAGAACAATTTAAGACACCACTTTAGTAGAGCTGCACGATTCTGGATAAATTGAGAATTACAATTTTTTGTTTCAAATAGAGATTACGATTCTGAACAGACTAGGGATGGCCCGATACCGATACTGGCATCGGGGATCGGGCCGATACTGTCCTCATATACTCGTACTCATAAAAATTTGCCGATACCACGCACCGATACCGCGTACATATTGCGAGCACATCCCTTTAAACAGACATCAGTGGAAAGTTTGTTCAGTCGGATGTCAATGGCAAAGAAAATAAAACGAGGCATGTAGATTATTATTAACGTTATTAACTGACGAGAGAGCGAGCGAGCGAGAGAGCGAGAGAGAGAGAGAGAGAGAGAGAGAGAGAGAACTTCTGTTGAATGCTCTTGATTGCTGATCGTTCACTCAGCACATGTTATTTGGATGAAAACTAAATCGTATGTGCAAGTAAAGTAAAACATGAACTGTTACCTGATTTAAGTATAATGAGTGGTTCCCTACAATATTTCAGGACGTGTGCAGGTCAAGAAGTTCCATGAATGCAAACATCCAAACCAGCGTCTCAGCGCGCGAATACTGAATTAAATTGTCTTTCACGTCTTGCGCTTGTACGGACGAATTCACACAAAATTATGTAAAAACGCCCGTCTTGGCGAGTATCCTATAGTAAACAAGTCGGTTAATTCTCAAATGAACGTAGCATGTTCAAATGCGGTCCGTGCGTTCGGTCTTAAAGGGGCAGCAGTTTGATAAACCTGCTTCTGTGTTTTAATGTTAATCAAACAAAGGACAAAGAAATACTCACTGCTCTTGACTAAATAGGCTACCCTTTTCAACTTTACAAAAATATCTATCTATATATTATTTATACAGTAATGAATATGCTTTTTTCACATTTGATTACTTTATTCAAATTTCTGTACCTGTTGGATCTACCTGAAAAACTCTAAAAACACTGTTTATTTCATTTGTAGCCTTTCTTTGTTCTATTGTATTTATTTGTCCTATTTGTAATTTGATTGTTTGTTCTTATTTTGTTACTGACTGCTTGTTTTAAATTCACATTAATTAGGCTGGTAGTTTTTGTTGTAGTATCAAAATTGGATTAAATAATTGGGATCGGTTACGGTATCGGTATCGGCGAGTATCAAAAATTAAAGTATCGGTCTCGGACTCGTTCTGAAAAAAGTGGTATCGGGACATCCCTAGAACAGACAACTAAACAAAATAGCATGCCATTTACTAGAAGTTCTGACAAAATGTTAACTGCTGCAGTCCATTTAAAAATGTTTAATTAATAATAAATAAATAAAAAACGGTTTGAATGTTTGATTTAATGACTCACTCATAAATACTTGTTTCATTACTGGATAAATCAGCGTTTTTGAATTAATCACTTAAACGTACAGTATGGCATTTTTCGCCACTAGGGGTCGCTAACCTATTTACAATAACAAAGGCGTAGATTGATGACGCAACATTTGCTAAGAATTATGGATCTTGTCGTCAACGTCAAGCCGACCGATCTAATAATGTTTATGGATGACTGAATACATTGATGTTTTTATCATGACTGTGATATGAAGCAGTTCGGGATTGCTAAGAGACTGCTATCAGCTCCACACGCGACGCGAGTCCCGCGGATATAAAAGGAATATGGACATTTCATTCTACCGAACTACACGCAGAATTACTACTCACAGGTCAGTTTATTAGACAAATTAAACTTGTGAGGTAACGCAGCGCTGTTTCACTTGGTCTAACATTAACACACTAGCACACTAAACTGCATTTGAATGTGTTGAAATGTAATGTTATGTGTTAGTCTGTCTGTATGAGACTAGCAGTAAACTAGATCAACATTAGAATAACATACAGATCATATTCTGACATTTTATCATTGTTGAACTATAAAACATTGATTAGTTTTATGTAAATGTGCTCACCTGTTTAATAAAGTACATGTAGGAGCGGTCGAAGTCTCGGACGTGGAGCTCTCGTTTATATACTGTCTATGGGAGCTCTAGACATCTCGAAAACACCGCGCTGATATTGATTCTCGTTTTAGTTATCTTTTTTATCCAAAGTCTGCTTGCCATGGTCCATAATGTTTGAACGAAACAACAACAGCGTGCAACTAGACATTGCGAACTACAAAGTCGTCCGTGTCAGTCGCTTTGGTTACTATCAGAGGGCTCTGGTTCATAGCTCTGGTTACCATGGCAGCACGAGCGGAAACCAGGGACAACGCGGATATGACGGCATTGGCGGCGACAAAACGGAAATAAAGAAACGGGACGTTTCTCGAATTAAATTACAAATTTCTCCTGGTTTGAAAGTTGTTGGAAACAGTCGGGATAATGTAAGTACACAACTAAAAAAAATATATAACATAGATATAGTGATTTTTGCTATTTTTAAAGCAAAAAAGTTACATATTGTGCCTTTAAATGAATGTTTCACTGACAAATACATTTTAAGTCACTTGTCGCCACCTACTGGTGTAACGATGTAATGATACAGTTATTTGAAGTGCCAAGTATTCTACTTTGATTACTACTGTAGACATCAGTGTTTATATCTAAACTATAAACTTTTATCCCAGTTCTACTGTGATCATTTGAATATTTGTAAGAGAAATAACCATACTCTGATGTTGAAAAGACGGTTTCATACCTATACATGATAACTACTTTCTCTGGCTCTGTGGCAGACCTGAAATTCGGTGCTGTTACCCAACGGTACCTTTTTTTTGTAATTTAGGCATGTTTACCTCAATAGCTGTAAAGAAACCATTTTCTTTCAAAGAAGTCATTTGTAGAATTGTTATTGACAATATGCCAGAGCTGCCTTGGTCGCTGTCTGTGATGCTTGAATATGAATAAAAACAACCATTTTAGTAATAAAAAAATAAAAAAATCATTTCTATGAAATGTTCTGTTTTCCACAAATTCTGTGATGTGAATCAAATGAAGACATAAAACATTAATTTAATTGATCTTTTATATGAAATTTAACTTTGTCAAACAACGCAGCACAACTGAGCTTTATACTGTTAAAATGACAACATAGAAGAAAAAGTGTGATTATTCCTAAATTTTTGATAATTTATTGTTATTATTAGTGTTATTAAATTGCGATATCTAAATTTCCGTGTGTTAATGATGTAAAGATATTTTTTCTTAAATGAAACTGTAAAATGCTGATGAACTTCAGTGACTCTCAGAGCGGCTCTGGAAATGCATTCATGTTTTCATATAGTGAGACTGCAGAGGCTGAAAAACTCGGCATGCTTCAGTGTATGTGGTAAATGAAACTGTGCAATGAATGTTGCGACTGTTGTCTCTCATTCACACAGAGACATGCAGATCACGCAGGATTCGTATTTAAATAGTCTTACTCTCGCGCCTAGTCACAATATTCCTCATTTAAATTATTCACGCCTAATGCATATGCAAAAAAAGGGGTGAGGACTGGTTAAGTTGCGTTAGTAGGGTGTTGAAACCTCACGGTTATGGTAGGTGAAGTCACATTTCCAAAACGTGCTCAAAGCAGTTGACAAATAACACCACACTGGCCCAGCCGACCAATAAGGGCACTCTTCAGAAAAAGGGGCTTCATAAGAGACAGGAACTAAACAGAGCGTTACTGACAGTATGGGAAGAACCGCAACAATGTAAGCGTGTAGGTGTCTAATTCAAAGGTCAAGTATGTAATTGTTTCAATGCTATTTTCTCTAAACCCAGCTTAATCCTTTTCTTTCATTCTGTATCCTAATTTGATGTGATGCATTAAAAAAAAAAAGTTTTCTTTTTGAGCGAAATCACTCACACTCCTTACCAGTAATGGGTCTCTTCCTGGAGTCTGTATTCTCTGCAGCAGGACTGGACTGGTTGCTGGATTTGGCTGTTGTGCCATTAGTGGCGAGCACCTCTAGACTAAGACGAGCACTGGAGCGGCTTCCTGCCCGGGGTGGGGGTTTGCCATTGGACGCCGAGATGGATTTCTTCCCTGAGTTTTTGGAGCCTCCTTTATTAGCAGATTGGCTCTGTTTGGGTGTGCTCTGCTGCGAGCGAGGCGTGGAATGACCCGATTCAGCTTGTTTTGATTTGGTGTTCAAACGACCTCCTTTATTGCTCTGGAGTGGAAGTTTGATGGCATCCTTTTTGGACACTCTGTTAAATAAATGAAAAAAAGAAAACAACTTGCATGACACTTCTGGTCTCTTTCTGCATAAATTTACTAAATCAAAAAAAATAAAAAATAAATACATTAAAAAAATAAAAAAATCCACTAACTCTTCCTCCTCTGACTCTTCCTCTGACTCTTCTTCTTCCTCTTCCGATTCTTCCTCCTCTTGTTCAGACTCCTCCTCGTCCTCCATTTCTTCTTCCGAGTCAATGGAGGAGCGCTGACGGGAATTTATTCTATGAGAGCGCTGTTTGGGGCGGCACTCAGGGCAGAACCAGTCTTCAGAAGGAACAGCCTGTAGAACAAAGAAATATCAAAACTTTATTCAGAACTCGTAAGTTTAAAAGATGTTCTACTTACACAAAATATAAAAAGATTTATAAATAGATTTCTGATATGTATCAAAATACTTGTATTTTGTTCTTGGCTGCATGTGTTTATGTATATACACACACACACACACACACACACACCTTATAACTATATGGCAAGTTAGAGTTTATGACAAAGAACTGTAAAAATGGTGTCGCCTAAATCAAACCTTCCAAAAACTATATTTCTCACCTTCAGTTTTGGCCGAACACAGAAGATGTGATAGCCTCTCTCACAGCCGTCACATAGAAGCATATTCTCAGCGTCTCCTTTCCTACGGCACACCTTACAGCGGGCATTGAGGATGGATTTGGCCCAGACAACGCTGCGCTCAAGTGTAGAGAGATGTAGGAAAACCTGTGACAGGCTGGAGCAAGCCAACAGACTCTCACGCCAGCGTTCTTGCACAGTCTTTACCTGCCGCCCACTTTCACTGCCATCTGTTGAGAGCACACAGATGAAAATGGGTTTAGTACGGATCATTTAAACCAATATGTGCTAAAATACACCAGGCATGAAAACTGGTCAGGGGTAAAAAAGGTGAGAAGGATATGGCAACAAAAAATCCAATCAACTTTATATATATAGCACATTTTAAAAAACAAGGTTACCAAAGTGCTGCACAAAGAATAAATATACAATATAATAACACACAAAACATATAAAATATGGGGACCATTTTAATGTGTGGAGGCAAGTATTTACACAAAACTTGAGATTATTTTTCTTTTTTGCCTGAACCAGAATCTCAAGGGCCTGTTTTCTCTGTTTAGCAGCATGTCTCAGCCTTGCCCTCTTCAGCTGCCTGTTTTTTGAGATCCTGAGCACTACTGGATCCTTTGCAGTGCATCACTCTCTCCTATCTCTCTGTGCAAAACACGGGGGGCCCTGGGCCTCGACCAAGACAAGGCGATGAGAGACGCCACCCACGTCATTAAACGATAACTGACTATATCAACACATGCAATATCGTTGACAAAAAAAAGACAAGACTGAAATTATAAAAAAAAAATTAAACTTTAACCAAAACCACTTATTTTTGTCGAATAAATGATAAGACAACACATTACAGACTGTTTTTACGAGCGTTCATGCTTACGGTCGCCAGATTTCAATAATTTAAACCCCAGTCAGAGCTTCTCTGTTAAAAGAGCACGTTTTCTACCCGTTCTCTTCAATAGTATCTGGCAACCATAGGTGCACGCGCACTTTCTAGATGATCTGGATGAAGCGCAGATGATCTGAAAACACAGACAAGTAAGCTGGAGTTCCGCGATCTTCATTTGAGGATCAAAATTCACTATTTTATGTTGTTTGTTTTCATTCACTATCCATTTTAAAAACCATCGGTTGATTAATCTGTTATCAGCCAGCGTGGGCCAACCTAGTTATTGTTATCAGTCAAATTCACTGTCGGTTGACCTCTACAATAAATCTTACCATCTTTCTCGCTGGACTGGTCGTCATCTTTCTTTTTGTCCTTTTTCTTGACCTTTTGGTCTTTCTTGGCATCCTCATCACCTGATTAAAAATAAAACATATTCAGAAATAAGAGCCTGTGGATTAATGAATTCAAATATATAACAAAAACATGATCCTAAAAACAAAGTAATGATCCATACAGGAACACACCCTTCAGAAAGCAATCATCTTCAGGAAAACACCCTTATTCAAATAAATATACCAAACCCTCAAAGTTTCAATGGATGCCAAAGCTAAATAGATCTTACCTAGTGGAGCTTTCAGGAACTTGCGCTCTATGCCCTGCTCTATCTGTGCCAGGGCCTGTGCCAAGTAGTGGACAATGTTACTGACAGGCTGTGGTGTGCTCACACTAGTGGACGTGACACTCTGACCCTCTGCCTTCAATTCATGCAGCCTAAACATAAGACACCATCAGTTGTCCCATTCGCAAACAGACTCTGCAGCAGCATCTGAACATAGAAGTAAAAATGCACAGATAACAGATATTACAGTAAAATAACCTGTCTTTGACTCTGACGTGATTCTCATCCAACTCCATCGGCTCCTCTTCTCCATTGATCAGCCCATTCTCTTTGGACTCCGGGTTTAGCAGTTCATAGTTCCCATTTTCCAGTGCGGCTCTCCATGAGTTTCTGTCCATCACCTTTGAGGTGAGGTGAAAAGAGGAGGAAAAAGACAGGTTGTCATTAACAAAGATCCAGATTAAACCACAGCAGGCTATAAGAACGAAAATATACTGTGGAGTCAACATACTTTAATTGCTCCCAGAGTTCCCTGATAGATGCGGTCCTCAATATCCAGTAGTAGATCTCTGAGACGGTTCTCCATGAAGCGCTCAGCAGGTACAGTGCTTTGTGGGTAAGACGGGCCAACTTTTGGTTTTACAGCAGTGACTTTGGTCTCTGACAGGGATTCATCTGCACAATAAATTACATATATAAATCACATAGTACAGTATGTTAATGCTATCTGCAACAAAGTCACAGGGCACCAAACTTTATTTAAAAAAATACAAATAAATCAGGGCTCCATGATAATGCTTTACATGTGTAAAATCTATTTAAATTATATTTAAAAACTAACCAATATATGTTTCACATACATATGTTTCTTTCTGAGAAAAGAAAGCACTATAACTATCACTATAACTTCTGAAAGTGAACAGCAGTGTTTTAGCATTAAATAAAAAGTAATGTCACAAATCTGACAATGTCATTTTAACATTAAATATGATTTATTTTTGTTATTTTGATTTATCTGTGTTATTAAAAATAAGAACAAAGAGGCAAATAGTGTAGGGATGCACGATATATCGGTTCCCATTGAACAGTTCATTCAATGTTCTCATTATTGAACCGATAAGAAAATTTGGCCGATATCTTAAAGCTGATATATAATGGATTATTTCCTCCAGCTCAGACATAGATGCCATTATGGTTTTGAATTGATTGAAATATGATTGGAATCACTTTGAAAAGGAAAGTACATTTAAAGGGGTTAGATCATCCAAAAATGAAAATTACCCCATGATTTTACTCACCCTCGAACCATCCTGAATTTTACCTAGCAGCCTATGAAGAAGTGAGCCAGCTCTCAGATTTCATCAAAAATATCTTAATTTGTGTTCCTATGATGAACGAAAGTCTTGCGGGGTTGGAACAACATGAGGCTGAGTAATTACTGACAGAATTTTCATTTTTGGGTGAACTAACCCTTTAAGGCCAACGATTCAATGATTAATTGATCGTTCATTTAAAAGACGATCGATCATGGGAATTTGTATAAAGTGACATTCCCTAATTCTGATATATCGTGCAGCCCTAAAACAATTAAATAAAACATTATTTAGCAACCTGGCTCCAAAATCCCACAGTACCTGAGTGACGGTAACGCTGAGCAGCGTTGCTATCCATCAGTTGAGTGATGCGCTGCTTCTCCTGCAGCAGAGTCTCTTTGAGGCTGCTCTCTCTGTGTCCACGAGGGTTCAGAGCCTCTATGAGCTGCTCCACCTCCTCAGGCATGCTGTAGAAGTACCACTGATTGGCCCGGTTAACTGGGGGTGAGGTGTTCTGCACCAGCACCAGCTCCTCAGTGGTGGCATCTGTCTTAACTGCGCTCTCAGCTGAGAAAAGCTCTTCCATTTTGGCTTCGGGAGTGGGGCGGGGCTCTAGCATGTCCTCTGTTAGGCCAAAGAAGTCATCCTCAACAAACAGTGCCCCGGCAGAAGGGAAAATCCAGTATCGGCGATAGAGGCGGTCTCGGCCGAGAGGTAGGATGTAGGTGCAGGCCATAGCCTTCTGAATGCGCTCCAGGAGTTCTTTCTCTTTGAGCTGCTGTTGCTGTAACTCCTCTGGACTCAGACTGTCTTTCGTTTCAACCTCACAAACTTGTTTCTGATTTGGGCTGCCATTTGTTTTCTTTACTGGAAAATTTAAAAGAATATAGGAATACTATTAATATATGCTACAGAATTAGCATATGAACAACCGTTATTCTTTAGGTTTTACATTTCACACATCAATTGAATGTTTCATACTTTTTTTTTTTAGCTCATTTGATCTAAAAGCCAAATCTTTTCTCTTTCAAGTAACTGATTATTGATCACAACAAGACCAAGAATGTGTCTTATGAAAGTAAACTGATGTGATACACTGCTCATCATTTTAAGAACAGGTACCTTTTTTAGATTTAGCTGGTTGCTCCTCCTCATCCTCTGTGTGTTGTTCAGCTTGACCTTCCTGACTCTCTGTGCTGGTGTCCATCTCTTCTCTACAACCAACAAACAGAAAGCTTAATCAAGCATGTGGACTGGAATATAAGCTGTGTCCCGAAACCCAGGAATTGAGAATTGAGAATGGATTATTGGTTCAGCTTACCCTGCCACAAGGCCTCCATTTTTTGCCTCCTCTTTGAGTTTTTCATGTTTTTCTTTCAATTTCTGCTCCTGTTCCCTCAGCTTCTCCTCCTTTCTTTTTCGAACCCTGGAATATGGAGACTATTAACAACTACTAACAACAATTAATTTATAAGCATAAAAATCTTTGGTGCTGATAGGTAGGTGCAGGTCTATGTAACGCTGTACCTCTCTGCAGCTTCCTCTCGCTCTCTACGATGCTGTTCAGCTTTAAGTTCTCGCAGTTCCTGTTTGGCAGATCTCTGCTCATCAGCATTGTCTTCTATAAAGTCTCTTGTGGAAACCAAAGTCAACAGCTTCCCACACAGAGAATGGAGGATCTTCAGTTTCTCTCCTGAACACACATTTGTAACAAAGTTATACACGTGCAAAATTGGAATATGGTGACTTACTTATTTTACATCATACTGGCTTCTTTTTATTTAATTTTATTTATTTAATTATTTTTTAGTTCAGGTAAATTTAGATTTTAAATTCTAGATCGATTGTTCTGAAAAAATAAAATAAAAATCAGAAACATCTAATTTTAATTTTTTCCGCAAACATCTACAGTTTGGAAATATTATTGTTTATTGAATAATATTGATTAAAGAAAAAAAGACACAAAGTCAAACACAAAGGATGAAAATGAAAAGAAATAAACACTCACCAGGCAGCAGGTCATAGACAGCAGTGCAGGATAGCTTTTTGAGCAGGAACTGGTTTGACAGACGCAGCTCCACACAGGGGTCATCTGTGGAGCCAAACCCACCCTGTTTCTGGTAGCGGAACTTTGCACTGGTTGAGCTGCAGTCTGCCCCCGAGGACAGGATGTGCAGCCTCAGAATCTCAGAGAGCGTACAGCTGTCCAGATCCAACTGCTTCAGACTACAGCCTGTGCAGACAAATGGAAGAAACATGGAGGTGCACTAGATGTTTCAATTTACAGCAATTATAAATTATAACTGTCAGTACAAACATATTTCATGGCACATTGTCTGACCTTGGTGCAGTTGTGGCCAGGCAGCAGCAAGAGATGCCACAGCGCTGATGGCAGACTGTGTGGGGTCAGCATCATCCTCCAGAGCTTCACTCAGATCTGAGAATGAGAAAACAGTCAAAAACACCTGGCTTACTATGGTACTGAAGGTAACTAACATAACACCTGAACTTTCCAGTAGTCGTAAACCAATATCAGTGAACTAATTAGCTGCAATTTGGCACTTAAAGTGCTAACACTGGACTAACCGAATGCTGTAACCAGTGTAATTTGAGTGCACATTTTCCCCCAAATATTGAGTATAGACTGAGATTTAATTTCGACCTTGAAATCAGTGAAGTATATCTGTCTGTTAGACTTCATATGATAAAATAATTTTTTCACAATTCTGAACAAGACGCTTGTGTAGTCGCCATTATAAATTAGTTGTTACCTCTGCCACTCTGACCTTTTGTGTCCGTTTCCGCCACTTGGTCTTTAGCCACTTCCTCCTGTTCCTCTGCCAGAGCCTGGAATATGGCCGAAAGAAAGAAGAAGAGCAATTCACAGAGCGGACCCTCAGGATCACAGCCCACTACGGCCTCCTCCAGAACCTCTGTAAACAGCAACAACCCTCATGAGGAACATTCAAAAATTATTTTGCTCTGACTTAAAAAAAACAAACATTGTAAATTAAAAGAAAATTTGTAAGCTAGAATATTTTTAGGGCACTCGGGCTAGATTTATCAGTGAACAAGAAAGACATAATATTCAAACAATTTCCCATGGTGTATTGTGTTAATGAGCAGCCAGTAAGTATATCTTACCAAGTGTTACACCATCAGGGAACTCATCATTTAGATCAAACAGATCTCCAAATGCATGCAGAAACTCAAGAACCATCAGAGCATCTCCAAAAAGCTCTGGAGGAAGACGTGTCTTTACTGGAAGTGGTTTTGGCAGCTCCTGAAGACAGGCAAATTTAAAAACAGTGTTTAGTCTGCTGTATATGTATGTGCCAACACAGAGTTCTCAGAAAGAATGCTTACCTTTAGATCATCACACTCCATGTCCTCTCGAGGTTTGTTCCATAACTTCAGTCGTTCTGCATATTTTTTCTTTTCCTCCTTTAGCTTCTCTCGTTCCTGAAGCACATCACAAAGAGATGATGGAATCAGATTTAGTAAACAACTTATAAAAGTAGAACAGATGCAATAATTAATAGCATATAACAAAAGATAAGCATTTAAAAGAATAATATTTAGACAATGTATGTAGGACCAAAAAGCAGGACTGGCGATGAGATATGCACTGAGAGAGAAAAAAAAAAGTTCTTCCAACTCACCCTCTCTTTCTCGATCTTCAATCGTTCCTTCACCTCTTTCCGCTTCTGTTTCTCCTCTTCTAGTATCCTCTTCATCTCCTCTCTCTTTTTTTCCTTGTCCTCTTTTTCTTTCTTTTTGGCCCCTATTAGATCTTCTCTTTCTTTCTTGAATTTTTCTTGATAATGCAAGCCATGTAAAGAAACAGCGAATTTCAGGGCTCGAAATTAACTTTTTTACCTTGTAGCACTATATATATACACATGTATGTATGTGTGTGTGTATGCATGTATATAATCCCTGGTGTTACAGTGTTCAGCAGCACACCGATTACATCACTTGTCCATCACTCCACCGTCATTTAGATTTTTTATAGTGATAAAAATAATTTAGTTCAGTTAGAGAACAGATACTAAAATTAAAAACTGAACGTGTCTGCTCAATTCAGAGTGAGCCAAATAAGAGTCGCAGCCCAGATCAGCAGGAGAAGATTTCAGATTTAATTGATCACGTGACAAGAGTAGGGCGAGCTGACAGTAGCCGACTGACAAAGACGATGGCGGAAGATTTGGCTTCAAAGCCAAATGTAAAAGCACCTATATATGGCAATACTTTGGATTTAAACCCAGTGCTAATAGGGAACCTGCAAACACTGAGGCAATCTGTAAAGGCCCTATTCCAACTGGCACACTTAACATGCACTTTAGGTCTTGTGGACTTAAAAGTGATAAACTAATAAAACCCATTTCCAGCCTTTGCTTGGGCTGAACAGATTTAATGTCTTGCGTGTGTTCGGGAAGTTGCAGTGATTGAAACAATTTAAGTTGGATTGGAAGGGAGTAAAGCCTGTGTTTAGGCTATTAAGGAAAAGTAATTTTGCCAAAGAAGAACCTTTACTTTAAATAAATGTTGATTTTAAAGACAACACTGAGAATTAGAATAATTGTAATGCGACGGTCGGGTGCAGATATCTAAATGGGAGAAAATCATAGGGTTCGGGTGGATGATTTGGAGGTTGACTTTAGAGCTGATCCATGCATCTCTAGTGTGGATTCAGAGGCAAACGCAGTGTTACCAGCAACCTCAGTCCCACAGGCTTTACAGTGAATGCAGTGCATTGGGCCATTTTCATAGCAGAGCCACTCAAATTATTTGATCACCATCACCAACCTCAGGAGTTACATTATCTGTAACTTTAGGCGGCGTACAAAATAAATCTGTGTTCTTTTCATCTTCTCTCTTCAGCTCTTTACATTTTGTGCACTAGTTAGCTCGGTCATGTGACAACGGAGCGCTGTGAAAGCGATTTACAGCTAATATTAACCAACCTAAAATCAAAAAAAAAAAAACTTTAAAAACCATTAAAGTTAAGAACGTAAAGATGAATTGTAATAGGTTATGTGATAGAACGGTGGGCCGGTCACTGTTATCAGCTCACAGCAGGCACATACTGTGCAGTAGTAATTAGCAAACGTTTTGTAGGGAAATGAAAACGATTACATCAATTATTTGCACTCACACAAATGCTCCCAAAAATATTTTGAGGTCGCACACATTCAATTTCAGGAACATATGCAATAAAATTGTTGCAACTTCGAGCCTTGGAATTGAAGTCGTTTACCCCATGACTACTAGATACATTTTCATGTGTAACATGTATTTTGCATTTTAAACTTACCCATGGCCATCATTTGCTCTTTCTGCTGCATCAATTTTAACCTCTCCTCAACATAATTCATCTAAAATTGGAAAACAAATACTCTTCAGAGAAACACTATTTAAAACTGCATATGTCCAAAACTTCACACCAGACAGTTTTTTTAATGACGTCATGCTTGTAATAGCCTGAATCAAGATGGCCTAGGCAAAATTCTAATTGTAAACAAACATGTAAGCAGACAATAAGACAAACCTCTGTTGGAGAGGCATCATTTGGACGGCGACCTCTTCCCTTCCCTGGTGGACTGAAGGCAAACACTGGGGGCTCATCCGGGAAGAAGTGGGAGAAATCTTGTTCAGCTAACTTATATTTTACAACTGTAGATGGCTGGAAAGAACAACAGCAACCAGAGAGAGAGAGAGAGAGAGAAAAACAAAAAACATTAAAATTGAAATAATTAAATCAGGCAAGCTGGACAACTGCAGTCCAAAAAAATTACTACATTTTGATTTTACCTTCAGTCTGACGGTCCCGTTAATTAGTTCACAGTGCTGTTTAAGAAGAAGCTTCAATCTGTCTCGACTAAAAATGTTCTTCTTACGACTATAGGATGGAACAACAAGAAAAAAAAAAATGAAAGTCATTTTTTGAACGACTTTACCATCTGAGTAACAAGCAAGAGAAACAAAGAGTTTATTCATGAATCTATCTCTAGTGTAACTCACTTAATCTGAGCAGCTTTTGTAACTAATGGTTCACAACCCTCTGGGCTGACAGGTTGAACTCTGTATTTAAATGAAGATGGACTGGTGGGTTTCTTCTTCTTGCTTTAGACAACAAAGCATAAAACACAATTTATTTAAAAATTAATTCAAGGATACACATATGAAGCATTTAATAGAAAGGCAGTTCTGAACACTGACCCACTAGATGGTGTTTTGGGAGAAGTGACTGTGGGCTCTTCATCACTGTCACTGATCACAATTGAATCACCCTCTATGCGATGTTTGACATGGCCGTTGGCTGTGCCATTGGAATGGGGAGGAGTAACTTCTAATATTCTGCAGGGTTGCCTGCTGAACATGGAAACATTAAAATAAATTAAACAAATCTGCATGTAAATGTTAAGTCCAAAAGAAGTGTGAACCAAGTGATCTGAAAAAGAAGAACTAGAATGGAAATGGGACAAAATGTTAGCCTTAGCCTGAGAACCAGAATTCTACCTCAAAATACTACAAAAAGTAGGTAGAGATAAAGTTAATAACCTTTAAAGAGTGGTTCATAAAGAAATTGTGAAAAATGTGAGGCTTCATCACTCCCAAAATAGCCATTTATATATTTTATTCTTTCTTACTATGTGAAAACAGCTGTAAACTATAATTATCCTAAATGTAGAGAACACATCACTACTTGCAAAGCTATATAGCAATTTCTTCAAGACCAGCCACTTTCAATCTAGAATAGATAAACTCCACCAACCACCAATACAGGATTGGGTGTGATCTATTTGACTGACTGAGACAGCAAGACTCAGCCAGACACAGACAGCAGTCTTCCTACTTATCTTCCAAAAAAGAAAAAAAATCCCCCTCCACCCCCTGTCTACCATTGGGGCTCAATTCTGCCTCACGTCTGGTTGTCTCTGCTAGCTCTGAGGATGTCTGGGGCAACTCCTTGCACCAGTTCATCCAATCGGAAGGATTCTCTTAGCTCCACCCATTCACTTTATGTCATCTCCAAATAGCAAGGTCAGCTCGTGATGGCTGACTCTGATCCTTTCCTAAAGGACAGAGGTCTGATACACTTTCCTTTAACAAGCAAGTTTCCATTCAGGATCAGGCTTACAGCGCAGTCTTTGTTATTATCTCTGGACTGATAATTGTTCAGGGTTGGCGTTTTTCTTTTCTAAGACTTGATAATGTACTGCATACAGAGCTGGCAAAGACATATAGAGCTCCAAATACGCTTTGTCCAGAGGAGGCAGGCGAGGGCGTAGACACACTGACATCTGGGTGTTTCTCTTCTGTTAAGCCATGGTCTGTTCTAAACAGTACTTTATACAGGGCTATTGTTCATCACCATTCACATACTTTCTTTTCAACACAATTGTGGCTCATCTGCATAATGGTTGTTTTCTTCCAGTAAAAACAAAACATTGAAGTCAACTGTTGTCATTAAATTATTTAGCAATTCAAAAGACAGATTTAACCATTATCAAAATGAGTAAATGCACTAGAGAGGGGGATCTCCATGCACCTCAGAATTCTATTTTATTACGATTCAGAAGGCTCCGATGTGATAAAACGATTATTTGATGCATTGCATCTTTTTTTCTATACAAGATTTATTTTTTCTCACTGTGGGTGGGAATCTTTAGGCACCCACAATCCGATTCGATGCGACCATTCAATCCCAAAACGATTCTTCAGCTACGTTTTTATTTTCTTAATAAAATGAAATAATAAAAGAAGTAAAAGAAACTTTTGTTTTCCGACTTTAAATCTTTATTTATTACATTTTTTAATTACTTGTGTAATTATAAAGTACTTTATAAAATAATTACAAATTAGCCTATAAATTGCATTAAAACAATTGTATGTTATGCATACAAGCAAAGAGTAAATAATAAAGAGGAACAAAGAAACATTACAACCAATAAACAAAGAGTGTTTTCTAGTAGTGGTAAATGATGCCTTTGTAGAGCGTTTCTAGGGGAAAACGCTGAAATAACAGCAGGCGAGTCTGCACATTGTAAGTAGTGCTGCAACAACTAGGCCTAATCAATAAAATCGATTATTATCAATAACGACAATAATCGACAACGAATTTGATAATCAATTAGTCGTGTCTGAGCGCTGTGAATCGTTGAAGATTTGTGATGCATCGCAGTATCTATTTTTTTTAGAACAGTTCTTACACTAAAATCAGATTCAGTGACTGAATCTTTAGTACCACACAAAAAACATCCGCGGCCTAGGGCTGGGCGATATGGCAAAAAAATTAAATCTTGATTTTTTTCAGAACGATCGACCAGTTCACATTTTTTTTATTTTTAATGTTTAACTAGTCAACTTAAAAATGTAACTACAATATGATTGAAGTAACATTCTCTTTATTAACCATCTGGTTAAAAAAAAAGTTATAAGTGCACCACACCTGTAGCGATCAACATGGTGTAAATGTAAAACTAATGACTTGCTATTTGTTAAATATTTTTGCATATGTGACCCTTTTGGGTCACAAATAATTGTTGTAATCGTTTTCATTTCTCTACAAAGCCTTTGCAAATTACTGCCCAGTATGTGCTTGCTGTGAGCTGACACATACCTTTGCAGAAAAAATGCATGAAATATGAAGGCAAATATTGTACAAACTTATCTTAAACATATCCTATACACTCAGAAATAATAATCTATTAATTATATACAGTGAGGAAAATAAGTATTTGAACACCCTGCTATTTTGCAAGTTCTCCCACTTAGAAATCATGGAGGGGTCTGAAATTGTCATCGTAGGTGCATGTCCACTGTGAGAGACATAATCTAAAAAAAAAAAATCCAGAAATCACAATATATGATTTTTTAACTATTTATTTGTATGATACAGCTGCAAATAAGTATTTGAACACCTGAGAAAATCAATGTTAATATTTGGTACAGTAGCCTTTGTTTGCAATTAGAGGTCACACACTGCAGGAGGGATTTTGGCCCACTCCTCCACACAGATCTTCTCTAGATCAGTCAGGTTTCTGGGCTGTTGCTGAGAAACACGGAGTTTGAGCTCCCTCCAAAGATTCTCTATTGGGTTTAGGTCTGGAGACTGGCTAGGCCACGCCAGAAACTTGATATGCTTCTTACAGAGCCACTCCTTGGTTATCCTGGCTGTGTGCTTCGGGTCATTGTCATGTTGGAAGACCCAGCCTCGACCCATCTTCAATGCTCTAACTGAGGGAAGGAGGTTGTTCCCCAAAATCTCGCAATACATGGCCCCGGTCATCCTCTCCTTAAAGGGGCATTTCACCCATTTGAACATTGTTTTTTATTTAAAGTGGGTCATATATGTAGTCGAAATGTAAAATAATTTTTGAATTTGGTGCCTTCGTGACCGAGAAAAGACAAAAAATAACTTCAGGATGCATTTGTATGAAAGACAACAACTCCCACAATGCACCACATTGCACAGCTCCGCAAGCCACTCCCACTAATCCAGAAAGCGCATATCTGCCTATAAGAGAAATCACTCTTCCGTCTACAAGGCTAGCTACCACCAGAGCTTAAAATTCATTTCACATTCACACAAAATGTCTAGTTAGTTGGCGAACTCATTAGTGCATTACTCCTCGTTTGTATTTCTTTCGAAAAGGTGAATTATTGCATGGTACCTGGATGTTCAGTCAGAACATATGCGGTGCGAAACTAGGATAGTTCTCAACACAAACGTCCGTGTCCTCGTCTGATTCAGAGATTTCGTCCAGGAGAAATTGTCATCGTTGAAATTCTTTGCCGCAGACAGACTCTATATCTGTGTTCGTAGCGGTTCGTAGTTGCATAGTGAGTCACCGGCGCCACCAGTCCGCCCTAACTCGAGCCAGTCCGGGCTCCTCGTCCGCGGCAGGCAGGTCTTCTGCCTCGGCTGCTCTTCGCTATAATGCGGCTTGTAAAGGTAGCCACAAACACCTGATTCAAGCATCAGACTTCCGAAATCCTCTTCCTTTATATCATATTGAGCACTCTCCTCCGCTATTGTCATAACTTTACATCTGTCTCCACAGCGCCTGTTAGCTTAGCTTCAAACAAGATGGAGGATATTGCTTTCAGTTTCAGAGAGTAAAGTCCCACCCACTGATCTGTAATAGGCCTGTAGCGTGAGCGGTTCCCGCCCCCTGGAATAATGAGGAGCTAGTGTTTGTAGTCTCTACACTTTTCAATGAAATGTGACTTCCTGCTTATTATGACGCAAAATGATGATTTTTACGTCATAATAAGCAGGAAGTAAAACACTTAAATCCTTATTTCTCCCATCTCAGGGAAAAATTAATGAAAAATCCACGTTTATTATAATATATGACTGGGTTTCTAACAATAGAAAGCTTAATGCAAATGGGTGAAGTGTCCCTTTAATACAGTGCAGTCGCCCTGTCCCATGTGCAGAAAAACACCCCCAAAGCATGATGCTACCACCCCCATGCTTCACAGTAGGGATGGTGTTCTTGGGATGGTACTCATCATTCTTCTTCCTCCAAACACGTTTAGTGGAATTATGACCAAAAAGTTCTATTTTGGTCTCATCTGACCACATGACTTTCTCCCATGACTCCTCTGGATCATCCAAATGGTCATTGGCAAACTTAAGACGGGCCTTGACATGTGCTGGTTTAAGCAGGGGAACCTTCCGTGCCATGCATGATTTCAAACCATGACGTCTTAGTGTATTACCAACAGTAACCTTGGAAACGGTGGTCCCAGCTCTTTTCAGGTCATTGACCAGCTCCTCCCGTGTAGTTCTGGGCTGATTTCTCACCTTTCTTAGGATCATTGAGACCCCACGAGGTGAGATCTTGCATGGAGCCCCAGTCCGAGGGAGATTGACAGTCATGTTTAGCTTCTTCCATTTTCTAATGATTGCTCCAACAGTGGACCTTTTTTCACCAAGCTGCTTGGCAATTTCCCCGTAGCCCTTTCCAGCCTTGTGGAGGTGTACAATTTTGTCTCCAGTGTCTTTGGACAGCTCTTTGGTCTTGGCCATGTTAGTAGTTGGATTCTTACTGATTGTATGGGGTGGACAGGTGTCTTTATGCAGCTAACGACCTCAAACAGGTGCATCTAATTTAGGATAATAAATGGAGTGGAGGTGGACATTTTAAAGGCAGACTAACAGGTCTTTGAGGGTCAGAATTCTAGCTGATAGACAGGTGTTCAAATACTTATTTGCAGCTGTATCATACAAATAAATAGTTAAAAAATCATATATTGTGATTTCTGGATTTTTTTTTTTAGATTATGTCTCTCACAGTGGACAATTTCAGACCCCTCCATGATTTCCAAGTGGGAGAACTTGCAAAATAGCAGGGTGTTCAAATACTTATTTTCCTCACTGTATATATAAATATTAAAAATAATATATATATTTTTTTTTTAAAGCTAAATATTTCTTAGCCAAAAAGTAATAGCACTAAATAATACCAGTAATAGGCTATTTTTAATTCTAATTTTTAAAATCAGAAAATAACAGCACCTTTCAGTCTGTCACCATCATGCAAACATGAAATATCAAACATAAAGTAGTTCTTTACAGGTTTTTGCATTCCATTACGCTATTTTTCCTATTGTTTTTATGTTTGGCGGACGTGTTTGGCTGTGATTCATGTTGATGAGTTATGAGTAACAACATCTCACCTGGTACCAGAGCGACTGACAACATCCACTATCTCTCCGGGAAAGAAGCGGTCTTTGACATAGGCGTACACATCATCACATATCTCATGCAGGCGTGAGCGGTGCGTAAGTGCTGTCAGGTGCAGGAGGGGGATGACCAGGGCATTGGAAAAGTTCTGAAGATTGAGTCTGGCTTTCCTCTCGCTGTCCAGAGCCTCCTGGTAGGTCAGGCCAGCCTTCCCCGTCACCGCACAGCTCCACACCAGGCTGTTACACAGAATGGTCCTCTCAAAGAATTCACTGTAAAAACAAAATCACAATGTGTAATGCTGTTATTAACTAACCTAACACCTTTACCGTTTACAGAGATGAACATATTGCTCACAACTGACTAATCAACTTAAAAGTTCATGTTTTGGGGAAAACAAAAAAACAAGAGTGGAGAAATTTACCCAAAATACATCTACTAAAAAATGTTTATATAAAAAGTTATTCATGATTAAACCTGTCATTAGTAATGACAGCAAATAGATTGTTCTGTTGTCATCAAAATGTTAACACACTAAAATTAAACAACTTCCCATATCAGTCTTATGACATGTAGAATCAAGTCAATAGCGAAACCCCCCAAAAATCAAGCTTTCTGAATAACACTGCAACGGTGCAAAACTATTTAATCTCTCCTGATCTCATCTAAAATTCACATAATAAATTTTATTCACTTCAAAGTTTTATTATTACTTGAAATGTGCAACAATGCAAATCTTTTGATTTATTTTTAAACAGTTAGAAGTCAAAACTTATTGATGGTTATTTATAGTAGTAAAAGCTCTAACACACTATTGTTATCCCATTCAAACTCAGGTGAGAAATGTGTATCTTAACAATAAGACAGAAACCCGAAAAAAAAACATGAATATACCATTTATATTTCAAAATAACTCTGCACAAATAACAATATAACTAATAATTAACAAATAAATAAAGTGATAAAAATCATTGGACAGTTGGTCTTAAAAAGCAATATCTGCCAATATCTTGCCTTAGGATTTATCTCCAAGTAGTAAACTAATAGCCATAACTCAGTAAACAGACCTAATGATAGTTGATTGTAAATGATAATCTGCATCCTACCTCCTAAATAAACCTCACATGAAAACTGATCAAGACGAATGACAACTTTCCAAGAGCTGTTGACAGATGACATACTGCCTGCTTCAAGATCAAAACTAAAGACAACCATCTAGACCAGTCCAATTAGTTGGTCTTCTTAATATTTCCCATTCCAGCCTCATATGACAAGCAAGTTAATTCCCCAAGGCCTGATAACAAGTGGCATCAACATAATAATGGGAAAAGCAGTAAAACTCCTGCATCTAATGGCCAAATACACCAACAATAGCAGCGACCACGTTTCAAGCAACAACATCCTGTGTGTGGATGAGACCTGTCCCATCCCCGCTAACAACCCCAAAAACACCCGACCAGGGGTTTTCCTGTGGACATCCCACCCGCGATATGACACTATGTAAGCCTTTAAAACAAATCGAGCAATAGGTTTAAGAATTATTTCCCTTAGTCTGGTCTATATATCGTGGTTTAGTTGGCTAAACTAAGCTAACTAACTAGCAACCAACTCTGTTAGCGAAGGCCTCCAACTGACACCTGCCGGGTGTATGAAGGGGGAAAAACTGAACTCTTGATAAATACAAGGTTATTTCACACCAGGGGTGGTGGGTTATAGGTAAAGCTGGTTTAAAATAGCAAACTAAGATGGTATGTAGGTTGGTAGTTATTTTAATTATGAAAAACAAAACTTTAAAGCGGGCTGTCACTACTGTTGTTAGTTTCTGGAGCTTCTTCTGTTGTTGGCTGGCATCAAAGGGGAAGTTGAAATGTACAAGCAGGAAAATAATAAAAATCTCTTACTCGTAGGTCCTGAAGATTTCGTGTGTGAATTTACAGAGGAAGACTTCTTCATCGGGTCTGATATCAGCGGGCGGTTTCTGCCTCACGAACGGCTTTTTGTGGAGAAGCGGCATCTTTTCTTTCTCTTTCTCGGACACTTTCAAAAACAACACACACACACAAAGACAATCAGAAAGTGAGATGTTGTCAAATTAACGAGAATCCATTAAAAGTCAGACTGTGAAAATTGTCTAAACCGGTTAAAATAAAACCGTTAGGATTTCAAATGTAAAAAAAACCCCGATATATTCTTCAGTCTTTGTTAATGACACGCGCTTCCCGGGTGACGTTCAAAATCCAGCCCACATGTTTAGCCGTTTTATTCAACCCGAATATAAAACCCACGCTTGGTTACTATATATCAAACGAGTCTGATACATAGACGACTAAAGATGATATTTACCAAATCTATGATATAAAAAGGATAATCGGCTCCGGAAGGGAAAGAAAAACACAAGAGTATCAGAGTATGTCCCACTTCTCCGAGCGGGGGATATTAAGCGTGTTGACGACAAGTTTTGATCCGCTCTAGTTCACTTACCCACCGGGTAGCGCTGGGGGCGGGACTTCCACGACAATTCTGTCATTGCATTGGGCGTTTTGAGTGCCAATCACGCCTCCGCAGCCAATAGTAGGAGGCGAAAGTGGAAATTGTAGGGGTTTTTTTCTACCACTGAAGCTTCATGACTCTTGAAAGACATTTTAGGTTAATATATAAAATGTATATTAGAAATAAACACAGATAATTGTAGCACTATCTTTGTGACAAATTTCCCAAACAAAAAGCCTAGTTTCAGAGATGATTAGAATATTTTTTGTGAACAAATGTAGTATTTAAAGTACAATAATTAAAGGTAGCTACGTTTTTATTTCTTCATACCCCCATGAAATAAAAAAGTTTGGCTTTTCATCCATGTCTATTAGATTTTGTTTAGGTCTATAGACATTTAAAATGTCTCTTCTGTGAATATATATATATATATACACATACATACATACATACATATAGGGGTTGGACAATGAAACTGAAACAACTGGTTTTATACAACAATAATTTATTAGTATGTTGCAGGGCCTCTTTTTGCGGCCAAACAGCATCAGTTTGTCTTGGGAATGACTGATAGAAGTCCTTCACAGTGGCTGAATGGATTTTGAGCCATTCCTCTTCCAGAACAGTGGGCAGGTCACTGTGATGCTGGTGGAGGAAAACGTTTTATGTCTCGCTCCACCAAAACACCTCAAAGTGGCTCAAAAATATTTAGATCTGGTGACTGTGCAGGTCATGGGAGATGTTCAACTTCACTGTCATGTTCATCAAACCATCCTGTCACAAGTCTTGCTGTGTGTATTGGTGCATTCATGCTGATGCACGGCACTCCCTTCAGGGTACAATGTTTGAACCATTAGGTGCACATGGTCCTCCAGAATGGTTCGGTAAGCACAGTAGGGAATGTCATGATATTGCAGCCCAAACCATCACTCCTGTGCTTCACTCTGGGCAGCAACAGTCTGTGCTTTGTGTTTCTCCACACTGTAACTCCCACTAATCTGGGAAAGACAGTGAAGGTGGACTCATCAGAGAACAGAACGTTTCACATTGTCAACAGCCCAAGATTTGCACTGTTGGCACCATTGAAACCAACATTTGGCATTAGCACAATTGAGCAAAGGTTTGGCTATAGCAGCCCAACCATGAATATTGACTCTGTGGAGCTCCAGACAAACAGCTTTAGTGGAAACAGGAGAGCCGAGCTGCACATTTAATTCTGCAGTGAGTTGAGCAGCTGTGGTATTATATTTTTTTTTGGATACAATACAGGTTATTATCTGGACATCTCTTTCGGACAGCTTCCTCTTGCGTTGACAGTCACTCCTGTTGGAGGTGGTTCGTTCGTCCGATGTGATGGTATGCCGACATTACCCTGTATAACATAGCTCTCGATACACCACAAAGACGTGCTGTCCTGGGCACAGATGAGCCAGTGAGACACGCACCAAAAATTTGTCCTCTTTTGAACTCCCATTATGTTGTGTGGACTGCACTATTCTTTGTACAGCTGTGCTATTGCTCTGCTAATTCAACCTTCACCCTCTGCTCTTACTGATGGAATGTAAAATCAGTGAAACCTCCAACACCATATTGGCCAGTGTTTCAGTTTCATTGTCCAACCCCTATATAAATAAATAAATAAATAAATATACACACACACAATTTTGCTGGCGAAAAGAAAAAAACTTTTCCTCTAGCGAAAAGAAAAAAAGAAAAAAAACATCCCCTACTTCCTTTTTCAACAGAAAGAGTGTAACACAGAAATGCATTAGAACAAAACCAAACCAAGGAAGAGGCCACATAAAGGAATACATATTTATTATCGCTCAATAAGGACTTCATTAAAATGCAGCAGTGTCAACATAACATGACATAGATTATCTGACATGTATGGCTAGTTACATAAACAGACAGTTTGACTTTAAAAGTTGACAAATTAAAGTTCACCTAAAACAGGATGTTGTATGATAAATTAAATATATCCTGTTAAAGACCTCACTCAGGCTAATTGTATTCATTGTTCCAGTGCATCAGAAGAGTCCAGAGCTTTCTCTCCTAAAGGCTGATTTATACTTCTGCGTCGGACCTTCGCCAGAGCCTCTACGCTGTAGGCAACACGTTGGTTTTCATTTATACTTCTGCGTCGTTGTCCGCGTTGACGTGCAATTCTAGCAGACCAATCACAGCGCTTGCGTCTGCGTAGAATTGACGCGTTGTTACATTTTTGGAGAGGTGCACATCAGGGTACGCCGAAGGGTACACACAGCCTACGACGTAGCTACGGCGTGAGTTCGGCTTAAGGGTCAAAGTACTGTATAAAGATGGATTTGCTTGAGAGAATCTGGATCTGTGTCATTTTTTAGATAAACAGTGTAATCAAGTTGTACTTCCTCGATCCATTGGCTGAGTGCTAAATTCTCTAGGAACTGGGAAAGAAAAAAACAACAACTTAGAATTGTTTCATCAAATCTTGATTGAATCTTGATGTATTGAATTATACTGCCAATCACAATCAGGAGACAAATACAGTAATATCAGAGACAGAGCAAAGCTTCTTACAACAGCATCCTGAAGTAGAGTAAGTGCTTCTTGAATGCCGGGTACAGTTACTAACAGTGCACCTTTCTTTCGGAAATTTTTATTAATAAACAGCCAAGCTCTGAAAAAGAAAAAATGTGTAATTTTAGTGTAAACCTTATTTAAGACACAATTACTATACTAATTATTCAATACTATACATAAAATGTCAATACTCTGATTATATTTTTTTGTCCGAGTACATTTTACCAATTCCAAACCACATCAATCTTAATAACTACTATTAATTTTGTGTATTATCATTTGTAAGTGATTTATAATTGTTAACAGGCATATCTAGTCCAATGGTCACACTTGCAATTTCTATAGAATTGCATAATATATAGTATTTCTATCGACTTGCATAATAATTATGCACGCACAATATATAATTTGTTTATTATAAAAAAAACATTTATTTATGCATTATTTCAATAAGATCTCTGCATGTTCTTAAGTACAATCACGGTTTGGCACTTACTGCATTTGATCACTTGGTTCCATGAAGAATTCAAAAACGTTGTTCATGATCAAAACGTCTGTATTTTGCACTAAGGCAGCCTGAGAGCGGATATCTGCATGAATCACCTATGTAGGGCACATTGAACATCTCTATAAACATACTATCTGGACAAAACAATGATCATACAAAAAAAATGAAAATAAGGTATGATCAATTACCTGAATTCTGTCACTGAAGCCATATTTTTGTACAGCCATAGTTTGAAGCTTGACAAACTCTGAACTTATTTCAACCCCCATAAGCTGAGATGCTGCACTGTAAAGGTAGCCCTGAAAAGAGAAAAAAATCAGAGGCAATAATGTATCATCAGAATCAGACCATGTTTTAAAAAGAAAGATAAAAGCTGGTGTAGCCTAGTGGATACAGATCTGGGCTGGTACGTAAAATGTTGCAGGTTTAAACCCAGTAGGGAAAGGCACTTAACCCCTGGTTGCCCCAGGGCGACTGTTACTGTTTCAGTATACTATAAACATCACTTAATTCACAATTGATAATGAGCTTAAGTGTGCTTAAACAAACATCATCAGCACTTTACCCCAAATAGCACAGCTCCTAATCTAGATCCCACATCCACCACCAGTTTTCCTGTGAGGTCTGGAAGAACGTTGCGGAATAGGAACTGGAGCTCCGGGATCGAGAATGAATGTGAGATGAACTCTTTGAAAAATTATTAATTGCATATTATGATGTTGCTTTTTATTGCATGAGTTTATGTACACAGCTAAGTATCCATGCAAACACTTACCCAACGGTGCTGTTCTGTGCGATCCACACTTGAGGCAGTAGTTGCGACTCATTTTTCCCTCTTCACACAATGAATCTACAGTTTCCTCATCATATAAGAATGCATCTACATGCACAGTGGGATGAGGTTTCTGTTGAGTCTAAAAGTTAAAGTGTGCTTTAGGATCTAACAGTGAAATGTAGTTGTGAATCCCAGAGCACAATGCTAAAAATCTAATACACAAACCTTCTGAATAGCCATGGTCTCTGAGGGAGCCATAGCCTCCAGTGGAAGGCAAGTCCTTAGGTCCTCTGCAATACTTTGAAGAATAACACTTTGGTTATCCACCAGGAAATCATCCAGATCACCTAAAAATGTAGATGAAAAACTGTTATAGACAGATTAATATTAGGGTAAACATTTTAACAAATAGATAACACTATATTCTTAATATACTGTATACTTAAGTTACATTAACCATTGCAAAATTGTTAATGTAAGTAAGCAATAATATGTCTAAATATGCAAATGGAGCATTGAATATGCACTAATTTACACAAATTTCCAGAACAGATATATGAACATTACATAAAGCCAGGATCAAAACTTAATTTTGTTGACATTTAGGAATAAATGTTATATAAAAAAGCCCATTAAAGATATTGTTATTGAAAGACGGGTCTATGCATTGTAATTACAAAGGCAAATAAATAAAGTATAGTAAAATAAACACTTAAATGTGTATGTTGGATGTTTTCTTTCCACTGGCAAGTTATTGACCAGTCCATTGACCAGTCCATGAAAAAACAATGATTGCCTTAAGTTTTTTTTGCATTAAGTCTAATAAGAACACGTGCTTACATCTTGCAAATAATCTAATCTTCAGCTAACAAGACAATAACAAAAGTTCCTGATTTTACCAGATGTTTTCAACCATTCTAGGAGTTTTGGAAGATATTGCCTCTCCGTCTTTGAAAACACCTGCAGAATTTCATTCTTTGCTTCGTTAAAATTCATCGATTCAAGCTCTTGATACTTATTTTACGCCAATCACAATCTAGGTTACCAGCATAGGCTACTACTACTGAGCAACACGTATGAGCCTGCGGTAGAATCAGTGGGAAGAGTATTGTTTAAGGTAGAACTTTACATTTTTGTGAACATCAACCTGATATTATAAATATTCCAGGTTATAATTCATTTTGTAATTTAAATCGCCTTAATTAGATTTGAATGACTCTTAAAAGTAAACATTTTTACCATATTTTTTTTTTTTTTTTCGTTGTAATCAATTTTATCTACTGCTGTGCCACCTTAACATAAGCTTCCATAATTTTGCCTCATGATCTCTAATATAAAGGATATTTTAAAAAGAAACAATAATGGTATAATTTATATTCTAATTTATATACACAGAGATATAAAAATATTACACCCAAGTTAAGTGAATGAAAACGAATCTAAACTATAAATAATCAAAAAAAATATTTTAAAATAAAAAAGGCGAACTTTTGTTTTACACGGAAGTAAAGTCACGTCACGGGAAGTTGGGGGTTAGATGACGTTTGTAGTCGCTTTTCCACTCGCCGAAAAACAGCTGCTGCGAGTTTAGGTAAGTAATGTTTAATCGAAACATATCTCTATATCTTAATATTTCGGACGTCGAACGTTTTAAACTGACATGGGGTTGACTTAAACATGAATTAAATCCTGTATTTAAGTAAATCAACAACGGCTGTGCGGGTTAGCGGCTCTCTTGGCCTCTTTTCAGCATAGAGCTTAAGTCAGTCTTAACAGACATTCAAATATATAATATAAAACTATGATGATTTCATAACAGTTTAAAGACTCGTGTGTGCCAACATTTGTGTTTTGATGTAGTTTCGATACATGGCTTAAGTATGCCAGATTCATCCAAATCGTACAGTCCATAGCTGGTAATAACAAACATTCAAATTTATAATATAATGATTTCATAATAGTTTAAATACTCATGTGTGTGCCAACATTTGTTGTAGTCAAATGTAGTCATATAGTCCCGATACATGGCTTAAAATGTTTATCCAAACCGTACAGTGCATAGCTGGTAATAACATAACAGCTCATCCATTTTTGTTTGACATTTTCTGATTTGTATTTGCCTAGAGAGGTTGAAAACATCATTGTACTGGTTCCACTGAAGTCTCGAGGTTCAGAGTGAGCAGTGACAGGAGGGTTGTTTTGGGGGAAACCCCATCACATTGGAAAGTCTCATTCTCATAACAAGTAAGGAAATGCATATTAGATCAATCACAATTGTAATGTCATCACTCAAGTCCTACTCAATGGCTTTGTGACTGGAAGCTGGTCATCTGTTAAATCTCTTTCTCTTTTATTTGTTGCAGGTTGGCAGCTCTTTAACCGCAAAAATGGTTTTAGCTGATCTTGGGAGGAAAATAACCTCAGCTTTGAGGTCTCTGAGCAATGCCACCATTATCAACGAGGAGGTACAGTGAACATAATGCATTTTGGGCTTGTTAAGCATTGCGGTCCATCATAAAAGGCTAACTTGTTTACAATTTTCCTTAGGTATTAAATGCTATGCTCAAGGAAGTCTGTGCTGCCCTGCTGGAGGCTGATGTGAATATCAAGTTGGTAAAGCAGCTTAGAGAAAATGTCAAGTATGTAACAAGAGTTTTTGTCTTTTTAATGGTAAATTCCCGATTATAGAATGCCTGTTCTCTCTATAACCGCTCTATGATTTCAGGGCAGCCATTGATCTGGAGGAGATGGCCTCTGGGCTGAACAAGAGAAGAATGATCCAGCATGCTGTTTTCAAGGAACTTGTCAAGGTAAGTAATTGTTTCCTTTGTTTGTCTCTGTTCGAGGAGACTCTGATCTCCTGCTCAGGAGATCTCTATTTTTTAAAGGAGGAGAGAAATGATATTAAACCAAATTGAATTGACCGCTAGATGATAGGAATGTATTCTATAAGATGAATACTGAGTGCTTTTAATTGCAGCTGGTGGATCCTGGAGTCAAAGCCTGGACTCCCACAAAGGGAAAGAACAACGTTATCATGTTTGTGGGTCTGCAGGGCAGTGGGAAAACCACAACATGTTCAAAGGTGAGCAGTTCTTGGGTATTTGCCCAGATTTTTAGACCTTTTACAGACATTTTATATTATACACCTCTTTTTATACAGCTAGCAAGAATGGTCTTTTTCCTTTTTATTAGTTGGCATACTACTTCCAAAGAAAAGGATGGAAAACATGTTTGATATGCGCCGACACATTCAGAGCAGGTAAAGTCCACTCTGTCTTTACATGTGTTTGCACACTAATACTTTCTGAACTTAAGGGGAAAAAAAGTCAAATTGTTTTTTTTGTTTTTAAAGGTGCCTTCGACCAACTCAAGCAAAATGCAACAAAAGCCAGAATACCCTTTTATGGGAGGTAATAAAAGCGTTATTTCCTATATTATTTCTTGTTACAGTTGCATTTTTTCACCAAACCTAATCTTTGATTCATGTTGGTGTGACTTAATAGTTACACAGAAATGGATCCAGTGATCATAGCTGCTGAGGGTGTGGAAAAATTCAAGACAGAAAACTTTGAAATAATCATTGTGGACACTAGTGGTAGACATAAACAGGAAGACTCACTTTTTGAGGAAATGCTTCAGGTGTCAAATGCTGTGGTAAGAGAGAGACGTCTTCTGTTTTGATCAAGTAAAGCAATAAAGATAGAAAAATATAAATTATATAATAATAAAGCTTGATGTTTTGTGGCTGTTACTGTCTGTTCCCACAGCAACCTGACAACATAGTGTATGTGATGGATGCCTCCATTGGTCAGGCTTGTGAGGCTCAGGCTAAGGCCTTCAAAGACAAGGTAGATGTGGCTTCTGTTATTGTCACCAAACTGGACGGCCATGCCAAAGGTGGTGGTGCACTCAGTGCGTAAGTACACACTTTATGCTTTGTACTTTCAGTAAAGTAAAAAAATGAAAGAGTTTACAGACAATTTATGTTTACAGTGTGGCGGCCACAAAGAGTCCCATCATATTTATCGGCACAGGCGAGCACATTGACGACTTTGAGCCTTTCAAGACTCAGCCCTTCATAAGCAAACTGCTCGGTAAGGATTTGAAATACTGCTGAGCTTCTGTCAAAACCTTCAGATAAAAGATTTAAACGCACAAACCTCTTGTCGTTGGAACTGTGCTATTTATGTTGCATTTCTTATTTTTCCTCTAGGAATGGGAGATATTGAGGGACTGATTGACAAAGTGAACGAACTAAAGCTTGATGACAACGAGGAGCTAATTGACAAGCTCAAACATGGTAACTATAACATGTCTATAAGAATGTGTATTTTTGTGTTTTCAATGCCATTTTTTGGACAATAAGATATTTTCCAGTGTTTTTCTTTTTCATGCGACATTTCTCTCTCTTAGGTCAGTTTACACTCAGGGACATGTATGAACAGTTTCAGAACATCATGAAAATGGGACCTTTTGGTCAGATCATGGTAATGCCAACCTTAACTGAAGGGATGTCTAATTATGATTACCCACAGAGTAGTTCTTTTCTCACAATTTCTGTTTTTCTTTGTTTGTTTTAGGGCATGATCCCAGGCTTTGGAACAGATTTCATGAGCAAAGGAAATGAACAGGAGTCTATGGCCCGACTAAAGAAACTCATGACAATAATGGATAGCATGAATGACCAGGGTATGTGCTTCTTAAATTCTTTTAATACGGTCTTAAAACTTATATGTAAATAAAGCATTGACTAGCCTAAATAGAGTGCTTCAAGCATGACATCAAACCCCGGAAGATTAATTCTGCAACAACAACAAACGTCCACATTGACGAGCACTTTTGTAAGGGGGTTATGAGAGAGCCGCAAATTTAGTTAAAAGAATAAGAAGATATTTTTATTGGTCATAACTTCTGGAGAAAATAGCGCAGTCACAGGACCAAGATGAAATTTCTAGAGCTCTTGTGTCGACTGCCAGCGTTCACGCACGAAATCAGCTATGCCTTTGACTGTACGCATACGTTACAACTTTAATAGCGTACACATAAAAAAAACGAAGCATACTTTGGGCTTTAGATGTTTTGTTCTACAACGTAAACTGCACACACTCACACCCCAAATGTTCTTATCTAGTTACTTATCAGAAACATGTTTTTTAAAGGAATAGTTCACTCAAAAATGAAAATTCTGTAATTTACGCACACTCAAGTTTTTCCAAACCTGTATGAATTTCTTTTTTGTGCTAAACAAAAGAAAGATATTTTGAAGAATTTCGGTAACCAGACAGCAGAGGCGTAAAGTCCAGGTTCAGAAAGTAAAAGTCCTCCTCAGTATTTTGTTCCAATCACCTGGGTTTGCTAATTAGCACAGTTCTTCAGCCAGGAGATATACTAATTAGTGAAATCTGCTGGCTGAGTTCATGGGTGGAATAAACATATGGCAGGACTTTTACTTTCTGACCCGTGGACTTTACACCTCTGCCAGACAGTTGATGGACCCCATTGACTTGACATTCTTCAAAATATGATTTTGTGTTCAGCAGAAGAAAAATTCATACAGGTTTGAAACAACTTGAGGGTGAGTAAATGATAGAATTTAAATTAAGTGAACTATTATTTTAAATAAACATTGCTGCTTCAAAATTTGTGTTTTAGATGTGTGTGTAATTTGCGTTGTAGAACAAAACGTCCAAGTATCAAGTTGTTTACCACAGACCTTATTTTACTCCATATATTGGAAAAAAAAACATGATTAAAAAAAAAACCCATTGAAAAATCTTGAGGGAACCGTTGGCGAATTAGTCTTTTGGTTTTTGACGTTACGTCTGCAGCACTCTATTGGAAAATTTTAGGCATAGTTCTGAACTTGACCGGTTCAGTTAACATATTGTGCTTTTTCCAACTCAGAACTCGACAACAAGGATGGCGCCAAGCTCTTCAGTAAACAGCCTAACCGCATCCAGCGAGTGGCCCGGGGATCTGGAGTGGCTACCAGGGACGTACAAGAGTTGCTCACCCAGTACACAAAGTTTGCGCAGATGGTCAAGAAAATGGGAGGCATCAAAGGCTTGTTTAAAGGTTGAGTGATTTGTATCCAATGCTTGTAAACCAGCCAAACATGATACATTCATTCAGGCATTTAAAATCAGTGACTCATTGTATCATTGTTTTGAAGGAGGGGACATGTCCAAGAACGTCAACCCGTCACAGATGGCGAAACTGAACCAGCAGATGGCTAAAATGATGGATCCCAGAGTGCTTCATCACATGGGTATGAGCTTCCTTAAAACCATAACATGCTTTAGTTGTTGCTTGACCATTGACTTACCTTTACTATAGATGGGCGTGATGTTGCATGCAAGAACCTACTTAAAATGCACTTTTCAATATCATGTCATCAGGAGATATGTAAGGATTTTTGAATATCGATTATTGTTGTAAAAGCTTTACTTAAAGACAACTGTCTTTGTTTATTTGCAAGGTGGCATGGCTGGACTGCAGTCCATGATGAGGCAGTTTCAGCAGGGAGCTGCTGGCAACATGAAAGGCATGATGGGATTTAACAACATGTGAACCTCTGATCCTGCAAACAGAGGATGCAAACGATGGTTTTAGCAAACAAAACCTGGGCAGATGAAGATGGTTTGATTTCTGTGTCTTGCCACATATAATTTAATTCTTTAAAAGGTGTAAAACATTTAACAAAGACTCATTTAAATGTAAAGCCCAGTCTTTCTGGAGCAGAAAAATGGGGACTGTTAGAAGAAATGTTGCTTCCTGAGATCAAGTCCAGGGATTGTTTAAAATGTCTTGTGATGTCAGAGAGTGTTCATCTTGGCAAATATCACACAGGCATCTGAGTGCTTCACAAAAGTTGTCAACCAAAATGACAACTGACTTTTACTATCTCTAAGCTGGATTACAGGTAAAGCCGTAAAGGTTATATGATTTTACAGTAATTGCTATGAACATCTTCATAGCATAATATATTCATGAGTAGAAATCATGGTTTATTGTATAATTGACTATTTCTGATTTCTTGGTTTGCCATAGAAAAGCTTTGGCTTTGTATCAGAGAGGAATACAGTAGTTGCAAAAGAGTACGTGGCAATATTTTTGTCATAACGTTATAATAAAATTTATATGGCAACATTTTAACAGCAGTTGTCTTATTATCCTTTTTGATTATGCTGAAATGTCATCAAATATTTAACTTGTGTTTTTTTAACATACTGACCATAGTACTTTCACTGTTTATGTACATTTGAAATCCAGACAAAGCAACAGCTTGATAAATTTGCACAGAGATTAGTTGGTCAAATTTTTGTTGTATCCCTGGTTAAATGATTTTAATTGCTTAAAAAAAAAGTAAATTACTAAAATGCTTTTAAATTGTAAATTCTTGCTGTGAATGTAAATTGTTCACATTTTAAGTTTTGTATTGCTTTTAATGCAAAAATCAAGGAAACTGCAATTAAAGATAATGATGCATCATGAAACATACATAAAATGTTTGTTTGTAAAAAGATAGTTTATCGCTTTAATACTTAAATTGTATTCATTACAATTTAATACATTTATTGATCCAATTAATTCTATGTGGGGAAACTGATTTGCTTCTAATATAATGTCTATAAAATATTTTCATATCGAAGAATTACAAAATCAAGAATACAATGTTATTGCATGAAAAAAAATGGTCATCAGTGTTAAAAATGCGTCACTACTTTATTAATACTTTACTAATACATAGATAAAAAAATATTATATTTTAATTTAATTAAATTAGTAATTTAAGTAAAAGATATTTCTTGCATAATTATCTTGAATATTATGCAGTTTCTCAAAGATAAAATGTACAATTCAACTCTTGAAGTGCATCATGAAATGAGTCTCGGGCTCTTGACGTGGCACCGACTCCATGTTGAGTTGATACGTCATCAGCTCGAGAGCTCGCGCCCGTGAGCGCGCCGCTGTCTGTCACTGACTGAGAGTCTCCGAGGAAACACTCAATCAAGGCTTCAGGTATGTTATAACACAACTTTCCCTTTACAACTAGATGATAATTTAAATTACGTTAATGATTCGATCAATGTTTACGATTGTAGAGCGTTAGATGGACTGTAGCTCAAGAAATCGAGGGTTTAAAGGACATTTAGCTTGAAGTCAGTGTTGACTGGAAGCATCGTATCTACAAACAGGCAGGCATTCACATCACAAGGTGATGTTAACTGGAGTGTTTGATCATGTCTTTATGAAGTAGCACTAGTTGTAGCACTCAAGTTGTGTTCTTGTTGGTGTAAGATGAGTAGTATTTCCTAAGCTAACGTTACCGAACTAGCTTTCTGTGGCTAATTTTGGAGGGTGGGCTGATGCCCCCAGTGGACCACCCAGTTCAAGTAAACTAAACTAAAATAAACTAAACTTATTCAACAAAGTTGAATGTGTCTGTATAGCTGACTATATAGCCATAGTTTTATGTCTTTCCTTGAGAGAAAGAAATAATCCTACATTTTCTATTAGCCTTATAATGTTAGCATAGTCACTGATTTGAAAACTATGCAGACTGTTGCATTATTTATCTTGTATCCTATTATTTCCCCAAAAGTGTTTTAATTTGCACACTTGGCTGTTTCTAATGTCCTCTCTCATTGGTCTGTTCTTCTCAGCTGCACATGTGGCTTTTTTTCTTTTTCTTTTTTTGGGTGCTCAGTAGTCAGGGCTTGGTCTGTGAAGGGGTTTCAAACACAACTTTACATTAACACACACACACACACGTTCAAAAGTTTGGAAACATTATTTTTTTTAAATGTTTTTGAAAGAAGTTTCTTATGCTCATCAAGGCTGCATATTTGATTACAAATACAGAAAAACAGTAATACTGTGCAATGTTTTTATAATTTAAAATAACTTTGCTATTTGAATATATTTTAAAATGTAATTTATTCATGTGATGCAAAGCTAACTTTTCAGCATCATTACTCTAGTCTTCAGTGTCACATGATCCTTCAGAAATCATTCTAATATACTGATTTATTATCAATGCTGGAAACTTTTTTTCAGGATTCTTTGATGAATAAAAAGTTTAAAGAGAACAGCATTTATTTAAAATAGAAATCTTTATATATACTCTACCATTCAAACGGTTGGGGTCAGTGATTTATTTTAAATTGTTAAATTGATAAAAAGTTATAGTAAAGATTTATATTGATAGAAAAGAATTCTATTTTGTATAAATGCTGTTATTTTTAACTTTTCATCACAGGTTCCAAAAAGTATTAAGCAGCACAACTGTTTGATGATTTAATGATCAACTGTTTAATGATTTCTGAAGGATCATGTGACACTGAGGCTGAAAATCCAGCTTTGCATCACAGAAAAAAAATATATTTTAAACTTAAGTTATAATAGAAAATCATTATTTTAAATTGTAATAATATTTCACAATATTACTGTTTTTTTTTTATCAAATAAATGCAGGCGTGATGAGCATAAGAGACTTCTTTCGAAAACATTAAAAAAGTAATGTTTCAAACTTTTGCCCAGTATATACTGAAATTCTGTCTTAATATATACGTAGCTACCTTTATATTTTAGGACAGGGGTTTCTCTCAAAGGCTATCATATGTTGATGACCTTGGCTTTTTTTTTTTCAAAAAGTTTGAAAACCACCTAGTAGGCATCATTTCTGTGCATCAAAGTCACGGTCAGACAAGGATATAGGCTGTTACTCAAACCCTAGTGAGATGCCTACCTAGATGGCATTTGTCATCATAGGTGCTTTCTGAACAGAGCTTCTATCTCTTATCTCATTCCTGCTTTTAATGATGTGTGATGAGACGTTATAGTTTGCCCTATGTCCAAAGAGTAATGATGAATCAGACTGGGCTGGCCTGTCTCTGTAATATACACACAGATCAGATTGCATGTCTTATTTGAATACATCACTGGGTAAATTTCTGTAGTGACTGTTTCACTGCTTGATCTTTTAGTTGTTCCTCCATTAAGATGCCATTACATGGAAATCAGTAGTGCTCCATCTGTAAAGTGTGTGTATAACTTGTAGATTCCAGAGGGTGCTATGGCGACCTTCCAGGAGTTCATCCAGCAGAACGAGGACCGCGATGGCGTCCGTTTCAGTTGGAACGTTTGGCCGTCCAGTCGTCTGGAAGCCACGCGTATGGTGGTTCCCGTGGCCTCCCTGTTCACCCCGCTGAAAGAGCGTCCGGATCTTCCCCCGATTCAGTACGAGCCGGTGCTGTGCAGCCGGGCCACGTGCCGAGCTGTGCTCAATCCTCTGTGGTAAGTCTTGTTAAGTCAGAGCAGACAGCATAATGAGTTCACAGATGGAGGATCTTCTACTTATCCATTGCAGTAATTTCCAAATAAACACATTTATTATGAAAGCTGGATACATTATATGCGATGCTCTAATATTATTATGCTTCTGTTTTTTTCTTTTTCCATTGTTTGCACAATCAGTCAAGTGGATTACAGGGCAAAACTCTGGGCGTGCAACTTCTGTTATCAGAGAAATCAGGTAAAGTCTTTGCAGTTTTAAAAAGAGTAGGGCTGAAGCTCACACAGTCAATTAATTGATGAAAAAATCTAAAATGATTTATTATTTATAATAATAATAATAATAATAAATGCATCCATTAATTACAAAATTGTTATTCCACATCCTGCCCAATGTTGTCCTCAAAATATGCAATTTGCAGTGTAAACAAACATAGTGAATGTATTTATGTAAATGTATGTACCAAAGGCTCTGTGCAGTTACATGACTAATCAATAATCAAATTTGTTGTTGATTATTTTCATTATTGATTTTATCATGTTGTTGAAGCCCTGGAAAAGTGCATTGTCATTTAATCATTGGCTTAAACAATATCCTGTCATAGTTCCCTCCAACTTATGCTGGAATATCAGAGGTCAACCAACCGGCTGAGCTTCTCCCACAGTTCTCCACTATTGAATATGTTGTCCAGGTATCACCTTTAATTAATTACCTTTCATTGCCATAGAAATACTGGACACTAGACGTGGAATCATGAATAGCTACTGATACTGTTTCTTTTCTGTAGCGTGGTGTGCAGATGCCTCTGAACTTCCTGTATGTGGTGGACACATGTATGGAAGACGATGATCTGCAGGCGCTGAAGGAGTCTCTTCAGATGTCCCTCAGTCTGCTGCCTCCCACTGCTCTGGTGGGCCTCATCACGTTTGGACGCATGGTCCAAGTTCACGAGCTGGGCTGTGAAGGCATCTCTAAGAGCTACGTCTTCAGGGGAACCAAAGACCTCAGTGCTAAACAGCTCCAGGTGAAGGTTTCATGCATGAGAAACTAATTTAAGATACAAGTGTTTGACTGAACTAGTCGGCACAAGTGTCTCTTAATATGCAATATTTTAATTTCATGTACAGGAGATGCTTGGCTTGACTAAAGCAGCTGCACCGCAGGCAGGCCGAGGTCCACAACAGCCTCAGGTTCCTTCGTCAAACAGGTGTGCTAAGTTCAACAGCCTCTTCAAGCTATATAGATGAATAATTACTTTGCATAATCAAATTGAAGCTTGCAAGAACCTTGATAACTGTTCATAGGACAGCTTCTGTTTTCTTCTATATATTTAAAGGGGTCATGACATGAGAAATCAAATATTGACGTGATCTATTGAAATATGAGTGGTCTTTGTACCATTTTTAAAAATCCTGCAAGTTTCATAGCTTAAAACATCCTCCTCATTATAAACAAAGCATTTATTTAATCAAGGTCCAAAAACGTTTCGTTTTGATATTGCGGGATCTGTGACGTCACACGGGTGAATACATTTACATATCACCGCTTCAAGAGCAAGACATCGACGAATAGTTTTACATCATCGCACCATAGGTCCTGCCCACTGGCATTCATGTGAGCGTCACATTGCGTCAAAAGCAAATAGAACCCATTATAATCAGACAATGTCTACACTGGATACAGCATACAGATGCGCATTCAGTTTCTGACACACTCCATGTGCTTGAGTCTGTCGACAACAGGACAAATGGAAGAGTGAAAGAACATTGACTCGTCCAGTTTAAACAGCTCATTTGTGTCTCTGTACAGACTTTAGAACAGGGAACGACAACTGGCGGCCCGCGGGCCAAAACTGGCCCGCCAGCAATATTTTCTGGCCTGCCGGATTATTTTGGAAGTCCTAAATGCTGCACAAAACTCTTCCACTACTTGAGAAAAGCCGTAGTCGCGCGGCGATTTCACCGCCGCATACTGTGTGAAACACCCATAGGGAATCATGCGGCGCGGGATTACATTTTAAAGTATAACTGTGCGTTCACACCGGACGCAAATAGCGCATCAAATTTGCGCCTGCCGCATCTAGTTATACGCTTGACCACTTTGTGTCCATTCGCGCGTCAAAAGACGGTAGCGGTCAGAACTCTGGTGTAGGCTACTTTGGACGGAGCGGGCGGTCTGACTGACAATAGCCCACTCCCGAAATCTTTTGACAGCGTATCCGCACTTAATTCTGACCACTTGTACACCTAGCTCTGAGGAGCTGTTTGGTACTGAAACCATTGTCAGTCAACAACATTCTTTTTTTGCAAGGATGTTTGAAATAGTTCGGCAGAAAATAGCCTACTTCATTTGTCAGTAGGGCAATATGATTTTCGTTTATGTTGCTTAGAAATTTGAGTGATAGGCTTTGTCCTATTTAATTTATGTTAGGCTATTTATATTTCATATTTTTTTTCTGTGGCATTTTTTTTTCTCTGCTGACAGTACAATGTTAAAATAGCCTAATATTTATATTGACACGAACACAATTTTTGTATAGCATTTATTATAGGCTACTTAATCTCATTCTTTCCTTTAGAGACATTTGAATGTGAGATTATGGAAACGAGATCTAAATTTTGCGGAACCGTCAGGTCGGGAAATAAAGCTGGTTAAATGTTTGTTCGGAGCATTTTGTTTTGTAAACGAGGCACAGTGTAATGGTAAAGTGTAATGTAAAGAAATTTTTGTTGAAAAATTAAGTAGCCCAACTGTATTGGAGCTGACAGCAGCTGCATCACAAACCGCAAGTAAATGATTTCATAATGTTTTGTCTGTAAATGACTGTTTAATATGGGTTATGTTTTCAAAACACTTATCAACAGTGGGTACTGTTGATACTGTTTCCTATGCAATGACGTAAGCCAATCATAAAAGTGGCCGTTTACTGACAAGCCGTAAAGGAGCCGTCCATTGATAAAGGATCATTTCAGACAAAGGGGCAGAATGAAGGTTGAAAATAATAGTTTTTCCGTATATATATGTTTTTTTTTGTGTGTGTGTGCAAACCATTATAAGTGAACCTTAAGGAACATATTAAAATAATAAATAAAAAAAATCCATGTCATGGTCCCTTTAATATATCTTTGGGGTTGTGTTGGAATATGGTGGTCACTGATTTTATATGTGCTCAGGTTTCTTCAGCCGGTACAGAAGATAGATATGAATCTGACAGATTTGCTGGGAGAGCTGCAGAGAGACCCCTGGCCCGTCACTCAAGGCAAACGACCACTGAGATCACTTGGAGTGGCCCTTTCCATTGCTGTCGGTCTGTTAGAGGTGACTGTCAGGATTTATGTTATTATCTTTAATGGTTTGCTGTGCTGGCAGCTTTGCTACCAGCTGCAGTTACAAAATTATAAGTTTACATTACCGGTTTGGACACACCTTCTCATTCTTTATTATTACTATTTTCCACACTTTTGACTAGAGCTGCTTGATAAATCAGTAAAAGATAGCAGTATCGACTCAAATACCCACACTATTTTTATTCCTAAATAAAAATAATTCAACTATGTCTATTAAACCTTTGAGCAATATGATCACAGTGGAGCATTCAAGTCTGCGTTGGCGTTTCAGCTGAGCCAGAGAAAGCAGTTGTATAAAACCACTTCACAACCAGTCTTTTCAAACACACAGTATCATTATTTCTGTTTCAATAATTCAAATTATCACAAAAGTAAAGGCATATATTTTATAGTTCAGATATAAACACTAATGTCTATGGTAGTGATCAAAATGGAGTAAATCACCTTTTGAAAGTAACTTGACACTTCAAATAAATATTGTATCAGTTACATCATTACACAGTAGGTGGCGACAAATGACTGTTAAAAAAAGTATTTATTAAATCATTCCTTAAAGAGATTTGTTCAAAAACACTAACTCATCCAGTAATGAAACTTTGAGTCTTTATGAGTGAGTCAATGAATCATTCACTCAAACCAAAAGTTTTTCAAAAACACTGCAGCAATTCACATTTTGTCAGAACCTCTAGTAAATGAAATGTTATTTTGTTTTGTTGTCTACTCAGAGTAGTGGGAGAATCGTGATCTCTGTTTTTAAACAAAAAAATAGTAATTCTCAGTTTTTCCTTAATTGTGCAGCTCTACTTTGGACTAATAATAAAGGAATAAAAAAAAAATGAAATGACACAAACAGAAGTATGGGAATTGTCGTACAGCTTCTTCAAGCTCAACATCATGAAGGGCATCTTGAGATGCTTGTTAAACAGTATTTAAGAAATTACTATGTATGCTGAGTAGTTGCTGACTGCTATTTTTATTCACTATTCTGCTCAGAAATGCATAATTTGTAATGAAAATGTAGTTTTCTAAAAACTTCACATGTATGCACAACTTATATTTATATTATATTTATATTTGCATTAAGCCTTTATCTCAAAAGGTTTTTAAGATCATGAAAGGCATAAATTCATTAGTGCCCAAACACTGAATTGGTCGTCTTACTCTAACTTTGTGCTTGTTTATTGTTTCCCTCCATTTACTTCCCTCTTGCAGTGCACTTACCCTAACACTGGCGCTCGCATCATGGCTTTCATCGGTGGACCCTCCACTCAGGGTCCAGGCATGGTGGTAGGAGATGAACTGAAAACACCTATTAGATCCTGGCATGACATCGAGAAGGACAATGCCAAGTTCATGAAGAAAGGCACTAAAGTGAGTTTTCCCGTATTTGTTGTCTGTTTTATTGGCTTGGTAGAAGTACCCACATACTGGTGGTACCAATGCTTTCATGAAGGTGAAGTATCTTCAAGTGGCTGTACTCTTTTAAAAATGTGATGTCACAAAGGTGCATTGGAAGGTTTACAATCTATTTGACATTTCAGAGCAGAACACAGTAATATCAGAGTTATTATCTGGAAAAACCTGCATATTTTTTCTTAAATATGATATGTGTGAAAACTGGCAATTAGCTGGTTTTAAAAAACTTATGCTCATAATTCTTACTTGATTTGAGTTTACATTTATGCATTTGGTACACACTTACTGTACATTGGAAGGTAGACGTTTTGACCCAAGTTCTTACTTTCCATGACCTTGGTGTAGATAATGCCATGATCCACTAATTTGGGAAAGCCTTCTTGTAGCCTAAACAGTTTGAAGTTTTTGCACACATTTAAAATGGTATTTTTCCCTTGTAGCACTATGAAGCCTTGGCCAACCGTGCCGCCGCCAATGGACACATCGTTGATATTTATGCATGCGCTCTGGATCAGACAGGATTACTGGAAATGAAGTGCTGCACCAACTATACAGGGTAAGTAACTCAAAAAAGGGTTTCAGAATACTGATAGAGTATGCTTGGAGATTTGACTTGACATTGGTGAATATTAAAACATGTTGAGAGTCAAGAAAGCAAATCTAGACATATTCTCATTCCCAAGATTTTAAGTACGAGCGAATTTGAGAAACTCTCTTCCTTCGCCATATGTTGTTGTACTGACTGTATACTTGTATTCTTGAAAACAATCCAAACACATACAATGCACCTTTCTGCTTTTCTGTAAATGCAGGGGTTATATGGTCATGGCGGACTCTTTCAATACATCTCTGTTCAAGCAAACTTTCCAAAGAGTTTTCACTAAAGATGTCCAGGGTGCCTTTAAGATGGCACTTGCAGGGACTCTGGAGATTAAGGTGGCTTGGTTTTTTTTTTTTTTTTTTTTTACAATTTAAAAAAAAAGTTGGTCTAATTGTCTTGTCTTTGCTATTTTAATTACTTTATTATTTAATTGTGCTACATGTGGCTTTCCTTTTAATATTATTACACTATTATTTCAGACTTCAAGAGAGATAAAGATTTCTGGGGCAATCGGCCCATGTGTCTCCCTCAACGCCAAAGGTCCCTGTGTGTCAGAAAACGTAAGTAGCTCATCTATTTTAAATCTAATAGACACGCTATACAGTGTTTTCTCTTAGGTTCAGCTTTATCTCTGGCAATGCAGAGAACATACTGACATTTTCACCTCTGCTTGTAGGAAATAGGAACTGGTGGCACAAGTCAGTGGAAAATTTGTGGACTGGACCCAAATACCACTCTTGCATTCTACTTTGAGGTTGTGAATCAGGTACATGCCAGTAAACTTTGTTTGATCTGCCCTTGATATGCATGTTTACAAGTGACAAATGACCCTTGATATGCATGTTTACAAGTTAACATTGCCACAGATGGTTTTGGAAAACCATCACAGAAAAATAATTGTCTCTCAGTTTGCAAAAAAACAAGCAAAAATCACTTAATGCCATGAGTCAGAGTCAGGTAAGATATGTTCCTGGATCAACATATTTTGTTGACTGAAAATTTATTCCTAGCCCTGTCCTAAACCTAACCCTACCCATAACTTATCCCTAAAATAAGAGGGAAATGGTAGGTGAATAACACTGATGTAGAAGCACCTAACCCTGGTTTTAAGCCTAAACTTGACATGAACTTTTAACTTGTCCCTCAAATCTGATTGGTTGATTTGGATTGTTGATCCAGGATCAACAAAGATGTTGATCCAGGAACATGTTGTACTTAGTGAAATCACCAGTCACAGATACTGTTGTCGCTGCAGTCTGACACGTTTTCAGGTTCTTGTAGATTTCCACCTTATATGCAGGTGGTCCACTAGAGGGCAAACTTTCATCATACATGGGATGTTTTTTGTGTGTGTGTTTTCTTTTTTACTGCATTTCAATTTAAAGCATTACTTCACTGCAGTAGTTTTGAACCTTGATTCACATAAATTATTCCAAATGTAGCAAAATATATTGAGGAATATGACATGACGTTTTACAGGGAATCATTTTGCACAAGTTAGTCTCATCTTCAGTTATTTTTATATTATAAATATACGGGTAATGCATGGTCTTAATGCTTGCCGTCATACATTTCACAGTAACTGTAATGTGAGCATTTAGTTTTGAGGTTGGTGTGAGCTTATATATTAAGATAACTATATTTACATTGCCAATGATATACATAAGATCAGATTGTGCCATCAAAATTATACAAGTTGCTATTGAAGTCAGTCATTAATGCAGTTTTCAAGTTATTGAAAGCTATTGAACTTTGATTGGCAGTTTCAGGTGTCTGTTGAACATTTTAGAGATAGCTTTTTTTTTCACAATCACATTGCATTGTCCTTTGAGCATTCCTTTAGAATAAAAGTGAATCACTGTTTCTGCTCAAGTCACAAATGAACACAATGCATCTTTGTGATGCAAAAGTCTTGTAGACTATCGCACAAGGTTCCTTCTGTCTGCATGAAGTCTGCTTACATCATAAATTGCTGCTGGTGAGCTCCGCCAACCCAGTGTCCTCTTCTGCTGAGGTGAAACGATGCTGTAGATGCTTCCCTAAGTCATAATTATTTCTACACTATTCCATCCAGCAAAGGTCAGGAAGTGTCGTGCTCAAACCAGCGTGAGGTCCTGTTGGGGTTGGTTGTTTGTTTGTAGTGCCGGAGGTACATTGGGAGCTGGCAAAGAGCTGTTGCCCTCGCGGCGTGGCTGTATGGTTGTGCACTGGGAGAGAGAGTTTTTACGAGGATAGTCAAACATCTGTCGGATTTTATTCAGGCTTTTGCGCAACGCGGCTCTGTATCTCCTGAAAGATACAAACAAGGTCATGGTAAACCTCCCACATACTCTCATGCTCTTAGAATCTAAATAACAACCACAAATCAGTACCATGAATCATAGCTCTTTACAAGTTCTCTTTCTAAATGTTGCGAGTTTTTCATCTGCAGGTTTATACCTCCACCTTTCTTTTACTATCCTGCTCCACATTCAATTCCTGCCACATTTTATTTACGAAACATTATTGAATGTGGCAGGTATTAATATGAGCTGCCACATCTGATAGTTAAAAGAGCCAGAAAAGTCTTAATCAACAATAAAAAGGTAATGTCTATCCATGATTACATTTCCCAAAATAGAGAGCTTATTTTCTGGGAGAATTTGTTTTATGGATCTTCCTGTCTGTCTTCTATCTATTGTGACATTTAGCTGTGGGCTGACTTATACTTGCAGTATTAGTAATGATGTAGTAAATATCACAATATAGTTGTTTCCTTTTGAAATTTAACCATAAAATTGTTTATTAATATTTAAATAAATATTGAATAGTCCACTGAATTAAATGTTTTACAAATGAAAGCTAGATTACCGTTCAAAAGCTTCGGGTCTGTAAGATATTTATTAATTTGGTCATGAAATACAATAAAACAGTAATATTGTAAGTATTACAATTTTAAATATTTTAAAATTATATTCTAAAATGTAACTTTTTCCTGTGACGCAAAGCTGAATTTTCAGCATCATTACTGCAGTCTTCAGTCACATGATCCTTCAGAAATCATTCTAATATGCTGATTTGCTAATGATTTTATTAGTCATTAACATTAATGACACTGACAACAGCAGGAATATTAGGCTGCTGTCACTTTAATACCGAATACATGGACCGAATATACTGATACACATCCGGTTTCTTTCTCAACTGTTCACTTAAGACATAACCGAGAGAATACTTGCCGAGACGGGTATTATTTTGACATAATTTTGTGTACGTGTCCGTTCAAGCGCAAGTAAACACGAAAGAGGGATCAGTTCGTTGTTCGAGCTCTGTCTGAAACGCGCATCTCTCTCTTTCGCCTCTTCTTTCTCGTTTAAAATCGTTAGAAAGTGTAAATTGGCAAGACAAACGCATCCAAATGATAAACTTTCACTCTATGATGGTTAAACTTAGCAGTTAATCCGTGAATCACATGCGTGACGAACCGTGGGCCCTGGTCCGTGCAGATAACGGATCAACTGCAATCTGTTGCACCGCTAATAATGAAAACACTTGATTTCATGATGATCATGATTGCTATCTTACCAGAGATGGAGAGAAATCCTACTCCAGTAAGTAAACGTGTCGCTGTCCCCAAAAATGGCAAAAATATTGCTACTCAAAAGTGCTTCCCTCCACGTTTTCTGCTGCGCATCGTATATTTTTTCCACGCATGCGCACCAGTTATGTGCACCCCTGAATATAGCAGTACATTACAGTATAAACAGTATTGCAAAATCTGCACTGGTTGACAAGTGTTTCTGTCGTCGCACTGAATATATCGTCATACTGCCCAGCCCTCTATGCATTGTAAGAAACATACCTGCCTTTGGACCCTAATTCCACATAATATACAGTCAACAAAATGATACACTTAGTTGCTTACGTTTGAGTCATGGAGTAGATCCATGGGTTGAGAGCTGAAGTGAAGAGGACAAGCCATGTGGCAACAGCCGAGGCAGGCTGTGGGCTCTCTTTTCCCGTCAGTGTCTCATAGAAGCAGATAACGATGTATGGCAGCCAGCAAACAAGAAGGCACACTGTCAACAACACACACAAATCACATGATGTGGTTAAAGATTTTTTGGACAAGCTCATTTCATTAGCTCGAGAAGAATATCGAATTGCTCCCTCTCGAGGTTGTGTTGCATGTGTGATGTATTTTGCTAATTAATTTCTCCACAATCTACTTGGACCCTTGCTGGGGGGGTTTCTCAGTCACCAAAGACATAGGAACATACATTATACATTTTAAATAATTAGGTTGTCAATTGATTAAAAATTTTAATTAAATTAATGACATTGAGTTAAATCACAATTAATCCACAGCAATTTATTTTTCATTCAAGCACTTGTTGCTTTTCCTTCCTCTCCAGTCCAACTCTTCCATTAAATAAATTAAACTTTTAGTTTTTAATAGAAATTCATACGTAGACAATTTGTTTGTCTGCAAAACTAATTTAAAACATTTAAACAGAAGCCTTTCTGTGTTTGCATTAAGCAGAAAAAAATCTCTATATGCCAAGGGAAAATAAATACCAATTACAGAATGATATCAGAAAGATAAGCACTTAATGAACTTCCAAAACACGGTGACAAAATCAAATACAATAAAACTGCTTTATGTCCCCTATTTTAATTATGCTTACCGATGGTTGTCACCATTACTATGGAGCTTTTGAAGTAGTTATTGGCTGGCACATAGAAACAGTGGTCTTCGTTGCAAACAAACGTCCCTCTTCGCACCTGGTTCCTAGCTATATGCACTATATATCCATACATGGAGCACATCAGTACAATGGGAATGATTATTCCCAACACCATGAAGAGCATGTTGAAGGTGATGCTGGACGGTTTGAAGCTGGGAAGGCAGAGGAACTTTGTCTCGCTGTAGACATAACTGCCGAAACCGAAAAGTGGCAGAGCTGCGTTGAGGATGCTGTAGACCCACACTATCGCGAGGATGATTTTGGCCCTGTGCGATGTAAAGATCACCGGGTAGCTGAGGGCGAAGCAGATCTCTGTGAACTTGTCAACAGTGGCCCAGGTGAGGGAATGGATGGAGGCGAGCTGGAGCAACAAAAACAGAAAGGCACTGCCCTTGCAGGTGGCACTCTTGCTGGGGTAGCTCTTCACCTGGAAAAAACTGTTATGGATACCAAAAGGGATGGTGGAGACGCCCAACGCCAGATCGCATAGGCTGAAGCTCAATGTGAGAACCCAGGTGTCCGTTTGCAAGTTCTGGTTGAGTGACACCACCAAAAGTAGTAGCAAGTTCCCCAAAATGGAGCAGAAGCTGGAACCAATCATCAACACTCCATAAACCACCGAAGTCCACTGCATGTTTACATGGGTGTTCAAATGCAGGCATGTACAGTCAAAACATAAACACCCGTTCGACGACAGAGACCACAATGGAAGCTGTGGAAAGAGGAGGTCACGTTATCAGTGCCAAACCACCAGGGAAGGTGTTGCTGTATGGGAGGAGTGTACCTCATGCTGATCTTTAGGAGTAGACGATCACTTCACCGAGCACTGATCTCTTTGGGGAGTTTAGTCAAGCCCTCCTCCGTCTTTACTATCAGCACCTGCCTTGGTCTGTTTGAAAATGGCAAACACGTTGCCTTGAGAGGCAAAACTATGTGAACAGCTACAATCACATGTAGCGAGGTAAATAAAGCATCTAACATTTAAAGAGCATGTTTCTGTGGACACAGGGCGCATGGGGAGGCTGGAGCTGCACTGCTCGGCAAACATGACGCCTGAGATTCAATATCCTCTGTTGCCGACTTTGAGCCATTTCATACTCAAGTGGTTTTTTTTTTTTTTTTGTGTAATTGGCGGGAAGCATGACCCTAATTCGATTTAAGCCGTTATCATTAATTAAGGCTTCAGTGCCTTTACCCAGAGCTTAAGCCTTCTATTCCAGTTGTATCTGTTATATCCTGCTACATGTCTCGTTTCATTTTAGATTAGAAGAGTTTTTAGATTACAGGTTTTTTGGTGGTACAGCATAAGCCATCTTTGCAGTACCTTACCTGGATGTAATTGTTTAGTCAAATAGATATATTAAAACGTAATAATTATTTCATGATTGCAGTCAGTTTATAGACATGTTGAGCATTTAAGAGCTGTGATTGAGATGCATGCTGGAGCTTTTATTGGGATATTTATAGTTTAGAGAAAGATGTGTTACAGAGAGATTTTTTCAGGTTGCGCTTTCTAGCCTTGCTTAATGTTTGAGACAACTACGCTTTAAAAAAAATAAAGTATTTTTAAATGTTTTTTTTAAGTCTCATTCTCACAGAAATACAGTAATATTGTGAAATATTATTACACTCTGAAATAATCATTTTCTATTTGAATATATTTTAAAATATAATTGATTCCTGTGATGCAAAGCTGAATTTTCAGCATCATTACTCCAGTCTTCAGTGTCACATGGTCCTTCAGAAATCATTCCAATTTGCTGATTTGCTGCTCAAGAATCATTGCTTATTATTATCAATGTTGCTTAATATTTTTTGTGGAAGCTGTATTACAAAACAAGTTTATGGGTGAGTAAGATTTAAAAAAAAGTTAAACTTATACTTGTATTTATAATTGGTGCATTAAATTAATAAAAAAAAATTTTTTTTTACTTTCTATAAATAAAAGAATCCTTGAAAAAAAATGTATCACTATTTCCACAAAAATATTAAGCATCAGAAACAATTTTTAACATTGATAATAATAAAAATCATTATAACAATTGTGCTCCAATAATAATTGAGCAGCAAATCATCATATTAGAATGATTTCTGAAGGATCATGTGACTGAAGAAAATTCAGCTTCAGAAATAAATTTCATTATAAAAAACATTTCTTTTAAATGGTAATGTTTCACTATATTACTCATTTTACTGTAATTTTCATCAAATATCCAACATATTTCAACTAATTGTGACTTTGGGTGAGACGACCTATAACAAGTTTGTCTAAACAATAGCATATTGGTGCCAGGATGGTGGGAAGGTTTGGGAAACCTATTTAAAAGCAAACCTTTATTTTTGCCATACCATTTGGTGGGTTCTTTGTTAAGCAAAATATTAGGCTGTCTTCATTCTTTATCTTTTCCCCCCCTCAGCACAACGCTCCTATCCCACAGGGTGGACGTGGAGCCATACAGTTCGTAACACAGTATCAGCATTCCAGCGGACAGAGGCGCATCAGAGTGACCACAATTGCAAGGAAGTAAGTCTTTTCCCTTATATTAACCATCAATGATTGCTACATTCATTTCCATTTCAAAAGTAGGGGTTAGTAAGATGGGGTTTTTTTTTTTAAAAGAAATTATTTATTTTTTCAGCAAAGATGCATTAAACTGTGAAAGTGACAGTAATCAGGGATCCTTGGACACAACTTCATGATTGTAGATTGTTCTTAGATTGTTCTTAGATTGACCCTCGTCCTTTCATAAATACCTCTCAGTTTGGACATCATCTCTGCACATCATCCATGTGTTATCCTCAATGACCATGTCCAGTTTCCATGACAATGTGAAAAAGAAATCAAAATAATCCCCTTTTAGAATGTTGCATAATTATGTTTGTCAGAATCGATGCACCACAAAAGAGTCTGGCTTTCAAAAGTACTAAGAAGGCTTTAAGTGCCTGAAAGGACCTTCCGGATTTCTTTGACTATTCTGCTGCTTTTTGAATATACCTCTTGTGTTTTGTTTTGTTTTAATATCAGACATTGAGGATGAATCAGTGTGAGTCAGAGTACAAGCTTGTGTTAGAAGGTCACTGTGCTATAACGTGTTCTCCTCATCCTCCTCTTCAGCTGGGCTGATGCTCAGACTCAGATCCAGAGCATCGCTGCATCTTTCGATCAGGAGGCCGCCGCCATCCTCATGGCCCGCCTGGCCGTCTACAGAGCCGAGACGGAGGAGGGTCCAGATGTTCTGCGCTGGCTGGACCGACAACTCATCCGCTTGGTGAGTCTTTCAGCCTTTCTTCTTTCAGATGGGACTAGCAACATATTTCTTGGTATAATCAGTCTTTTAGTATTAGGGATGCACAATAATTATTATTTTCTTTGATTTTCAGTGCCAGAAATTTGGAGATTATCATAAAGACGATCCCAACTCATTCCGTTTCTCCGAGACTTTTTCGTTGTATCCTCAGGTACTTACCGCCTGTCTAGCACTCTGTGACAGCACTGAACTTAACAGCAAAGCGAAAATGAGATCTTGACTTTGTCTTTGGCAGTTTATGTTCCATCTGAGGAGGTCTCCATTTCTGCAAGTGTTCAACAACAGTCCTGATGAAAGCACCTATTATAGACACCAGTTTATGAGGCAGGATCTGACCCAGTCTCTGATAATGATACAGCCCATCCTGTATGCATACTCATTCAACGGGCCACCAGAGGTAAAAATGCATAATTTCTCCCATTGGACATGTAAAATTTGCATGATTGAGGTGACCAATGAGGTACTTCATAAACGGTAGATACAATGTTCCCTGGGGGAAATTCATGCACTTGCACACTTTTAATTTTCCCCAAAATGGTAGAAATCAGTGTATATAAACAATATTTATTTCTTTAGCCATGTCTATATTTAAAGTGCCCCTATTATGTCATTTTAAAGGTTCCTAATTTTGTTTAGGAGGTCTCCTACAACAGGTTTACATGCATCTAAGGTCAAAAAACACTTTAATTTTCTCATAATATGCATTTAAATTCACCTCATTTCTCAAAGATTTTCAAATGATTCGTTCGAAGCAGTTTGAAGATTCAATCTCTATAAACCCCACCTTTCCGTTAGCCTACTGTGCTCTGACTGGTCTGTAGCCTACTGTGCTGTGATTGGTCAGATGGCCCAGTCTGTTGTGATTACAATCTATTATAATCTATATATTGACCAAAGGCAATATAAATCAATTCAAAACCAAAATTAAAGTAAATAAAACATTTTCTTTCATAAAACATTGTATTAAGTTGATTAAAAAAAACAAGTACTGCATCTAACTTTTTAGGCCATAGGTATACACAGATATTTTTTGTCATAACTATGAATGAAGAACAATGGCATAAATCACAGTTTGACATTGCTAGGGGTGTTTACAGAGAGATACTTGAGCAAGTTAGCGAGGACTTCCCTGGACAGTGCTCGCGTCTTTACATCTTACTATAATACTGATAGTGCTCCACTCTGTTCTAATAATAAAGACTCAGAGAAAGAATGTTTTGTTTTACACTTATGTTAGCGAACCGGGCTACAGCTAAATGGTAAACGCTTACCCAAACAATAATGGTACAAACGTTAGCCGAGCACAAACGTGAATGACTGATAAAACATTACAGTTTGTAAACCAAAATCTTGATCCATCCTTTATCATTACTCCCAAGTAATTAGAACGACAGACAATCTGCATTAATCGACACAATTGTAGGTAATAGTGGCCCACAGCTGATAAGCAGAACTATTTCAGTAAGAGGGTAATACTGCTGCGCGGGGTTTACACAAGATAACACACAAAATTATGTATTACACTATATATAAAATATAAAAATCGATTTGTTTATAAAAAAAACAAAAAAACAATTAAGGCTTCATTTATTTGATCAAAAGTACATTAGAAACATTAATGTGAAATATTACAATTTAAAAGAGTTATTTTCTATTTTCAAATGTAATTTATTCCTGCCATAGCAAAGCTGAATTTTCATCATCATTACTCCAGTCTTCAGTGTCACATGATCCTTCAGAAATTATTCTGATATGTTGATTTGCTTCTTCTTCTTCTATTATTATTATTATTATTATTATTATTATCATTATTATCATTATTATCATTGTTAAACTGTTGTGCTGCTTAATTTTTTTGTGGAAACTGTGATAGATTTTTTTCAGGACTCTTTGATGAATAGATGGTTCAAGAGAACAGAATTTATTTGAAATGGAAATCTTTTGTAACATTATAAATGTTCAATATATTGAACATATTAAATGTCTTTCAAGTATTCATTTCTTTTCAGATAAAAAAAATCTTACTGACTCCAAACTTAGAAAGTTTGGAAGAAAGTGAAACTCACTTAAAAATTTAGTAAAAGCGTTCTTTAAATATCAGTATTCAGGGCTGCCAACTTTTGAGTTTAGCTTGGAGTGAGAATTATGTAAGGGGGGTTGGATTGGGGGGATGTAAAAAAAAATCTTGCATCACAATAAATGTATTGTGATTGTCAAACATTTTAGAATTTTAGGTTTAGTGACAACATGTTACACTGTTTACATGGTACAATTTCTGGTAAGCTACTTTTTTTTTTATTATTGCTTGAGACAAATTTCACGATTTCAATTCAGTTCAATTCTTGTGATTTGATTCAATATTGACTCGTTTGGATAAATATTAGTACACAAGATAGGCATTAATTTTTCTCAAGAAAAAAAATCTCACCTAATGCTGTAAACATACTTTGAGCCCTATCAGCTGGTAGTATTATTTAAGGTTAAAAATTACTTGTTTTTTATTATAATAACAACTTTATTTAATGATATAAGTAAAAGTATAATAAATATGTAATATAGTACACATATTTAGCATAATACTCTCTATAGCTCTTTTTCCTAGCCAACTAATGTGCTATATATTATGGTCATTAAATGGCTTTCCTGAGGTAAATGTTATGCGAGACAATTGTTCTCCATCAGTTTTATTGACCTCTTTCCGCGGTTGAAAAACACTGATTGATCGGTATTATGTATGAGGAATATACATTTCGGTAAGTTGTACGGTCTCTTTCAACATTGTTCATTCGTGTTTATTTACTAGTTAGTAGAGATGATCGGTTCACATGTCGCTAGGGATCTGTCACGTCACATTTACAAGCGCCAAAACGGTATTGTTTGAATTTCGTAATTCAATTTTGTTTCAAGATTTTTTTTAATATCATAAGTAACCTGCTCTGTCTTGTCTGTCGGTCTCCTTGTCCTCTTTGCTTCGCAAATTTTCTGTGCGTGAGAAAATGGATGTGTGGTGTAAGAGCGTGTGAAAAGTGTCAATTGCGCGAGTCTCACGGTGAATGCGTGAGGGTTGGCAGCCCTGGTATTAATTCAATGAGCTTAATGAGTAAATCACGTGTCATGAGTCATGACTCACGTTGATTCTGAAGTGCAGTGTCATGATGATTGTTCTGTACTAGATGTCCCCTGACACAAAAGATTAAAATGTGTTCTGTTTAATTAGTGGACTGTGCTAAATTGCACCATAGGATATACAGACGCTTAGAAGTCTCCATAAATTAAAAGAACATATAGCCAAATATAAGCTTTTACTGTCATATAACATCAAGGATATTTCAGCGGATTCACTCTGCATTTAAATGCGGTTGTCTCCTGAAACTCTACAGTATGTATGTGGACATTGGTCCTTTTAGCACCATGACATTTAAAAAAAAAAAATGTGAATAGATTATGTACAGAAAGCGAGCAAAGAGCACTCCCTTTATAATGCCTGAAGCTGTCAATCACTTCAGTTGCAGAGCGATTGGCTACAATGTTCAAGGCTGCAAACCATGATGTAATTACAAACCTTTGACAGTCTTTACACTACAGAGCTTGAAAACAAACAAGCACGGGACTGTTTGAAAGCAGCAGCCTATCAATGGGTACTGAACTGAGTCAAAATAGTCTTGGCTATTTGACCCGCAGTCTGTCTTTGCCTATCGATTCCCGACCCGCAACGCAAATGACAACATACATTATTCCACCCGTTACATTAAATATTAGCGGTTCACCCGTCTGACCCAGGAGCCTGAAGGTGGTTGCATGCATTTTAACACAATTATTGTGAGGTAGAAAGCAAGCAAGCAGGCAAGTGTTGTATAAATGGGTTGTTTAAACTCTACATGATGAACTGATGGTCTGTAGTGCTTGTTCTTTAGTAGTACTGAGTTAAACAACATCAGGGTGATGATACAACGAGCAACTCAAACTGACGCGCGTTTTCTAATCTGCTTTTAATGGAGGGCTTTATGTCACTTACTGTTTTTCCCCTGACACAGCGAACAGAAGGGGGGAAGTTTCAGGAAAGATGTTTATCAAAGCATCTAATTGACAATGACAGTCCAATAACAGGCTTTGTTTCTTGTTGTTGTAGCCCGTGTTGCTGGACAGCAGCAGTATCTTGCCTGACCGCATCCTCCTCATGGACACCTTCTTCCAGATTCTGATTTACCACGGAGAGGTACGGTGTAAAAAGGGTCCACTTTAGACAGTCTACTAGCTATAAGTAACTTTGCAGCTACATATCAACTAACCTTCATTAGAATATTTATAGACTTTTAGGTTAGGGTTAGTAGAATTAGTAGAATGACGTACTTGCGAACAGTGTTGTGGGGAAACGCATTACAAGTAACTTGAGTTACTTAATCAGATTACTTTTTCAAGTAACTAGTAAAGTAATGCATTACTTTTAAAATTTACAACAAAATATCTATATACTTTATATACTATTATATACTATAATATACTTTTTCAAATAAGTAACGCAAGTTACTTCGTTTTCCCATTTATTGACTGACAGCTCTCGTCCCAATGTTGAGAAAAATCGTAAGTGCAGAGGCGTGTGTGAACATGATGGTTATTGTAGTTCTAGACTAAATTTGAGCATGCATTCAGTCAAAAAAATCAGTCAAATGCAAAATCAGACAATGCAAACCTCCAATAATTAAATGTTAAATAAAACAAATATTTGTATGCATTTAATCTTTTGTTGTTGACCAATGTATTTTATATTGACTACTAAAAATGACTTTTTTTTTGGTGAAAAAAAAGAAGTTTTTATTGTTGAAGTGAGTGTTGAAAGTTGAAAGTTTTGTTTGAGCTGCGCCCTCTACTGTACATGCATAAATTTGCACTTCCTTCAGTCTGAGGCTTATTATTTGAACGTACTTTTCTTAATAAGTAACTAAGTAACGCATTTAGTTACTTTTTAATGGAGTAACGCAATATTGTAATGCATTACTTTTCAAAGTAACTTTCCCCAACACAGCTTGCAAAGTTAATTATAGTCAGTAGAATGTCTTTTGGGGACCATCAAAATAAAGTTTTAGCTGATATTAAGCGAACTGTCTACTAATACTCTAATGACTGCTAGTTGATGTGGTTGCAGAGTTACTTATAGTTTGTAGAATGTCACAATAAGGTGTTTGCTGTAAATCACAGCACATATTCTGCCTTCCAATTGCACTGTGGTATATTTTCCCTGTGACTGGGCAGATGTTGGTTTAGCGCCAAGTCTTTTTCATGTGTTCAATAATTAAGAATGCAGTCTGTTTTCTTGGTCTCGGTCTGAGCTGTTCAATAATCTAAGCTCATGAAATCAGAGCCAGTTTTGCGCTGAAACAATTTTAAACTTGGCTGTGTTGCAGCAAACAGACATTTTCTGGTGAAAGCTTGTAGGTGTCTCGCTGAAGCACGGGTAATGAAGTGAAATATACAAATAAAAAAATAAAAATGAAGTGAGATGTTCCCATAGTCACAGCTCAAAAAATCCATTTATTAGCAGTAGTAAGTAAGTTTTCAGATTGATCATATTATAGTATGACTTCTGACAGATATGTTTTCCCTCATGTAGACGGTGTCTCAGTGGCGTAAAGCCGGGTACCAGGACATGCCCGAGTATGAGAACTTCCGCCACCTGCTGCAGGCTCCTGTGGATGATGCCCAAGAGCTTCTACACACTCGTTTCCCCATGCCACGCTACATCGACACAGAGCATGGCGGCAGTCAGGTACAGGCGATGTGATGATGTAGTTTATTTTTGAATTCTTTCCTGGATCTTTATGTGGCACTCATACTGCACTGAACGGGTTACACTGATTAAATCTAAAAAGTTTAGTTGAAAAGTAATATTAAAGGTCATTAATTTTCATAATTCAAAATGAAAGGTCATTCAAGGGCAGAGCATGTGAGCGAAGTGGAGCGGCGTGACGCTCCTCTCAATTTTCCGCTCTATGACAGTGCACTCCGCTCAATCGCTCACGGCCCAAGCGAACGCTCCACTCGTGTACCGCTCACTCTCACTGGTAAATTTCTCAATTATGTAGGCCTATAGATAACAGTTATGATATTTGTGGCTTTAAAGCAATATTTTATTAAAGCTGCAGTCCGTATCTTTTTTGGGTTAAAAATGATTGAGCAAGTACATTTGAGCAAGTACATAACCAGCCAGTGTTCAAAAATATCTGCTTGCCTTAGCTCGATTCAAAATGATAAGCTTGTAATAATGTTTTTAATTCCAGTGGTACTGGTGGATTTCCGCGGGAAATTCGAGCATGTCTTTACGTCACATCTGTACACATAATGAAGGAGTCTCGGCTAGTAGGTTATGTTGCGTGTGAGGATGTTGGAGGTGGAGATTTATAGCCTTTTCTACAGCACTTGATATAATTAAACTTAGCAATTTGATGGCGGACCAGAAAGGTTCAAATGACAATCAACAGTGACAACTGGAGATTTGCCCATTGTTAAACGCGAAAGACTTTTAAAAAAACAACTAGTTTTTAAAAAAGTCAACTAGTGCAAATAGTTTTGCTTTCGTCAACGAAAATTATGACGAAATATTGTCGTCAACGAACCTTTATCACCTGACGAAAACGAGACGAGACGCAACGTAAATGCTGGTCATGTGACGATAACTAAAATAAATTTATAATGCAATATTGTTGACGAATAAAAACGAGACTAAATGTGGTTTACAAAATAAAAACTATGCTAAAATGTCTCCATTTTCGTTGACCAAAACGAGACGAGACGAAATGTTATAACGTCACGACACGACGAATGAGAGAGTTGTGCGTGAACCCATAGCTTTGTCGGCTTTAAATTCTGGTTTGCGATCTGGTCACCCGATTATCAGCGAATTTAACAATATTATTCCATTAGTTATTCCATTAAAATGTCTCATTTATATATTTGACACATTCATAATCATTACTTTTGCCGGTTCTTTGTGACAGCTGTTATGTGCGTTATTAGCATCACCCTCTGGTTACATGAACGCGTCACCGCATCAGCACCAGAACTTGGAGATGTTATTTTAGAGAATAATCGCACAACGTATTCGAGATTTTATATTAATAAATAAACTAATCGAATATTCAAAAATTGTGACTCATCCCTGCATGGAATCTCGTTTCTTTCCCCAAATCTTCACTCACGTCTCACCCATTTTCTAAGGGGATTATAAACGTTTCTTCATTGGTTCGCTTTTAACTAGGCCTATTATATTCGTATTCTTTACTGTGGTAAAGTAGAAAAACACTGTAGGACAGATAGCCTACATTTGTACTTGCATGTCAAATTATTTTTAACACAGTTTGTGCCTGTTATTAGACATGGTAAGGCGTGTCAAGTTTAGTTGTAAAGCGAACGTTTCAGTGCACCGCACGGGTGATTTTTAGTTTCACTTTCTCTGGCAGCGCAATCTCAAACATAGCCTAAATATCTCGCCCTTGTGGAAGATAAAATTCGCTCTTCAGACCAATTTACATCAAGTAGAAAACATGAAGATATCAGAAAAGAGATCGATGGTCTCTTTCCTGCTCGTGTCCCACATCCCTCTCAAAGCGCAGAGTGGTAGGCTATATCACGCGTCTTTGTGTGGAAATATAAAACGAGTTTTTATTTTTTTAAACAACCCCCCAACCACCGCCGGTAGTTGGTCCATTACCACCGTGGTAAAAAAAAACTGCCACCATCACAGCCCTAAATATAATAAGATAACCTTGTTTGAAATACTATATTGACTGGGTTAAATAGAATTGCATTACTAAAAAGAGACTAAAATACTAAAATTTCATTGACTAAAACTAGACTAAAATGTCATCAGTTTTCGTCGACTAAAACTAGACTAAAATGTCATCAGTTTTCGTCGACTAAAACTAGACTAAAATGTCATCAGTTTTCGCTGACTAAAACTTGACTAGACTAAAAAGAGTATGAACGTGACTAAAACTAATAAAAACTAAAACGACAGCTTGACACAAAGACTAGACTAAAACTAAAATTAAAACAGGCCGCCAAAAACAACACTAACTGCAACCGGCCCATTCGAAAACAAGGACAAAAAATCGGAAGTTCATTTTAACAGAGGTTTGATGTGATACGATAAGCGAGCGTTAGATTTAATCAGCACGATTTACTGCAATGTTTTTTTCCCCTTAGTTTGTCAGAACAAAAGTTGATGTTACTTACTTGTTCAGACGACATTTTCCGGTGAAAATTGTTATGTTGGTCATACTTCCAAAAAGTAGAATCTGTGATTGCGAATGACCGTATCCACACCACCAGCGCGGTGATTGACAGCCGCACATTCTCCTCAAAACATTGCAACAACAAAAAGCAAAACAGGTTTTCGCTATTAGCATATCACTAAATGAATCTTTTGCTAAATCAGTTTCTCCACACTCCCTTTCGATTTCTTCTCCTTCTTCGTTCTTAACTTTGAAGTTTACTGTGCATTTATGCATAAGGTTCACAACTTCATTGAAACAATATTTGAACTCCATAACCTTAGACCTATTGCTTATTTCACATATATTGGAACCAGCATATCACAAAGAGCATTCTAGGTTGCGTGAGCGGCCCTGAGCGAGCGGAGCAGGATCTTCAGAAAGGCGCTCACATGCTCTGTTAAAATAGTTATTCACCCACAGTTGAAAATTCTGTCATCATTTACTTACCCTCCTGTTGCTCCAAACCCTTAAGACTTTTATTCAACTCCAGAACACAAATGAACAATTTTTTTTTTATAGATTTCTGTTCCTCCTTTGAAAGTCTATTCACCCAAAACTTTTACTCTTCAAAACGATCGTAAAATAAATCCATATGAATTGAGGGGTTTAATCCAAATCTTCAATAGAGACACAATCACATTATATGATCGACATATTTAATTTAGCAATTTTTGATCAGCAACATTTTTTACAGCATTCAATTTTGGTAAACACACTCAAGCATTCTTGCTTGCGAGAACCAATGAGGTTCATTCTTGTGTGTCACGCCACACCTTTTGAGCTTCCACAAGAATCAATCAGGTTTGTTCTCGCGCATTAAGCAAGTACAGTTGAGCTTCTGTTTATGTTCACTGGTCAATGTTTATATGTGAATAAAAGCCTGAATTCAATCTGTTCATCGTATAATGCAATCATGTCTCTTTTGAAGAGTTGTATTAAATTGCTTGATTCATATGGATTTATTTTACGTTGTCTTTATGAACGTTTTGAAGCGTCAGAGGTTTGTGTGAACAGACTTTAAATGAAGGGACAGAAATCTCTCAGAATTCATTAAAAATATATTAATTTGTGCTCTGATGATGAACAAAAGTCTTCAGGGTTTGGAACAACATTAAGGTAAGTAAATGACAGAATTTTTGGGTGAATAACCCTTTAATATTCACAGACCTTTATGAACCCTTTAATATTCACAGACCTTTATGATCTTAATTAAATAAAGCAATAAGCCTCAAGCTGTTGTGTAATATGAGATTTGTTCATAAAATCTACATGGACAGCTGCCTTGTAAGGTGCCTTCTAACAGAAATGAAGCTTAAAAAGTGACTGATTACAGATACTTGTACTTGGCAGCAACTCTGCACTCGACTTAGTTGATTTCAATCAAATCTGATATTAGCATGTTGCCAAGCGATAATCTTATAAGCACAGTTTCTGGTAAAATAGATAAAAAATAGTTTCATTAGATTGAATTGAGATTGAATTGTCAATACTTTTAGGCATTTAATCAAATATATTTATAATAGAGCTGTTAATAGATTAAATAACCCGAACCCAAACCCTAACCTAACAGTCTACTAATTCTCTAGTGAGATTTTGTTGACATGAATTAGCAAAGTTACTTATAGTTAATAGAATGTCTAAAGTGGACAATAATAAAGTGTGACCAACATTGTTGCTCATCTTGCCCCAATGCATTTTTGGTTTTCCCTCTCAAAGCCTTAGATATTAGTCAGCATAATGTTTCTGCCTAAATTTTTGACATAGCCTTCATATTGGGAGCGCACAAATGATGCCTTAAATTGCTGTCTAGGTGGGCAGGTCACTAAGTTTTGGAACAGAACCCTCTTAATTGTGCTAAAAATCACAGTACCATGGTGGATTATTGCTTTTTTAAATGGAATGGTAGGAACATTTATAATATAAAAGATGCCCATTTTCAATAAACAGTTAAATTGATTAATTATAATGAGAAAACCCAAACAAACAAGCGGTTCTTCTGCCAAGTAGTATAGTTCATTAGCCTGATGGAGGTTTATGGTTGCCAAGCAGCATAAAAAAAAGCAAAGATCATTCTGTGTTGCAGCCAACATTTAAGTGCACTTGGCTCTTGAATATGGAATTCAGCTGATGTTTGGTCACACATAAAAACCCAGTGTGTGTGTGTGTACTTGTACAACTATCTTTATGTGAGGACCAGTTTGAGTTTTAGACCATTGGAGTGAGGACAAAGAGAGTAAAGTGAGGACATTTTGGCCGGTCCTCACTTTCTGAGAGCCTTTAAAGGCCTGTTTGAGGGTCAAGACTTGGTTTTAGGGATACGGTTATTCGGTTAAGGGTAGGTTTAGGGTAAGGGTTCGGGTTAGGCAATTAGTTGTGATGGGTAAGGTTAGCGTAAGCGACTAGAGATTGCATTGTGTCACTGAATGTCCTCATAAAGATAGATGTACAAGAATGTGTGTGTGTGTGTGTGTAGGCCTACCGGCTATTTTACAACCGATTTTTACTGCATGATCTATCAATTCTTTTAAATAATGAATTTGGTTTGAAAGAGCCATGTTGTTTAATGGCAAATGACAGTTGTTTGAATACAGTAATTTTGGATTAGTCAGTGCAAATATTTATAAATTGCTTTACAAAACCACCTCCATTTTCTCAAGCCTTGATAAATGACGGCTCAAATGGAAGGTGCTACTTTGAAAACAGTTTTTCTGACAGCTCTTCAGTCAATTTCTGCGCTTGAAAAACTCGCCCTCGAGGATTTTTAAATGCTGCTTTGTGAATAAATGACTGTAATGGGTCATCAACTGTTTTGCATATTAATACACTGTTTTAGGGTCTGAAATTTAACCACGATTTATTTATTTTTCTTTGCCTCCAGGCTCGTTTCCTTCTCTCCAAAGTGAATCCTTCTCAGACTCACAACAACATGTATGCATGGGGTCAGGTGAGTGCTGTATATTTTACCAACACAAGAACATTTCCTTTGAGAGGAATATTGATTAGTCTACTGTAACAAGCTGTTGTTATACAACAATGTGAACATGTCTTTTTTTTCTAATATTCACCGCCGCTGATTGAATCACACTTCCTGTGTTTGTGTAGGAGTCTGGCGCACCCATTCTGACAGACGACGTGAGTCTTCAGGTGTTTATGGATCATCTGAAAAAGCTGGCAGTTTCCAGCGCTGCATAAGAGCCTTCAATCGTCAATCTTTTTTGTCAGTAACACACAGCCAGCAGGATTACATTGGCACTGCCCTCAGTTTTTTCCATTTATTTAATGCAAATATGGAGCCCAGACCTTTAAAAAGAGAGATTGAGTCAATCATGAATGGAAGTATCATTCTTTAATATTTAATATTGACAAAAAATGGCAAATACCGCATCCTCATAACACTACATGTTGAGTATACATCAGGACAAGATATATGTTTCTGTTTTAATCAGAATGAATTTAGCTACTTGAGTGAAGTGGCTACATGGTTTAAGAAATAGTTTACATGAAAAAGACAATTCAGTCATTCTTTACTCATTCTCATGCCATTCCAAACCCTGCCTTTTTTTATTTTATTTGAATCGTTAGTCTTTTGAAGCCATATAACTTTCTAGTTGTCTAGTCAGCATCTCCCTTAAATTCACGGTCCTAGTATTTTCCTCCAAAATTAAAAAATGGCGTATTGCTTACTACACAAACAAAAAACAATGCCGTTTTTGGTTGATGGCTTTTTTGCACCATTTTTGAATGTACACATGCGCTAGACATGAAATATCTGAATAATGACTTCGGTCTGTTCCTTCTACAAAGCTATCGTACGACAACAATTCTTTACAAATTATTACTTTGTGTTTAATGGAAAAAAATAACAGCATACGGGTTTGGAACAACATCAGGGTGAGTAAATAATGATGGAACATACTTTTTTTTGACTGAACTGTTGCTTTAAATTTGATGTTTACATGTATGAAGCTCTGTGGTGAGACCTCATGTTGAACGGAGGGAGAAAACTAGTTCTTTTTAGCATACCTGCTGCAGATACTTTTGTTTTCCCAGTCATGGAAGGTGAAAGCTGTGCCAATGTAGCCAATTAAGCATGAGCGCTCGAACGCCGCCTCTAGCCAACAGCGCAGAACAATGGCTTATTTTTAGAACCTGTGCGCGTCTCTCGTCTCGTTGCTGTTGTTGGTTTGTGTTTCACCACAAGGTTGAGTGGCCCGTTCCAAACACAGACTTGCGGAATTTGTAAGCTGCCTTTCTGTCTGTCGCTCTGATATTTATGAGCCAGTTCTAGCAGTATTGTATGTTTTGTTTCTAATAAAACCAGCTTCATCATCCCAGCTGGTCTGCATTGTTCAAATTTTGCCTTTTGAAAACTGAAAACTATTCTTTGTGACTCTTGCCTTTCAATCAGCATCCTGTGAGTCTCAAAGGACACGGAAGCCCATGTGTGTGTCTCTATTTTCAATGAAAGAATAGTTGAAAACACCATCATCATTTTCTCACCCTCATGTCATTCCAGGCTGCATGACTTTCTTGCATCTGTGGAACGCTGAGGTTTCGTGTCATCTCTGAGTTTGTCTTTTCCATACAGGAAGCTTAGATCGACATGAGGGTGAAATATTCCTTTAACAGAGCGCAACTATTGCATGTCCCACAAGAGTTTGGGTTAGTGTGCAAAATAATTAATTGCATTACACCATCATGAAATATGATAGCACGGTCTACATCCAACACAAAGACTCAGAGATTTGCTTTAAAGAAAAATGACTTGCCCATTGACAGCATTTGTGTGGTTGTTTTCACTGATGGCCACATGGGAGCAGCAATTAACTTAAGAGAGCATTGGTTCAACTGCAATTATTGGATAACTCAAAAGTTCTTTTAAATGCCGTATGTAAATGATTAATCTCTCACAGCAGTTGATCCAGATTTTTATGGAAAGACAATTACCGATTCATGCCTTCTGTGTTCATTATTTCAGAACTCATCATGTTATTCCCAGTTAAGATTTCTCATCAGTCTCCCTATGCATACTTTTATGGATTGTCCTGTCAAATAGGCATGCCTAGATTTTCATGCTTATTAAATTAAGTAATTTACCTGCATTAGGCCGGTATGAAAAGGATATTAGTTTCACCCCCTGAGCACAATGTAATGTTATCTATATTCTGATCCTATAATGCATTCTGAAACTCTTTTCACACTGATTTCAGCTCAATGGCTGTGAAAGTCTGTTACTACAATTGTAAATTCCTCCTGTAGCCTCCTATATTATTTTCTTCAATTTTGTAATATTTACCTCTCTGCCAATTCATTCCAAAGTTGCATAACAAATGCTAAAGAAATGTGTCCGAAGAACATGCTTTACTTGATGATTTGGAGAAGAGAGTAGTTGGATACCGTGACTTTGTGGTCTTTTATTGCAATTGTACATACAAATCAATGTGTATTTGAGAGCTCCCTGTCTCTCCATGAAAAATAGTCATTTTGTAGCAATAAAAACCCAAATCATGGTTGGTGTCCTGATGCATTTTATAAGCACTGCGGTGCTGAATGCAAGCAGGTTGTAGACACTGAGAGTAGAAACACAAAGCATATTGCCATAGACAATATTCCCAAACTTTATTGCTGTGATTCCATGACAGTCTCATTGATTTGACCGACTTGATCTTAGATGACAATCTTTTACTTAGATCATTGCCAAGGGGCAGAAAATTCTCACGCTTGTTAAGACAAATTAAGACATGTCTCTACCAAAACCGCATCTGTAGTGTTGTTAAACCCGCTGTCTTGTAACATCCTCCAGAGAGGTTGAGAATTATCTTATCTCCTGCCAGAAATGCTCCATTAATTATTGACAGAGATCTGCTGCATTTTGGTACAAAATATGCACTTTAATTTTTCATTAAATTTGATGATAAAATCTCAATTGCTCACTGGAAGAAATTCAGTGCTACAGATTTTGGGTCGATGTGTTTCACTTTTCCAATTCATTAGGCATGATAGATCCAGCTAATTAACCCACACATACTGGCCTCTCACAGATGGGTGGAAATTTACTCATTACACAAAATGAAGGTATGTCTTGCTGATTGAAATTCTCTAAATATCGCTAGATTGAGAATGTTTGATAAATTAACAAACTAAAGGCAGCCTCATTCAGGCATATTTGAATGCACACATAACGTCACATTAACCTCAAGCAGGATTGAAATGCCTGCCTAGATAAATGATCCCAGATTTTATTTTATTTTTATTTTTTTTGCAGTTCTGTCTATAGATAATATAATCAGGTCTTTCAAATAACATTTGAAGAAGCTGATATTTTATATTCAGGACAACTGTGTCTTTTAAGCTGGTTGCTTTAGAGTCTAGATTGAAAAGGCTGTACATGAGGATGAGTACATAGTTTATCTGTGATTCTATTAGTACAGTAACGTCACAAAATAGAGTGACAGAGAGTATCTGACTGTGTGCATCAGAAGTGAATCCAGAGGACATGCTGAAACGCTACTGCCATGGATAAAGGGCTTTCTATGGTGTTATTTGAAAAATGTACAAATGTTGCTTTTTTAAAGGGAAAAAATGGAACAATTTTGGCAGCTGTGATTGCCAGAACATTGCTGTAAAAATATGGTAGATTAAACTTGTTACAGTCAAACAAAAACAACAACCTGTATTTCATTAACTAAAGTAGTTCATATTGAAAACAACCTTAAAAAGTGTTAAAGAGAAAGCTACATATTAAGTCAAAGTTAATCCATCCATCCACTCATCCATCCATAGACCCACTCATCCATCCATTCATTCATCCATAGACCCACTCATCCACCCACTCATCCATCCACTCATCTGTCCACCCACTCATCCATCCACTCATCCATCCACCCACCCACTCATCCATCCATAGACCCACTCATCTGTCCACCCACTCATCCATCCACTCATCCATCCATAGACCCACTCATCCAGCCATAGACCCACCCACCCACTCATCCATCCATAGACCCTCTCATCCATCCACTCATCCACCCACCCACTCATCCAGCCACTCATCCATCCACCCACCCACTCATCCACCCACTCATCCATCCATAGACCCTCTCATCCATCCACTCATCCACCCACCCACTCATCCATCCACTCATCCATCCATAGACCCACTCACCCATCCACTCATCCATCCATCCACACATAGACTCACTGCCATGATGCTATGGTATTGCTATGCAGTTATGCTATGCTATGCTGAGATTGTCTGAGTTGTTGTCAGTGGTTTGCTATGGTGATAATAATAATGGACCTTATTCACAGTAGATGCACAGTAGGGGAGCGCGGGGCACAACGTAACACGGGGCTAGTTGTAACACGCTTGTTTTAAATACTTCCGCACATGCTTGGATGACGAAACTTTGTGTATTTACTAGTTGCCATATCAACACTATATAGAAAAAAAATTCCGCCAAAATTATTTATTTTTTTTGGAAGATATCCATAGACATTTATTAAACCATAGCAAAAGTAAATTTCTTACTTAAGTTAATTTTTCATCTCTATTTTTTGTGTTTATTTAAAATAAGACAAATCTGATATTATTTTAATCTCCAAGATGTTATTTAACAGTTGAGATAGTTCTTTAATGTTTCGCTAACTAGCAGAAGACACTAGCAGGGTTTAAATCTCAGTTGTGCAGGCGGGGCATGTTGTAACACTGCGTTACAATGTGCCCCTATTAGAAATATGCTATTCTATACTTTTATTAATTTTATTGAGAAAACGTGAGAAAAAGGTGAATAAAGACTGAGAGTCAATGTTCAGAAATTACTAATTATTTATTTGTTTTGAACTATGTTGTATAGCTGTGTTTTCATGTGTTCGTAGTCAAAACTCAAAAATGAGTTTATATTTAATTATTAAAAATTGTAATTTTTTTATATGAAAAAGTTTTTTTAATTGTATTTTATTTAGAAAATATTTTAGTTTGTTTTGTATATTTTTTTTATTAGATCAGATTTTTATTAGAACATTTTAAGCTGTCATATGTTATGTTACAATTGTGCCCCTGCACATGTTACAATGTACCCCACCTATGGGGCATGTTGTCACATTTCACTTCCATTCTTTCGGGGTATATCAAGAAAAAAGTATATACTGTATTAATAAAACAAAAACACATAATTGTACTAGACATGTGGGAAAAAATAAATACTCTGAACCATAAGTAGATTTACACAAACTGAGAAAGTCAAAAAGCGTTACTTTGTGCCCCGCTCTCCCCTAGATATCATTTTTTTCACAAATACAAAAGAGAATCTGAGGGATAGATGTACAGTCTGACAGTATAACTGTCCAACCTGTATGTCTCTAGTAAAAAATGGAATCAATGCTAAGGGACAAGATACTTGACAAGTTTTTACTTGGAGTTAGCAGTTTGTTCATATCCCTAAACCTAAGCACTACTATTAAATTTACCACAAACGCCTCAGAGGTTACTTTTTACTCAAAACTCAAACAATTCAACACCTTACATATAGCATTTTAAAGCAGTTTAAATCAAATCTGCTAAGTGTGCTTTCAAAGAAAACATGCCTGCAGCATGTTAACTTTGAGCTCTGGCTTGTGTTATTCAAAGGTTTTAAATTACAGCTATTTAATGTAATAAAAAAGACCATATTCTTGTATGGCAATGAATTGCGGTTAATGTTTCCATGGCAACCATGCATCTCCGGTTACTTTTTCGGCATATCATTATCTGAGGGAATTTAATCCAGAATTGACTGCCAAGACTTTACTTTTACGCTGTCACTTGGGTTCAAATATTCATCTGAAAACTGGCTGACACTAAGGGTCTGCTTACACAACACCATTTTCAACTAAAATGGAAAACCTTTTCTGCGTTTTGTCCGCTCATTCACACGAATGACGGCGCTTGGGGGCCTGAAAACGCAAACTTTTGAAAACTAGTTCTAGTAATGATACTTCTATCGTCTTTATTTGTAAAAATGGTGATGTCATGCGCATGCATATTGCGTGTTCAGTCTATAGGCGCCTAGTGTTTCTTTACAAAGTGACATTGCCAACTACTGACCAGAATGCAGCGTTTTTAATAATTTTCGTGGATCCGGGTGAACGAGGATCGTTTTAACAACGTTGTCGTCTGTACGTGAAAAAGCAAAGGAAAAACTTTTCATAAGTAGGCCTACATAATTGTGTTAACGAATCCTGTTTCAGCTTTACGTGACCATGACTTCACATTATTACACATTATTATTACATGACAATCACCGCTTTATGATAAGAGTGTTATAATAAAACCTTAAGTTAGTTAAAAAACATTTTTTGGAAATGTATTATAAAATCATGATTTCCCCAGTGTATGAAAAATGAGAATGTAACCTGACAGTTGTGGTAGCCTATATGAATTTTTGCCATGTCTATCCATAGCATCTGCCACCATTTTTGTTATTTTAATTTCTTTTGTGAACCACAATGGTGCCTAATACAAAGTTACCAGCTTTGATGTTTAGTGCAAACTATGGTTACATGGTAGCCTAATTTTTAAACTACCAAGCAAAGTTATCCTCTGAACTGAGAAACAAAATCATGCGGAGAATCTTACCCAAGTCAAGTTTAGTTCTGTTTTATGTTGTTGGCAAATGTGTGTATTAAGATGAATTATGAAGGGTGAAATATAATTGCATTATTAAGTAGAGATGTCATTGCTTTACAGTTATAGTTGCCCTTTAATAGCTGACCCATATGTTATTTCATATTTGCAGTATGTTTCTTTTGTCCTGTGTTGCCAAGTAACTAATGCCCATTCATTTGAGTACACTGCTTTTGCCTTAGTCTTCCGCACATCAGTAATTCTCATATATCTCAGCACACAATCTCTGTGAGGATATGGTCTGCTCATTCAAGGCAAAGCCCAGGCGTCCAGGACAAGTGTTCCAATGAATGAGCCTGATTTCTCAGATACAAAGCGCTGCAGGCTCACTGAACCCTCATTTTGGGACATCACTGATAGATCGCTCTCCTGTGCGATTGACAGTTCTATTTCAGTCAGATAGTCAGATCTGTGAAACAGAGCTGGAGAATAGAATTGATCTTGGCTGCTTCCGATAATGCATACTCTCTGAGTACGTACTTCTTGAAAATAAGTAATTACTTGGCAACCATTCAAAAGTAAGTTCTATATATTGTGTATGTGTGTATAAATGAAATCCATGCTGTCATTGTCATGTGGCATACCAGCGTCATTTGATAGTAAAGTGTCCAACAGATGCACACTTCAGAATCCCGATGGAAGTAGTAAGTCATCTGTACTTTTTGTCTTCTGTTTTCTCTTGAAATAAAGACCCCAGTCATTTCTCATTTTTCTTTTAAAAAAAGACAGTTTCTTAAACTGTGCTCAGCTTTGCCACATTGCCACTCAAAAATCATAGATCTCAATATGACCTCAAATGAATTTCTTCCATGACCAAATATTATGTCAATATTATTTATATTATTTTATAGCTATATACTCCAGCTGTATGTCAACAAATTATCTCATTTGGCTACTTTTAGAGCTTTCAATCAAATAAAACAAAAATTGTTAACACCTTACAATAAGGATCCATTTGTAAACATTAGTTAACTACATCACTATCTGTTAATATTATTTAATGGACCTGAGAAACATGAAAAAAAAAAACATGAACACTTGTATTTTTATTTATTAACATTAACAAAGATGAATAAATTGTGTCAATTAACATCCAATGGGACCTTATTGTAAAGTGTTACCCATACAATTTTATAGATAAAATGCAAATTAAGAAGATAAAAATTAATCACTTTTTAAATAATTAAGCCATATACGTTTACACGACAATGATGTACTAAAACCGGGAAAAAATGTCTTCGTGTTTTTCGCGTACAGAAGTCAACGTTGTCAAAACGTTCCCTATTTACACAGATCCACCAAAAACGATTAAAAAACGCTGTATTCTGCTTCCAGGCCAGTAGTTGGCATTGTCACTTTGTAAAGAAGCAAATTCCTATAGACTGAATACGCATGCGTTTTTACAAATTCACGTTTTTGTAGTTTACACAGAGACGATAACGGTATCGTTTTCAAAAACTTGCACTTTGAAACCCGTTTTCAAAAGTTTACTTTTTTAGTTGAAAACGGTGTCGTGTAAACGGCTCCTAAATTAACTGTTAAGGTAACACTTTATTTCGATAGTCCACTTTAGACATTCTACTAACGATAAGTAACTTTGCAACATGTCAACTAACTGTCATAGACTGTCTGCTTAATATCTGCAAACACTTTATTTTGTTGGTCCCCCAACAGACATTCTACTGACTATAAGTAACTAGGCAACTACAAGTCAACTTATTCTACTAACCTAACCATAACCTAACAGTCTACTACAGTCTACTAATACTCTAATAATAGTTAGTTGACATGTAGTTGAAAAATTACTTATAGTTAGTAGAATGTCTAAAGTGGACTATCAAAATAAAGTGCAGTGGTTCCACTTTATTTTGATAGTCCACTTTAGACATTCTACTAACTATAAGTAATTTTTCAACTACATGTCAACTAACTATTATTAGAGTATTAGTAGACTGTAGTAGACTGTTAGGTTATGGTTAGGTTAGTAGAATAAGTTGACTTGTAGTTGAAATTGTTAAATTGGAAGGCCTCCAAGCAACCATTTTTCATTTAGGAATTCATCTTATTTGAGTTATGCTGTTTTTATTTTCATGGCAGCTTGAAATATGGCTAAATATAGTTTGTTATTTTTATATTAGCCACCAGGCACTAATTTGTCATATCTGCATCAACACTCACACAACCTGCAATAACAACACGGATCTGATGCTTTTGTCAAGAGTATGTGTGTGCGCTGTTAATTATTTATGTTACCATATGGAGCGCTGTGAGCTAAAAGTGGTTTTCATGCTGTTTATCTATATCTGTACCTGCGGCGCCGATTACTTTGACTGAACAGCAAATAATCTCCTGATATAAAGATGACACCTGCAGGGAACTGATTTAAGGGCTGCAATAATAAAGAACTAGAGTCGATAAAGATGCTGCCAAGCATGATTTTAAAGTATGTGAGGTTGTTACTTCATCATGACCCTTTCAAACACAAACCCCTGGACTGTGTTCAATAGCATTTTGTTTGCTGCTCATTATATATTGCCTACACTCTTAAAAGTAAAGGTTACAAAATGGTGTTTTCACAGCAAATCATAGAAGAATCCTTAAACTCTAAAGAACCCTTTTCCCTGATAAAAAATATTTTGTGGAATGACCATGTTCCATGGATGTTAAAATCATAAATTTCAATAAAAAAATTTGAATTAGAATTAGAGTGTAGAATTTTTTAATAGTATAAAATTGTTGACACATGACCTCATTGTTACATTATTAATTCATCAAAAATAAAAACATTTTTGATGCAATTTTGTGCAAAAATTTCTACTTTTGATATTGCTTTTGGTTTATTTACACTGTCATGCATGCACAGCCTTGTATTTATAGTTTATAGAAGATGATTGCAGTTGTTTTTGGAGAGCTCTTTAAAACATTGTGTTTTTCCAGTTGTCTTAGACATTCTTGAATAGATCGATTGATCAAATGGCTTTGAACTGTGGAGCCCATGAAGAAAAGACGGCATCATCCATGTTGCATATAGTTCAAGGGGTTGTAAGCACCAATGCATACATTTACATTGTGCACAGCACAGCATACGGCAGAAATAGTGTGAAAGCTTTTTCAAAACTGCAACAAATTCTGGATGTTCCTGTCAGTCTCTGACATGAGCTGTCACTAAAGCAGGTGATTAGTCAGAAACTACTTTTCCACACTGAGAGCGTTTACATGAATAGAGAATCGTCAAACGTTCAAAGGTCAACCAGCACTTCAGCATGACTATCAGAGGAAGATTTCTTATTGGAAAAAAGGTTAATCTTCCATATTACTAGCTTTTTGAGTGTATATTGGGCTGACAAAAATCAAATGACTTTCTAATGAGCTCCTCTTCATTGTGATGTAGAAATTATGTTACTACCCATACTGCGGTCTCCCAGATGGAATGCAACAAGAGATTAAAGGAAACAATTATATTAACCAAGCTCAAAGCATTAGAAAGGTGCTGTGGCTTCATGACACCCACTGAGGAGTTAGATAGGACACCTAGAGAGTAAGAACAAATCAAGAGAAATGGACATACACAAAGTGGTGAAATTATATTACAGCAGAGAAGATAAATAAATTACAGCAACTACAAAACACCAACATTCACCCCATTTGCGCAACTCTTCACACAGGCTTTAGACTCCGCCAGCACAGCTAATAATAATGATCACTATAGGGGCCATTTACACAACACCGTTTTCAACTAAAAACTGGCTGCTTATTTACACGACAACAGTGTTTTGGGGGGCTGAGAACGCAAACTTATGAAAACGGGTTTCAAAATGCAAGTTTTTGAAACCGATAACATTATTGTCTCTGTGTAAATTGTACGCAAAAGCAATGAAATATCCCCCCCCCCCCATCTCATATTTTTTTTCCATCACCATGTCCCTTTATGGGCTCCGTAGAGCACTAGTAATCCAGATTTGGTAATCTGGAAAAGTGTGTATCTGGATCAGGGTGATCCAATCCAATTTTGCTTTGAAAAACCGGCACAAAAGTAAGATGGATTACTTGAACCTGGATAGCAAAACATGGAAGAACTGGGCCCTGGGTACTAAACAGCATGTTGGCGAAACCACAGACCACACACTCTGTTTGTAAAACAAACAAAAACCATTTATATGAAAATGCACATACAATGGATTTCATAGAGTCTAAAAGCAGAAATATGTTGCTTGTATTTTTGTGAAAGCACTTATTTTAATTCTTCAATACAAAAATGTATTATTAGAGCTTTAAAGTCAAAATCATCCTTTTTGTGGTGGAGATTTAGTTGGATGAACTTCTGAGTTACTTACTTAACTAGTGAGTTACTTTAGTGACTCGGCGGCTTAGCAGCTTTAGTGCCATGACAGGTAGTAAAAAATTGGATACAACTTTAGACAGACAAAATTAAGTGATTTTATCACATTAGTCTCATATTAACATTTTTAAAGTGAGTATACTTTTAAAACTGTGTGCATAAGTTTTCTTTCAGTGCAATGTCTTGCCTAATAGACTTCCATTGTAATTGCATTACTGTAAACATGATTTTTACAAAAGTCCAAATCAATTTGTTTTTTCTGTATTCAGCATGCCACAAGGTTAAATAGTTTTGAAACGCTGAAGATAAAAAAATAATCATTTAAAAAACATGAAAGCAGCGTTGGCTCTAAGTGTCTACACTGGCCCTTCTGAGAGCCAGCACATGTGAAGGCCTCTCGGCAGGTTATTCTGACATTAGACCATTAGAGTTAATGATGTGTGAAATGTCAGTGATTGTGTCCCTGAGTCCAACAGCGCTGCTCTCTCACCATCCTTTAACAGTAGTAGGTCATTTTAATCACAAAATGTGGTGCTAGACTAACAGCCTCACATTTCTCACCCCACACAGGAATAAGCTTTGACAGCTTTATACAGATTCACAGTCTGCCAGTGCACTCCAATATTCTGCAAATCGCTGAACAGTTGTGTCTTTGTCTTAAACACACACCATACTGTAAAATTAGGCTTTGACTTCACTTTTCTATAATGTGTATAATGCGTTTACACTCGGCTGGGGGAATTGCACTGAATTAGTGCTCTTTTTGGAGTAATATCTTAATGGTTTCTGTTGGGTAATGATTGGCTGGTGTGTTTGGATCTACTGAAGCTAAATGACTCTGATGACTGTCTCCTCTTCAGTGCTGATGATTACCAGTCATTTTAGCTCACTTCCATTTTCAGCTCTATCCAACTGCGACAAAACAACACTGTAACCATAAATGAACTCAGTTTTTTTATATTTAATTATACATATTAGACACAAGTCCTTCTTACAGACCCAATAGTAAATAACACACTTTAAAGTTCTGCACAGTCTAAAATCACATATATTTTCTCTAGATCTCCAATTGGCAGTAGAGTTTTTAAATATGGCAAACCAACAGTGCTGTTAATATTAACTAAAACTAAGACTATTACAATCGTTGTACGTCCTTTACATGAAATCTGCAAGCAATCACATTATTCTGCATGGCTCAAGCTGACTGGTCTCTGCTGATCCTGCAGCCAATGAGATTGCTTGCTCAACATTTATATAGTCTGACTCTGATTCAGTGTTTGCTGTAAGTTAGTCCTGCAGAGTTCCCCTGAAACCCTCCACCTCCCCAGCTCCACCTACCTAGATCTGCTACGTTATTTATGTATGTCTATTTATGTAGCCGCAGCATATCTAACATGCTCACAGCAGTGTGTCTGTGTATTTATTAGCAGTATCTATTAGCAGTAGCAAGTCCACACGTCCTCTGAAGCAACAGCAGCAGTGTTGTAGATCTTGTCTGTCAAGACCAAATACACATTGCTATATTCAAGAACATGCTAAAACTATTCCAAGAGTTGTCATGATTGAAATAAGTTTAAGTTGAATTACTAAAATGACTAAAACTAAAACTGAAACAAAAAAAGCTAAAACTAAACTAAAATGAAAACTGAAAATATAATAGTATATAAATAATGATTAAAGAACACTGGAATACAAGGATATTTTTCATACAGTAAGGGGTATATATTTTTTTACTTTAGACAGCATAGATAGCATTAAAAAAGTATTCATAATTCAATGTTTTTTGACAACTTACTCGATATAGTGTCAGATAAGTCCCCAATATAGTCTATGAACTATTGTAATTTTTCTTGGACAATAAAGGTAAAAATATTAGCTTTTTATAGTGAAGAAAAAAAAATCCTTTTACACTCAGGCTTTACAGGGTACGACACTGGCTCTTAGAAATTACCCCACCCTGAAAAATTTTCATTAGAGTAAAAAGTGTGGCAAATAGCTCCAGTCTCAACTCTTTTAAAGCAAAGCGGAAGTCTTTATATTGATGTTGAAAGGTGTGTTTTTGTAGTGCCAGAGCATGAGGGAAACTATGAAACTCATGCAGCTCTGAAGTCTTTCCACAAGCCACAAATCAATCAATGCTGCATTAATCTGCGCCCCCAGCGCAGTGTTACAGTCACAACTTTTGATGAGGTTTTACTCTTTCCTCTTGGAAGGAAGCCAGACAGACAAACGTGTCCTTCCTCAAACTGGCAGCAGCAGCTCATTGTAATAGCTGCAAGATGAACTTTATACAATGTGCCAAACAGATGGGAGAATATTAATATTTCCTTTGGACACTATGACAGACTTTCTTCTGCAGCCTTTTTATCCTGTCTCTCCTGTAAGAGATGAACAGGACAATGTTGTCACTTCCTTTAATTTCTGAATGTTTTGCAGCAGGAACATCAATCACTTGGGACTGGAATGCTGGAATTCTCAGTGTTTGATCTGTCCATAATCCTTTCCAACAGACAGTGGAAAAGGCTGAGAGCTAATACATTATTCATGACAATGGCCTTAAAGTGGGAGAAATGAATAAAGCATGACAAAGTTTAGAATAAAGGATGAAGTTAATTTGTTTTGTGGCGTCCCAGGTGGCTTCTCCGTTGCTGTTGTTGATCCAGCTAGTTGAAATTAAAGTTTGATCCATGGAAACCCAAAGGGAAATGCATTCTAGGCATGAGTGTTTACATCTCACCCCCAACCTGGCTCTGTAAGAGCAATCATTTCTTCCTATTGGACTCAAGGGAGCAATATAGATAAGGAACAATATCTAAGCACATCCAGGTTGGAAATGAGCAACAGGAATTTGATGCGATAGATTATATTACTCCTTTCAGACAACTTTTAAAGGGACAGTTCATCCCAAAATGAAAATGTTGTCATTATTTATTGTTGTAAACCTGTATACTGTTGTTTTTCTGTGGAACATTTTTTCTGTTGTAACATATAGTGGCATCTGCCAATCTTTAGAAAAGACAAAAACGCACCATAAAAGTAGTCCATGACTTGTGTGCTATATTCCATGTCTTCACACGGTCTCAAATCAAGTGGCGCTTTATCAGGTTGGACATCAGTGACATTAAATAGCATTGGTTCTTGCGCATCTTGCAACCAAAAGCACTGACATGACACCTGAGGTGACGTCTCTAAATGCAAATATTTGATTTGAAATTGAAACAGTGCCTCTAAAGATTTTTTTTTTTAATATGAAAAACTAATGTGATGAAATAAATTAATAAAATCTTCACAGCATGCAATACAGGCTACTTAATGGCTTTTGGAAAAATAATTAGTATAACAATTAATGAAACAGCAAATGGAAAACGGAAATTGTAATTAATGAGTTGGATAAAATTCCATCAAATAAAACGTGGCAACTTGTCCCAAAGTGGCTGTTGACATGATTTGAAAGCATTATTATTATTATTATTAAATAATATTTTTGACTTGAATAAAGGGTTTTAATTTAGATGTTACCACATGAAGCACATTTTCAGCTTACCTGACAAAACTTATTTTTTATTCCAAATTTAAAGATAAATGCATGCAGTGTAGTTTAAGAGCACACCGCAGGCAGAACAGAACGTTATTCGAGTGAGCGCTGTTATCATGGGCTAATACATCACCTCCACCTTTTCTGTGTCTGTTGCCATAGTAAACCCATTCTTCCATCAACCAAAACATATGCAAAACAGAGACCCATTCCACTTTTAGCGCGAGCTTCAGCCGTCTCTATGGCAATGCCTGTTAGAAGGCACCTTTGACACTATGAGTTATGTGCAGCAACTGCATGAAACAATGGCTGTGTTTAACATTCTAATCAGCAGAAATGCAGAGTCACAAAGACAGCTCCCATATCTCACACTAACACAAAGCCTCTGCAAACACTACAGCGTAAACTCTTGATTTAACATACTGACACAGACGGAAAAAAATATTGCAATATCTTATCTGCCTTTCAGAAAAAGCTTAGAGAGGAAAGCTGTATAGTTTCTTATTTGTTAAACTTTAGGTTCTACCAAAATTCACTCTCAGCAAAACAAAGAACACTGTAAACCCTAATGTTGTCATTAAAAGCAATCAACAGGTCATAATTTAACATTACTTGACACATTTTGGAATCAAATTACCTTAATATCTATGCTCCTTAAACTTATTCAAATTCCATAAATGAAGTTTTGTGTTAGTTTTGCGTCACTGTTACAATTTAATGTGCATTCAAAAGTACTGGGCAAAATCAATTACCATACGCTACACGTTTGAGCTAAATCAGTTGAAATGATTAAGTGACAACAATTAGCTACGTTTCCATCCAAAGTTGTGAATTTAATTTATGCGTAAAATTGGAATATCGCATAAACATTTGCAAATCAAGCAGCATTTCCATCCCATCTGTTCAAGAGAACAAAATTGTCACTTCCTGGAAAACTGGCATAAAATAAATGGGCAAAAAAAAATCTCCAGTGGAGACTTGAGTGACCATGATGTGTGGGGACTCTGGCATCACGGCCATGACATGCTGAGATTCTGGCATCACGGCCATGAAATGACGAGACTCTGGTGTGGCGGCCATGATGTGACGAGACTCTGGTGTGGCGGCCATGACGTGACGAGACTCTGGTGTGGCGGCCATGACGTGACGAGACTCTGGTGTGGCGGCCATGACGTGACGAGACTCTGGTGTGGCGAACATGACGTGACGAGACTCTGGTGTGGCGGCCATGACGTGACGAGACTCTGGTGTGGCGGCCATGACGTGACGAGACTCTGGTGTGGCGGCCATGATGTGACGAGACTCTGGTGTGGCGAACATGACGTGACGAGACTCTGTTGTGGCGGCCATGACGTGACGAGACTCTGGTGTGGCGGCCATGACGTGACGAGACTCTGGTGTGGCGGCCATGACGTGACGAGACTCTGGTGTGGCGGCCATGACGTGACGAGACTCTGGTGTGGCGAACATGACGTGACGAGACTCTGTTGTGCCGGCCATGACGTGACGAGACTCTGGTGTGGCGGCCATGACGTGACGAGACTCTGGTGTGGCGAACATGACGTGACGAGACTCTGTTGTGGCGGCCATGACGTGACGAGACTCTGGTGTGGCGGCCATGATGTGAAGAAATTCTGGTGTGGCGAACATGACGTGACGAGACTCTGGTGTGGCGAACATGATGTGACTAAACTCTCGTGTGGCGAACATGATGTGACGAAACTCTCGTGTGGCGGCCATGACGGGATGAGACTCTGGTGTGGTGGCCATGATGTGACGAAACTCTGGTGTGGCGGCCATGACGTGACGAAACTCTGGCATTGCAGCCATGATGTGACGAAACTCTGGCGAACATGACGTGACGAGACTCTGGTGTGACGAGACTCTGGTGTGGCGGCCATGATGTGACAAGACTCTGGTGTGGCGGCCATGACGTGACGAGAGTCTGGCGGGGTGGACCTGACGTGACGAGACTCTGGCGGGGTGGACATGACGTGACGAGAGTCTGGCGGAGTGGACCTGACGTGACGAGAGTCTGGCGGAGTGGACATGACGTGACGAGACTCTGGCATGGTGGACATGACGTGACGAGACTCTGGCGGAGTGGACATGACGTGACAAGACTCTGGCGGAGTGGACCTGACATGACGAGAGTCTGGTGGAGTGGACATGATGTGACAAGACTCTGGTGTGGTGGACCTGACGTGACGAGAGTCTGGTGGAGTGGACATGACGTGACGAGACTCTGGCGGAGTGGACATGACGTGATGAGACTCTTGTGGGGTGGACATGACGTGACGAGACTCTGGCGGAGTGGACCTGACGTGACGAGAGTCTGGTGGAGTGGACATGACGTGACGAGACTCTGGCGGAGTGGACATGACGTGACAAGACTCTTGTGGGGTGGACATGACGTGACGAGACGAGAGTCTGGCGGAGTGGACATGACGTGACGAGACCCTGGCGTGGTGGACATGACGCGACGAGACTCTGGCGGAGTGGACATGACGTGACGAGACTCTGGCGGAGTGGACATGACGTGACGAGACTCCTGTGGGGTGGACATGATGTGACGAGATGAGACGAGACTCTGGCGGAGTGGACATGACGTGACGAGACTCTGGCGGAGTGGACATGACGTGACGAGACGAGACGAGACTCTGGCGGAGTGGACATGACGTGACGAGACTCTGGCGGAGTGGACATGGCGTGACGTGACGAGACGAGACTCTGGCGGAGTGGACATGACGTGACGAGACTCTGGCGGAGTGGACATGGCGTGACGTGACGAGACGAGACTCTGGCGGAGTGGACATGGCGTGACGTGACGAGACGAGACTCTGGCGGAGTGGACATGACGTGACGAGACTCTGGCCGGGTGGACATGACGTGACGAGACTCTGGCGGAGTGGACATGGCGTGACAAGACTCTTGTGGGGTGGACATGACGTGACGAGACGAGACTCTGGCGGAGTGGACATGACGTGACGAGACTCTGGCGGGGTGGACATGATGTGACGAGAGTCTGGCGGAGTGGCTTCTATGGCGCAATCACCTTGACGAAGGCACAGGAGGCGAACTGCTGGATTAATTTCTAGGGGGTCACATGACATGACCAGTAACTGTGAGCATGAATTACAAAATAATACAAAACCCAAAACTAACGTTATAGCACATATGTTTTTATGCACATTTTTTTTAATTTATGTATCGTGGCGTTTCCATCCAGTGTTTTTTATGTGATATCCCAAAATGTCCATAAAATAGGTTGATGTAATGTTTTAATTTTTAATTACTAATTTTCTGACTAACTAAAAGATAACTAAAATACCTAAATAGATATCTAAAGATGATCTCAGTAGGTGAACCTGATGGCACAAAACACCATAGATAAATTTAGAGGACAGTTTTTCCTCAAATGTTTTGAGTTAATTCAACTTATTAAGGTTTACGGTTAAAAACTGTAATCTAACACCTAATAATAATCCAAACATTTTTTGCCTCTAATTTTTTGCTTTCTCAGACTGAGAACAATCACACGGTTCCAACTCAGTTGATCTAACACAAATCAAAAATCAAAGATAACTCCACAAATGTTACGACACCATTCAGAAACATGTTAAGCCAAGCTGCACGCAGTTTAATTGGAGGCAATCGGAAGCCCGACCTGACAGCACAAAAAATCATGCGAAGAAAACTTGAATGCATCGGCTAAAGGAAAGTACTTGATTGAACATGGAGGCATGGTGATGAATTCAATTCATTTGAAAAAAAAAATGTCAGTGTTGTAGTGATATTAGCTCATAGGGGAAATATTAATAATAATCCATAATTACTAATTATGATTAATTATTAATATTTGGGTCAGTTAATTAGATTGACATTGAGGTAAGCCAATTAATATTACAATCAATTAATCAGCTCCAACGAACTCTTTGATTACTCATTTATTCTAAGAAAAGTGTATCTTTCATGGTCACTGAAAAATAATTATTCCTTAGCATGTACAGTGCTTAGAGCATGTAACAAGATCAAGATCGTAAAAGGGACTTTGTATGCAAGCAGAGACACTTAGAAACCACATCCATATTGTGCACAAGTTTTATTAACTAACTCACAAACATAACTAACACTAAACAAACAAACAAACACACATACATTCATCCATACATACATGCATAGGTAAAGGGGTGAGTGTTATGGAACTGGAAGCAGGAAATAAAACTATGGAGCAAGATCTATTTTAGTATGAAAAGAACCATCAGCTTATTTCAGAGCACCTCATTAAATTGATACTTTCAAGTTGGTGGCAGTGGATACAATTCTTGAAGTGGTTGAAATTGGAGTGCGTTGATGGGTCCCTGAGTGTCAAAAGTCACTGGTGCAAGTTGCCATTGTGTGGTTCCGATGCTGTTGTGGGTCGGAGCTCGCATGGTGGCTTCGATCACATGGTTGTTGTGAGTCGCCTGGCCTGCTGAGGGCACGCTGGACGTCCCATGGCATCCTGAAGTGCCGAGAAGGCCAAGAGTTGATGGTTGCCGTTCAGTGATGGTAGGTTTGCAGCTTTGCAGTCTCCCTTTTTGGGAGCATGAAAGCATGGCAGGCATTGCCCAGGCCTGTTGGATCCAGGGGCCCAGTGGTGGGGGTGGGGGTGGGGGAAGGGGTCCTTAAATGAGTCATTAAATGAGGATTAATTAGATAGGAGACATGATACAGGTAAGGTTACATTGACCATTGGTGGTATAATAAGATACATAGTATCAAAAGACCATAGTATCAACAGATAAAATTATTAGAAGACACAACACACAACAGTAAATCATTCACAAAATGTTCTGGAATGCATGTTCATTTCATGTTAGTCAGTTCATCAATAAATTAATGCAGGAGAGTCTGTTTTGCAGATTGTTTCTGTCTTTCCATGGTCTCTCTCTTGCATGTGGTCACATTCCTTTAACACCCATAAAACCTTATCTGATCGTGGTCATGACAACTAGAAGACCTTCTTGCCCTCTGTTTGTCACCCTCATGTTGTTTCAAACCTGTATGAATTTCTTTCTTCTGCTGAACAGAAAGGAAGATATTTAGAAGAATGTCAGTAACCAGGCAGTTTCTGGGTCCCATTGACTTCCATAGTAGGAAAAAATATATACTATGGAAGTCAATGGGACCCAGAAACTGTCTGGTTACTGACAAATATCTTCCTCTGTGTTCAGCAGAAGAAAGAAATTCATACAGGTTTGAAACAACATGAGGGTGAGTATATGATGACAGAATTTTCATTTTAAAGTGAACTATTCCTTTAAGGAAATGCTTATGAATACACTAAGAAACTTTCAGCTACATTTCATTTTGGAAACTATTTTTTCTTTTGTTTCAGTGCTCTTATATTCAAAGAAAAATCTTCTGCAAACAGCTACGGTTATAAAGCAATACATCTAATTTACAGATTCTCTAATCTGGCTGACCGTTAACTACCAAAGGATTCATTCAAAGGGTCCAGCATTTTTCTCTGTTTGCTACCGGCAGTTTCTCTCTGAGTCCTGTGTCCATTTTTAATGAAAAACGTCATTAAAAATTTGGCCTTAGTTCAGGGATCATTCTGGTGTCATACATTCCATGCAGCCCTTGGGACAAATAATTATTTACTGCTACAGCAGCAAATCATTTCTTTCTTCACTGGAAATAGACATCAGTACTGTCATATAATACCAGCTTATTTTATGTGAATGTTATTTGAGAAGATCAAAATGACACCACTTGTTTCCACTTCTACAGTTTCATATTGGCGCTTTCACATCAGACAGCATGCATTGCACAAGCTCGTTAACACAAAAAGCCAAAAAAAGTCCCATGGTATTACCATATTCCTTTGGAGTACCATGTATTGTAAATATTCAAATACATGACTAAAAGAATCATTGAACCCAATCAGAAACTGCCACAGTACTTTAGTGGAATCATGGGGTTTTATCAATCCATTCTGTCTTATTTTGGAAACCCTGAGTCAGTGTCTATAAATAACCTGGCAGATAAATGATCACATAGTCTGGCTCTGAGGAATGGTTTATATTCCCAGTTGTCAGTATTTTCTAGAAAGGCAATGCATCTGATGGTTTTGCTTGGTAAAGAAATGGAAATCCGATCATTATTCACTCACCGCCATTTTAAACACATACCGTTCATATGATTTTTAAAATAATTCCTTCAGAAATCATTCTAATATGCTGATTTGCTGCTCAAGAAACATTTCTTATTATCAATGTTTAAAACAGTTGTGCTGCTTAATATTTTTGTGGATATAATTTTTTTCTTTGATCAATTTAATGCATTCTTGATGAGTAAAAGATACCATTCATCATCGCTGAAATGCTGTTTTATCTGCTAATAGGTAATTTCATGAACAGCAAAGAGGCTCAAAACAAGTAAACCAAAAGACAGTTATGATAAAAGCGTTTAAACTTTCTTCCACAATGAAAGTTCATCAGAGCAATAAGTAATAATTTAGAATTGTTGCTAAAATGTCATCATTGTTGATGCCCTTTCAGGCTTTAGTCACTGTACTGTACTGTACTGTAATATAGGCAAGAAAAAAACAGCAATAGTAAAGAAACAAGCAATAGTAATAGTGATGCTTGCTTTAGCAACTAATTTATTTAAATGGATACATTTATTTATTTATTTATTTTCAGTTTTAGATTCTTCCCACAATAAAGACTTTAATACAAAATCAGTTGAATCTTATTTGTTTTCCCACAGGCAGTGTTTTTCATATGTGTTCCATGACAAATCATTTTGGGAGAGACTATGTGGGCGGTTAACCAGGCAACCGAAATTTCACACATGCCAAATGTGATTACGATCAGTTGTGTGCTGCTTACAATTACTGAGTGAGCATTAATCTTTCCCTCTTAGTATCTGTGTGTGTGAACGCAGTTGAGCAGCCTTTTCCTGAGTGTGGTGTGAGAGTGTAAATGTGTGGGTGTGAAGGACGAAAGGTGTAGAGTTTATCGCTAGGTTGATAAACCACAGCAAGACGGGGGGAAGGGAGTGTTAACTTGTGTATTGAAAACTTCAGCGATGAATAGCATTTCAGGACATGACAGAAAGATCACAAAAAGACATGGATATTTATCAAATGAGTATATAGCATTTAAAGATTTGAGGTGATAACCATCATGTTCTCAGCCTGTTTCAGTGTTCATTTCTTCATCATTCATTTTTGTTAACTGAAATAATACTGAAATAATATAAAATATAAATATTAGATGAAAAAGCTTAAAGAACTTTAATGAAAATTAAATGTAGCCTTGGCAACTAACTGAAATAAAATAAGTTGAAATAATAAAATTGTTACAAACTAACAGTAAAATGAATATAAATGAAAGCTAAATAGCAATTTAAAAAAAGTTAATATAAAATATTCATTAATATATCAAAACTAACACTGACATACAGTGACATATAATTTTTCCTCTTTTTTTGTCTATATAATGAAAGTCAGCATGTTCCCAATCCCAACTCGTCACATATTGATGCTTGGTCAGGACCCCTCGGCGTCACTTTTTCGCGCACAGGGTACCCCTCATTTTTCGACTTGCATGATACTCTATTGCTTTAAAACCTTTGGTGTCATACACTGAGAAATGTTGTCATATAATGATATTATATCCCCTATATGGTAACACTTTATAATAATGTTCAGTTGTAAGGCATTTATTTGGTTAATTAATGATGAACTAATCATTTACAGAACATTCATAAATGATTAGCAAGTGATATACTAACATTTTATGTATGTTTTGTAAATTCCGTTACAAGTCATTTACTAGTGATTAGTAAATGATTAATTAATTATTTACGAAACATGACTATGCATTCATAAATGATTAATAAGTGATATATTAATTATTGTATGTATATTTTGTAGATTCAGTTAGAAGTCATTTACAATTGATTAGTAAATGATTAAATAATCATACAAATGTTTAATAAATAATGTATTTTTTGTATGTATGTAGCATAATAGTTTACACTTTAGATTAGGGGATGCAAAAAGTGTTGTAAATCATTTATAACACATTCTGCATCCCCTAATCTAAAGTGTAAACTATTCATCATTGTAAATGTGTTACATATACATTCGTAGATTCGATTCGTTGATCTTATGCCTTTTTGATTCTTGAAGTGGTAATCTACGAATGATGTGTAACACATTTACAAGTGAATAGTTTACACTTTAGATTAGGGGATGCAGAAAGGGTTGTAAATGATTTATTCATGCGTTTACAAATCTATAACAGGTGTTGAACACTGTAGTGTGTAGTGTAGTGTAGTGTGTACTGCAGTGTAAGTGCTGACTGGTGAGGGTATAGACAGCTGTCTTCTGTAGTGTAGTGTACTGTAGTGTGTAGTGTACTAGTGCACTACTTGTCATGATAAATCACTGGAAGCAATAGCAGGTGAACAAGTGTTTATTAGGACTCAACACTCAAAACATGAATATCACTCAAAGTCAATGAGGAAGTTCCCTCTCCGGGTGCGCTCGCAAAATCGCTTCTCTTTCCACTCTACTGACGGGTACTCTCAGGGGAAGACGCTCAGGCTCGGTCACACAGGGACTTCGATGGTCTGGTGCTCGGTGCTCGGTGATCGGTGCTTGGGTGCGGTGAAACAACAGGAACATCCACTGAAGACGACGACAACCCGGAAGACGACACGAACACACATGAAGGACTGCAAACAATGGATGGACACTGGAATGGAGAGATGAGTGAGTATATGTAGAGAATGGTAATGGGAAACAGCTGAGGTGGGGAATGAGATGATTGCAGACAGCTGGAGCACTGAACAAACACGCAAGCGGGACAACGCCCACTCACGCAAACTCACAGACATGTAAACAAACAGTTACACGAGACACAGAGGAAACGATGAATTATCAACCGTGACAGTACCCCCTCTCCTAGGAATGCCTCACGGCATTCCCAGACCTCCTTACCTGTCGATTGAAATCATCGATAAGGGAGTGATCCAGGATGTCACGAGCAGGAACCCAACTCCTCTCCTCCGGACCGTAACCTTCCCAATCCACCAAATACTGAAATCCGCGTCCCCTCCGCCTAGAATCCAGGATGCGACGGACCGAATAGGATGGTTCCCCGTCTACGAGTCGCGGCGGTGGGGGAACCGGGACTGGCGGATTAATACGTGAAAAAAACACAGGCTTGACTTTAGAAACGTGGAAGACGGGGTGAATTCTCCTGTACGCCGGAGGAAGATTGAGGCGGACTGCCACCGGACTAACAATCTTGGTGACAGAAAACGGGCCAATGAATTTAGGAGCTAGTTTATTCGACACGGAACGGAGAGGAATGTTCTTGGTAGAAAGCCACACTTTGGAACCGACGACGTATACGGGAGGCCTTGACCGGTGGCGATCGGCCTTGGCCTTGGTGCGCTCCCGCACTTGGAGGAGTGTCTCTCGGGCCCTCGTCCAAGTACGGTGACACCTCTGGATGAAGGCGTGGGCGGAGGAGACCGCGACTTCGGATTCAGCACTAGGAAAAACAGGTGGTTGGTACCCTACACTACACTCCAACGGAGATAGGCCCGTGGATGACACTGGCAACGTATTGTGGGCGTACTCCACCATAGAAAGTTGTTGACTCCAGGAGGAAGGATTCCTGGAGACCAAACATCGTAACGTTCTTTCCAAATCTTGGTTGGCTCTCTCAGTTTGACCATTGCTCTGGGGATGGAACCCAGAGGACAGACTGACCGTCGCCCCCAGCAATCTACAAAACTCTCGCCAAAATCTGGACACAAACTGGGGTCCCCTGTCAGAAACCACGTCTGTCGGGAGGCCATGTAACCGAAAGACGTGGTCAACGACTGCCACCGCTGTCTCCTTGGCTGAAGGTAATTTGGGCAAGGGAATGAAGTGGGCTGCCTTCGAGAATCGGTCCACCACGGTCAAAACTACCGTGTTACCCTGGGAGGGTGGGAGGGCGGTGATAAAATCTAGAGCGATGTGGGACCAAGGTCTCGAAGGCACCGACAGCGGTTGAAGTAACCCATCTGGGGGTCGATTGGACGACTTACCAGTGGCACAACTAGAGCAAGCCAAAACAAAATTGTGAACGTCACGAGCCATAAGAGGCCACCAGAATCGCTGCTTAACTAGAAATATGGTACGACTCACCCCTGGATGGCAAGCTAGACTGGAACAATGACCCCACTGGATAACGTCTGATCGTAATCCCTCCGGCACAAATAAACGGTTAGGTGGACACCGGATCGGAGGCGTTACCCCTTCTAAGGCCTTCTTGACCTTCGATTCGACCTCCCAAGTGAGCGAAGAGATAATTAGGGTCTCAGGAAAAATGCGCTCGGGAGTAGATTCGTGTTCGGGACGATCAAAAATACGCGACAAAGAATCGGGTTTGATGTTCTTGGAACCCGGACGATAGGAAAGAGTAAAATCGAAACGGCCGAAAAAAAGTGCCCACCGAGCCTGCCTGGAGTTCAATCTTTTGGCGGTTCTAATGTACTCCAAATTCTTGTGGTCAGTCCAGACTATAAAGGGTACCCCTGAACCCTCCAACCAGTGACACCATTCCTCCAATGCTAGCTTGACTGCCAACAACTCACGGTTACCAATGTCATAATTTCGTTCAGCAGGAGATAATCGATGTGACAAAAACGCGCAGGGATGCATTCTGTCGTCTGAAGGAGAGCGTTGTGAAAGAACTGCACCTACCCCCACCTCTGACGCATCGACCTCTACCACAAACTGACGTGAAGCATCAGGGGCAATTAAGATTGGAGCTGAAACAAAGCGGCTCTTGAGTTTGGCAAACGCAGCCTCAGCTGCGTCTGACCACCTGAACGCAGTTTTGGGAGAGGTCAAGGCAGTCAGAGGTGCGGCTAGTTGGCTGAAATTGCGAATAAAACGCCGATAGAAGTTGGCGAATCCCAAAAACCGCTGCAGGGCCTTGCGGGAATCTGGGATTGGCCACTCTACCACAGCCTTAACCTTGTCAGGATCCATAAGCATACCTTCAGCCGACACGATGTGTCCCAGAAAAGGAACCGACTGTGCATGGAAAACGCATTTCTCCGCCTTGACAAAAAGCCCATTCTCTAACAACCTTTGAAGCACTAGTCGTACATGTTGCACATGTTCCTGGAGAGACGAAGAAAAAATCAATATGTCATCCAGGTAAACATATATGAATTGATCGATCATGTCTCGCAACACATCATTGACTAGTGCCTGGAAGACTGCGGGACTATTGGAAAGCCCAAATGGCATAACCAAATATTCAAAATGCCCCCTAGGGGTGTTAAAAGCAGTCTTCCATTCATCCCCCTTCCTGATGCGGACCAAATGATAAGCATTACGCAAGTCCAGTTTTGTGAAGAGTGAGGCTCCCTGCAACCTCTCGAAGGCTGAAGACATCAACGGCAAAGGATAAGTATTCTTTACCGTGATGTTATTCAACCCTCGGTAATCAATGCAAGGTCGCAGAGATCCGTCTTTCTTCCCCACAAAAAAGAACCCCGCCCCCGCTGGAGAAGAGGAAGGACGGATGAACCCGGTTGCCAGAGAATCAGAAATATATTTCTCCATAGCCTCCCTCTCCGGAACTGAGAGTGAATAGATCTTGCCCTTAGGCGGAGACTTACCTGGCAGTAAATCTATTGCACAGTCATAGGGACGATGCGGAGGGAGAGAAACAGCCCTTGACTTACTGAACACTTCACTCAGGTCCCGGTACTCCTCGGGCACGTTTGATAAGTCCACTGCTTCCTCCTGAAACACAGGGACAGAAACAACAGAACAAGCAGACACTAGACACGAACTATGACACTCAGTGCTCCAAGCTGAGATGGTTCTCCTTTTCCAATCGATACGTGGGTTGTGCAAGCTAAGCCAGGGGTGTCCTAAAACTATGGGTGTGAGTTGTGAGTCCGTAATGTAAAATGAAATAGTTTCGGCGTGATTTCCTGATGTGATGAGGGTAAGTCTTTCGGTTGCTTGAGAGATGGTAGGTAGAGTTTGTCCGTTAAGTGCATTGACTGTGATTTTCTGGGGAAGTGTTCGGAAGGGAATCTGTAACTGCAGTGCAAACCGGTGATCCATGAAGTTACCTTCGGCTCCAGAGTCTATGAGTGCACTGCAGTGGTGATCGTGGGTAGACCATCTCAGTCTTACCGGGAGGATGGTGGAAGTGGATGAGGTCTTTCCTGCGGAGATCCCACCCGATAGTAGCCTCATACTTACTATCGGGCTGGGCCTTTTACCGGACAACCATGAGCAAAATGTCCGGTGCCACCACAGTATAGACAAAGGCCCTGGGATCTCCGCCTTTCTCTCTCCTCCCGGGAAAGCCGAGCTCGCCCTACCTGCATGGGCTCGGGATCGTGGGGACCGAACGCGTCCAGGCCGCTGGACCGCTGGTTCTCCATCCCGCCGCGAACCGGGTTGGGTGACGTCCTCTGACCAATCCGAGACAGTCGGGCGTCCACCCTCAAGGCCAGGTCGATGAGCTCATTGAGAGAAGATGGGAGGTCCAGGGCGTAGATCTCTCTCTGGACGCGTTCGGCCAGCCCATGCAGGAAATGATCCCACTGCGCCTCCTCGTTCCAGCGACACTCGGCCGCCAGGGTCTTAAACTCGATGGAATAATCAGACACGGAACGATCTCCTTGGCGTAGATCCGCCAAGACCCTGGCAGCCTCCTTCCCCGCGACGGCCCGATCAAAGACGCGTCTCATCTCTGCCGCGAGTGCCTGGAACGAGGAGCAGCACTGGTCTTGGTTCTCCCACACTGCAGTTCCCCAAAGCGCCGCTCTCCCAGTCAGCAGCGTGAGCACGAATGCCACCTTTGCCTCCTCCCTCTCAAAAGTTCTGGGCTGTAATGAGAAATGCATACTGCAACGGGTTAGGAACGGACGACAATAGTTAGGCTCACCAGAGTACAGCTCAGGAGTGGGCAATCTGGGCTCAGACTGGGAGAGAGGCACGGCTGGTGTGGGAGGAACTGCAAGTGCTTCCGGAGGTGCTGGCGCAGTGGGAGGTTGCAGCTGATGGAATCGCTGGGTGAGCTCGGACACCTGTGTGACAAGAGCCTGAATAGCACGTCCTGTCTCCCCCTGGTTGCGATCCTGTGCATCCATCCGGCCGATGCACACGCGAATGAATTCCTCCAATGAAGCAGATGAATCACCCGCTGCTCCCGTTTCTTGGTCCATCCGTTCTGTCATGATAAATCACTGGAAGCAATAGCAGGTGAACAAGTGTTTATTAGGACTCAACACTCAAAACATGAATATCACTCAAAGTCAATGAGGAAGTTCCCTCTCCGGGTGCGCTCGCGAAATCGCTTCTCTTTCCACTCTACTGACGGGTACTCTCAGGGGAAGACGCTCAGGCTCGGTCACACAGGGACTTCGATGGTCTGGTGCTCGGTGCTCGGTGATCGGTGCTTGGGTGCGGTGAAACAACAGGAACATCCACTGAAGACGACGACAACCCGGAAGACGACACGAACACACATGAAGGACTGCAAACAACGGATGGACACTGGAATGGAGAGATGAGTGAGTATATGTAGAGAATGGTAATGGGAAACAGCTGAGGTGGGGAATGAGATGATTGCAGACAGCTGGAGCACTGAACAAACACGCAAGCGGGACAACGCCCACTCACGCAAACTCACAGACATGTAAACAAACAGTTACACGAGACACAGAGGAAACGATGAATTATCAACCGTGACACTACTAGTGTAGTCAGCTGTCTTCTCTGAAACACATGGAGTCTTTAACCACTGTGCACCTGATGTGAGCAAAACATTAAAAAAAAAAGTAACATAATTTATTAAACATTTATGAAACGCATAGTCATGTTTTGTAAATGATTAGTTCATTATTAACTAATCAATTGTAAATTACTTCTAACTGAATCTACAAAACATACATAAAATAATGAACATATCACTAATTAATCATTTATGAACGCATAGTCATGTTTTGTAAATGATTAGTTAATCATTAACTAATCAATTGTAAATGACTTGCAATGGAATTTACAAAACATACATAAAATGTTAGTATATCACTTGCTAATCATTTATGAATGTTCTGTAAATGATTAGTTCATCATTAACCAACCACTTATAAATGCCTTACAACTGAACATTATTATAAAGTGTTACCCTATATAATATTAATCCTTTTCAGTTCATCCTTTTCAGAGTTTATAACGAAATGTTATTTTTTGGGAGAAATCCCTTTAACCCAGTTTTCCAAAAGAGTACTGTGCCTTTAAATAAACATGCTATGGCAAAGTTGTATGAAGGTCACAGAAACAATATTTGTGTGGTGATAAATGGATCACAAACGGATCGTTACAGATCTAAATTAAATTTTCTTGGAAATCGTAAACAGAATATAGTTAGCTAATGAACTATATCTCTTGGTGAAAACACTTAATAAATTGAATTTTTTATTGCTATACTGCTTTATAAAAGGTCATGATGGGCCGTGCGCTACTGTGATTTTACTAGTTAGGAGGTCACATGCTTCACATGGTGCCTAACAACAGCTCTTAACCATGGTGAAATCACAGTAACACATGGCCTCTTGTGGCTTATTGCTTTATTATATCCCCACAAACATGTTTACTTCATGCAGAGTTTAGAGCTGAAGATTTAAGAAGGGTTGTGTTTTATTTGTCATTGATGTGCAAGAGAATTGTTTTTTTATACTGGAAAAAAAGTTCCTCAGCCCAAACAAGTAAATTACAATGAGAGACTAAAGAATCTTGTGCCTTTTGTTCTTTGTAAAACGCTCTCTGAGGACAGGTGAGTTATTTGCCACTGCTGGAAATGCAATTAGGGCAGCAGAGCTCAGCTATAACTGTCAGTCACTGCTGAACTATATTCCAAATAGTGTGAGGTTAATGAACTAATGACAGGCTGAGCAACAAACATGGACTTTAGTTAATTATCCACATTTAATAGGAATGACATGATGGCAGAACCATAATTTTACAGCCTCAAGTGCCACAAGTAAGTATATAACTCGCTAGTGTAAGCCAGTGTTGACATGTTAACTTTGTGAAGGAGCATCTTATGTTAATTATATTGATAGATGTGGCGTTTTCCCCCCATACTGTTGCCATCACCCTTTTACAGGAATAATGCATTGATGTTCTTTTGTCTTTGATTTGTGCGGTGTATGAAAGAAACTGTCAAAAGCCAGCGTATGATTCTATACAACGTCACTGCTGATTATATTATTTTCATAATTACTTTTAAGTACTTCTTGCATTTGCTTTTTCAATGCGCATGCATGCTCATAATCCATTATACACGGATTTATAAATGATCAAATATAAAATAGTTCCAGAGACCCTTGCTGGAACAATTAGTTATCAATAATGTCTTTAATGGCTAATGTCTGCATTAGAAGTCATGAATTGTAATTTTGAATAAAAAAACCTCCTCCGCCACATGCATGGCTTTGCTTATAGCAGTTTGGAATTATACTTAAAAAACAATTGTTGCAGTGTTTTGCTAGTGTGTAACTTTAAAAAATACTTTTTTTTCAACTGTTTGTGTTAATGATTTCTGTTTTCCTTTCATTATTTTATTACAGGAATTATTGTTCATTAATCACATTTACAGATAAACGACTTAAAATGTATGATGAGCACATCTTCATGATTTCTTAACATTTGCTTTAGGAAAATTGCATCCTATGTTTTCACTTTACTTAAAGCAATCAATGATGCATTTATAGAGGTTAGTAACTATTACTCACAATAAGTATTTATAAGAACACAACACAGCTATTAATAACTATATATTCACTTATTTGACAGAAATAAATCTACATTACTAAAATGTCATTGTAACTATAATAATAGTAACATTATAGCAATGCATGCTGCATCTTTATAAATACATTCATGGAACCATACGACTAACTTAATACTTATGAATTAGTGTTTAATGGATAGAATAGTAATACTTATAATTAATTATAGATACATTTATACTTATTTATAAGCATGGTCTTCATAAAAAGTGTTACCAAAATAATAATCTCAATGCATCTCAAGATAATCGGCAGCATCATTACAAAGCAGATTATGTACCCCGTTACAGGAAAAACTTCCTCTCTTCCTTCCTTCCTTAATCATCATTTGATGAATTACTGCTGCCACAGTCACTAGGCTATAAACCCAAATGTCTGTTTTACATGAAATTTGGTTTTATCATATAGCATGGTGTTGAAGGGGCTGTATGTAAGAAATGTATTTCAATTAATCATAAAATGGCCCTGATATGTTACTAGACATTAAGAAATCATGTTCATTTCAAATACTTATATCACTGACAACAGTAGTCCGGCCAGGATATTGTCATTTAAAAAGTGAAGTTGCAGCCCTCAACTGATGTTGATGTTGTCATGTTGTGTTTTGGCCTGAAGCGCCACCCTCCACCTATCTACCAATCACGAAGTCAGTAGTGTTTCAGCATCCGGGTTTCCAGCTCTGCTCTAGTTACCACAGCTGCAGCTACAAACGTTCCTGCTGGATCCTGCAGCCTATCTGGCAACCTCGAGTCAGGGGGGAGGGGGAGGGGATACACTGCTCTACAGTAATTTGAAAGTGATTGCAGTACCAGTTTTGGCCACAATCTTACATACGGCTCCTTTAATTATGGCAGGGAAGTACAGCTGAATTTTGTCAATAAAGCATGATCTATAATAACCCTCATCTGCATAGAGCTCTGAAGTGAAGTGAAGCATAAGATTTGGTGTTAACATACAGTGCTACATTGCTTGCTGGTTGAGCCTCGTAAGGTGGTGTGTAAAGTTCAAATAATTTCCTTGTTTAAAACCTTGTTTCAGTCCTGAATTAATCAGCATTTTTGAATTAATGTTCTGCATATGAGTCTACTGCTTATATAACCTGTGCAGAGAACACAATATACCATTAACTCCTTGCCACTACCAGAACAATGAAACAAGCAAATGTTGACCCCCCCTCAGTTTTGCAATTTCTCCAAACAGCTCTTCAGACTACTGGAAGCCTACTGTTTCACACAAGCAAAACTGCCTGAGGATTGTACGAAGTCTCTTCAAGACCTCACAATTGTTCCTGGATACCTCTTTGGGTCTAATTTTCCAGAACTTCTAGAAAAAAGGGTGAAGTTGTCCGAGTACCACCCGTCAACTGACTCAGGTTCAGTGCAATCCTTTTTTTTTTTTTTTGGTGCTGGCCACTCAGGCTCATCATTTCTTTGTAATTTCAGAGCAACGATTCCACAAGCATTCTACTCGACAGCCTCAGGGTTCACAGAGACACCGTGCTGCTGAGGACACTCGAGGGTTTCAACCTCATCAGCGGCAGTTGCCGGGGGGGGTCCACGTCAGTGGACAACACTGAGCAAGGGGTATGCTCTGCAGTTTCGACGCCAGCCACCAAAGCTTTCAAGGACTGTCCCTACAGTGATGTTGGAGAAGGGAGCCATAGGAAGAGTTCACCCCCTCATCAACTTACTTCCTTGTTCCAAATAAGGTAGTTTTCATCCAATTCTAGATTTAAGGAATCTAAACATGTTCCTGAAAACTCTTCCCTTCCAGATGTTACGTGCAGCCAATGTTCGGTCTGTCATGAGGAAGTTTCTTCAATTCAGTTTCAAGAAACAGGCCCACTAATTCAAGGTCCTACCATCCGGTCTGTCTCTGGCCCCTCTTGAGTGGCCTGTGTACTTTATGCATTCTCTCCTTTTTCGCTATTGTGGGAAGGTCAACATTACAGAGGATATATCTGTGCAACCACAGAGTGTACTTGTAGCACCCCAATGGCCAGCCAGGCCTTGGTTTCCCATGGGTCTGAGACTATTGGTGGGCAGACTGTGGCAGCTTCTACTTTGGAAAAGATGGATGGCGCTGTTTGGCATCTAAATCCAGCCCATCTGCAGCTTGAGTTTGGCCTATGGGTTCAGCTCTCTTTTAACTGATTGTGAACCTGCTGTTGCTCATATCATAATTGGTGCTAGAGCTGAATCCACACGTCAGCTCTATGCAGCATGTTGGAATTTTTCTCTTCATTGTGCAGGGATCGAGGGTTGGATCCTACACACTGTGAAGTTCCAAGAGTTCTTAGCTTTTTTGCAACATCTTTTGTAGTAGGGTAAAGCAGCCTCCACGTTGAAGGTTTAAGTTGAAACTAATAAAGATTCTTGTAATATGAATGTGTTGCATAGGCATCAACATATAACATAAAGGATCATTCAAATAATTAAAATAGAAATCCATAGATACCAAACATGGTACTGTATAGGTGAGGTTACAGTAACTAGAGGTACTATCATAAAGCATGCATAAAACAGTATACCATACAAAAGACAACATAGAAAACAGCAATAATGCGCACAATGTCCTGGGGAGATGCATGTTCATTCATAGCAAGGTTTGGCTATGAATAAAATGGAACGAAGTCCTTTTTTATGGGCATTATGTATTTCAATAGGGAAATTCAGCCTGCTCGTCAGCCCCACCTCCGCTGGTTCCCTTCAGCCCCTCGACTTCTCCTCTAACACCATTCTGTTGTGTGGATAAGCCTCAGGTCTTCCAGTCTCCAGTGTCGCCCAGGCAAATAGATCCCCCAGCTTTGCTTCCAGACGCTGAACCTGGCACTCCACCTCGGTCCGTCGACCTGTCGGCTCCACCTTGGCTCCTCCCTCCCTTAGCTCAACCAGATACCATCGTTCTTTTGGCTCCACCCGGCTCCCTCGTCCCTCCGGCTTCGCTTGGTCAGGTGTTACCCTGCCTGCACCACAGGCTTACGAACTGTCCGCTGTGCTCCGTCTCACCACCCCTCCTTCTGGCTCTGTCTTGGTCCTCGGCCCCACTGGCTCTGCCTCAGACCTCAGGTACTTTAGTTCCACCTTGGACTCTCGTCCCTGCGGCATTGCATCTGCCTCCAGGACCATTGGTTTTGCCCAATCCCATCTGCTCTCTGTCTGTACCCAGGGCTCCACTTTCATCAGCTCCATCTCCATCGGGACGACTGGTGTCGTCAGCCAAGTCTCCACCATGGCTCCTCCCTTTTGTCAACTCCACCGTGAGCTTTTTCAGCCTGGCTGTGCTCTGGATCATCACCTGGCTACTCATCCAATCTTCCCCTCCCTGGCTCCTCCCACCATCCTCACCACCTTGGCTTCTCTTGCTAGCACATTTTTCTGTTACCTGTCCTTATCTAGCCCCTCATCCACCTCCAGAACCACCTCCTTTTATGGCACAAGGCAGCACTTGCTTTCTATCGCAGTTCGCAGTATAGGGAGGCGTTCTTTCGCAATTACCTTAAGTTTAGTCTGTCTTAGTTACATTTTCATGGACTTTTAGTTTGTTTCTCTTTAGTTACCTGCTCCCTTTGTTCAAGTTTCCCGCCAGTCATTTGTTTCCATGGACATTCATTGCACACCTGTCTGTATTTAGTTCATCACCATGTGTATTTAAGGTCCTCATTTCTTCTTGCTCAGTGTCCAGTATAGTTGTGTTTCTGTTTAATTTGTGTTCTCAACAGTTGGATTGCCTGTATTTACTTAAAAAAGCTGCAGTCCGTAACTTTTTTTGGTTAAAAATGATCCAAAATCAATTATTGAGCAAGTACATAACCAATCAGTGTTCGAAACTATCTCCTTAACTTAACCCGATTCACAACGGTAAGCTTGTAATATTGTTTTCTAATTTGAGTGGTTGGGTCAGTTTCTGTGGATAATACGAGTTTCCCACCGTTCATCTTTGCGTCATTATGTCACGTCCGTATAGCCTACATAAAGGAGGAGTCTTGGCTAGTAGGCTATATCTCGTTAGTGGATGCTGCAGGGAGCAGATCATATGTAGCCTCTTCTTACAGCTGCTGGAATGTAATTAAACTTGACATTTTGATGGTGGCTTGTAATCCTGAAATTCCTAAATGACAATCATTGTTGACAACTGCTTTGCACGGTTTGACATGATCTGAGCTAACTTTGCGAGCGTTAGATTTAATCACCATTGGTAGCGTGATTCATTGTAAAACATTAGATTTTTTTCAGTGGCTCAGAACAAAAGTGGCAGACATGTTACTTGTTCAGATGACATTTTCCGATGAAACTTCTTACTTTAGTCATACTTCCAAGTAGGTTATCTGTAATTCCGAAGGACAGTGAAGATCCACACTGTCTGTTGACAGACAACCCACACATGCACCTCAAAACATTAGATTCATCTGCGCTGAGGAGCCGTGCTGATGCACAACCCACGTAAAGAAGATAACTCCACAAATTACTGCAATTTCTGGTTTCAAACAGGTATGGTGACAAAGAGGCAAAACTTACGGACTGCAGCTTTAATAAACAACACTTTTACTTTGATCAACATCGCCTATCTTCTTAATCCTCAGACTAGACTTCACAATCATAATTTAAGATTCAGATACATAATTTGCTTCAAAGGATGAGTAGTACACAATCATTTACCTTGAATATTCCCCCCCCCCTCATTTTCTTAAACTTTTTTGCTTCAAACGTTTGTAATCTGATTCCTCTCAGAGCTGGTTAAAACTCTTTACTGAAGAAGATGCCCATGTGGAGAAAATGAATGAGCATTTTCCAGATAAAAGACTGATTTCATAAATACCAAATGTAATTGAGCTGATTCAGTGGGACAGATTTATTGAGCTCCCCAGAGACTTATGCAAATACACTCTGCTTACACTGCATTACTTAACAACTACGGCGTATACTGCAGTGTTTCAGCGGCTAACATATGGATTACATCAGCATTCCAAATACAGATCACATTAGCATTCCGAGCCCAGTGCAATCAACAGAGGTTACAGATAAAAGGACAAGGAAGGTGGAGGGATTTTAATCAGGATAAATGGGAGGGTGGGACGGTCAGCCTCTCACTGTGCCAGGCAGTGAATGGATGCTGGCACTGTGAAATACATCATCCTTCATTTTATCTGCCTTTTCCTCCTCTCCCATTTCTCTCATACTCAGGTTCTGCCAAAGTCACATCCTCAGTATATTGATATTCATGTAGAGTCACCTTTACTAAAACATCTAGTGAAACCCAGAACTGGGTTACTGGCCTGGCTAAGTAGGAAAGGGTGAGATATTGTTCATTTTATGTTCTTAACACACTGAATGATTCAGACATTGTGACAGAATTGACTCAGTATTGATCAGTAGACACGGTGCAGAGCTTTAAGGTGTGTGAAAGCACTTCTGCCGGTCGCTTGACGGATGACCTTTGGGGGTAATTTGGAGTTATGGCCTTCATTACTGCTCAGTGGACACAGATATAAGCCCCTAAAGCACAGTCACATTGGTAATAGATGTGTGTGAGCATTTTCTGATGATTCAATGCCAATAATGCACATGAACAAGGTGAAAGACGTCAAACAAATTTGCCAAAGGATTTACTAAACTGACCAATAGGTCATGCAAAATGTGAGAAGTGGTGAGAAAAGATGATTTATAGGGTTGCTCTGATATTAATATCCATAAGCCAATAATTACTTTCATTTTATGGCCAATAACTGATAAATGGCTGAGAGTAATATTCATATTATTTTGTATAAATAGATTAAAAGAATAAAATAATTTTAAATAGTAAATTAAGTAAATTGAATAATAACAATTTAGAGTATTAAAAATAGACATTCATTATAAGATTTGCTAAAGTTTATATTTAACAGTATTATTAAATCGTGTTTTTAACTTTACTTTTATGTTAAAAGTAATATGGATGTAAATAGGGGAAATGTGAATTCACAATTAAATAGGCCTATCCAATAACCAATAAAAAATAAAAATAAATTCAGCCATTAACTGATAACAATATTGTGCATTTAAATAATCTATATCTGTTGCAGCAATACTTAACAATTAATTTGCCAATACAAAGTAATCCATTATAGCATGTATTTTCAATCAAGGCTCAAGTCAAGGTTCTTCTGCCTTAGCAAATTTATTCTTGTGAAGTTGTTTAGTTACATTTAGTGCCCCCAGCCAAAGGAGTGCTGCGTACTGTTCAACCACACCACAACACCAGTCATATCAGCTTTAATTTAATAATAGTAAAGGAAAATAGCATCCAGAATGTGACTGGAGCAACAGAAGCACTTTGGAGATAAGTCTTACCCGTATCAACCATGACATCTGACATTAAAGCTGGAGCACTCATGGAACAAAAGAGCCAAATGGAAAAGGATGTTTCAGATTCACGACTGAGGAAACAGTTTCAATTTCAGAAACAGTTTAACTAGAGCAAACTTTTAGTCTCTTATCTTTTTCAGAGAAGAAGTCTCTAATGTGTCTCCTCTAGAGTTTCAAAAGAAATTGTCTCAAAACATGCTCACAATTGCAAAGTCAAAGATCTCAGAAGTCAAAGATATTAATATGAGCGCTTCTTTACAAATCCCAAAAAATCAGAGCGCATGAATATTAATTTTACATCTCTATACTTTTACTGTATGTCAACTACATGTCTGAGAACATGCTGAACAACAATTTTATTGTTCAGTACTTTAACGTATCTTATTATTTAACTTATTTAACAGTACTTTATCTTTAACTTATTATTTGTGTTTGTATATGTGCATTATTATTTTTCATTTTTCCCAAAGAATTTTGGAGAAACATCTGAAATAAAGTTGATATCCAACATGACAAAACAAATTTGCAGCCAAAACTCTAAAGTCTAATGGTAATGAAAGAGCAGCTCTCTCTCTCTCTCTCTCTCTCTCTCTCTCTCTCTCTCTCTCTCTCCATTAAGCAGACTTAAAAGGAAAGAAAAACCATTAGCAACACTTGGAGAAAAGGACTGATCAATACCCAAAAAGAGGGAGAGGGAACCATGTCAGAGGCTTATTGTGTGTTTGGAGGGTGCAAGTGCTCTTAGGGTACTATATGTTCATGGAAGCTTTTAGTGTAGATTCCACACAGAGGGAAACAGTACAGCAGCACAATATATGTGCAGTTATTTGCTGCATTATGTTGCTTGCATTTCACAATAGGATTTACTATGAAAAAAAAAAGAAAGTTGAAAGTTAAATCTAGGAAAGTTTACATACAGAACAAAATTCTGTAAAAACAGTATTGTGACATAATGTTTTCTATTTTACCAAAACAGCATATTAGAATGATTTCTGAAGGATCATGTGACACTGAAGACTGGAGTAATGAGGCTGAAAATACAGCTTTGCATCACAGGAATAAATTACATTTTCAAATATATTCAAATAAAATAAAATAAAATAAAAGTTTTTTTTTAATTGTTATTTTTCACAATATTGCTGTTTTCATTGTATTTTTTATCAAACAAACCATGAGAGAGCATAAGCTATATATACATACTGTCTATCTATGTAATATAAATGCATCTTAAGGTTTTTTTAAGCATAAACTTCACAATATTTATTTATATTTATGATTAAATAAGGATTAAGACAATGATCTGCAGTGTTTAATTGAGCAGAGTTGCCACAGATTATATTTGACATGTAACACAAAGATGCCCAAACTGTTTATTTTCTCATTATCTTCAGACTGGTAACAACATCCCCTTTCCCCTACAGCCATTCCTCTCACACACAAATTCACTAAATAAATCTAATATGACTGTCACAACAATATTGTCACTTGCTTCCTATTGGTCACCAGTTAATTCATTTGAAATTGCAATTGCTTTAAGCATTAATTTACTGCATTCCTTTGTAAATTAGAGAGAGTGTGTGTGTGTGTGTGTGTGTGTGTGTGTGTGTGTGTGTGTGTGTGTGTGTGTGTGTGTGTGTGTGTGTGTGTGTGTGTGTGTGTGTGTGTGTGTGTGTGTGTGTGTGTGTGTGTGTATGTGTGTGTGTGTGTGGTAAAATGTATGCAGATGGGAAGCACTTGAGGCTGCAGGGATACTGGATTATTCTGTATTGTTATCAACTTTGAGTCTCACATCAGCAGTTCCTTTACAAATGCAATTATGATACAAATTCTTAATTATGCAGGACACGCTTTAAATATGTATAAAACAATTAAGGGAATTCAGTTCTTTAAAAGCCTGAGGTCAATTAAACATCTGTACAACACAAAGGAATACTGATCTCAGTGAACTTTGCATTTCTAGCAGTTGCACAGTTTTCAGACAGCGTAATGAGGAGCTTTCACAGAGGAACAAAAGAAAAAAACTCGCTGACTTTAAAACTGCACCTCTAAGAATTCATTTTTAAGGATGACAGCTGTGCAGTTGCATGCAATTCATACATGCATATTTTTTTCATCTCATCTTCCCATTTGCTTTATTGCATTGCCTTTGACCGAACAGTGTTTAAATGTCATTATTTCAAGTTTGTTTTGCAGCATCTGTCCTTGATTTAAATAGCATAATACAAAGTTAATGTTTCCATTTGAAACTTTCTTATCTTTCTCATTACTTTTCCACCATTATTGAACTGGACAAAAAATAAATAAATAAAATGCTGTGAGCTTTTGTGACAACAATAGCCGGACATGTTGTGGCACTATATGGGGCATGTTGTCACAATGGAACCAGCCACTGCAGAGTCTATAACAGATTTAACAGCAAAAAAGTAAACAACAACAACAACAACAACAACAACAACGTAATGTCAACAAATTATTTTTTTGTTTTTGATGGACTAAGAACATGAACTCATGAAAGCCAAAAAATGTGCAACAAGATTCACAAGAGCTTCCATTTATATACAGTAATATCTGACAATTTGACTTTTTTTTGTGCTCTTTAATCATGAAAAATGTTCCTCTTTGAAGATACAATTATCTTCATTCCTTTCCATTTTCCTCTTCTGTTCTTTGATGTGTCATTTGCTGACTGAACACAAATGCAAATGTTTCATGCACAAGGGTGCACAAAAACATAAAATCGAAGCAAACTTTATAATAAAAGTCCCTATAATAAGGCCTTATAATAAGAGTCACTTTTAACCTGCCATTTACCTGTTAAAACATCCCAATCTTTTAATGAGTCTGAATAACTTTCTTTCTAGAATCCTTCCCAACCTTTAATGATGACTGAAAAGTTCAACACAAAGATTAAGAAAATTTGAGACTACTGAAATTTTACATATCAGAGAAATTAAGTGACGTTTACAGGACGGCTGTAATGTATTACACTGTTGTGCTTTTAAAATTCTGCAAAATTGCACAAAGAAATGCAAGATTATCAAAGGTGAATGTCTGAACCTAAAGTGAAACATTTTTCAGTCAAAATGTGGCGTTTTCTTATTAAGCAGTATGAAAATGTGTTTTCAAGGTTTCCTTGAAGAGTTACTATTCAGTGCTTTCATTCTTCCCAAAAAATCTAGAGTGATATTGTTTAAAATGCGTCTGCATCCGATTCACTATATAAAAAACATATTTAAAGAACTGATCGCTGAAAGGTTCTTGGAACCTTTATTTTTAAGAGTGTTCCCAAGTCTATTTGGGGCATACATAAATCTGCATTGATTGAACCATGTGTGAAAAACACTCTGAAAGCAAAATTAGCAAACAACTTTCAAAAGAGAGCGAGACAAAATCATCAGTCTCATCTCAATACTTTCATTATTGCAGTTTTTGACATTAATTTCCGCTTTGACCCACATCCTCCAATGAAATCAGAAGATATTCTGGGGCAATAAATTGCAACGAGATGGGATTTTGAAGGGGGGTGTTAATCAAAGTAAATATCAAGATTCTGTGCTCTGATAATGGTTTATGGCGATACTCCATTTCGTCTAGCCCTCTGTTCACCTAGCAAACACTGACTCAGAGGGAAACAACAAGGAACTGAATTTTAATTAAATATCCAGTCTTAATCCTTATGGAGTTGAGATGCTATAAATAGTGACATTATGAAACTGTGCATTTTGTCGTCTTGCTCTTTTCGGTTACACAGAAGCCAGTGAGATGGCAGTGGAGTTCCCTTTGCATTAAGTGGAAATCCCCTGGGCTTGAACACTTTTCCTGTGGCCCTCTAACATGCAAGCATCAGGATTTATTGAAGCTCAGATTTGTTATCTCTTCCTCTGCAATTACAGTTGCAATTTCCAAAAAGGAGATGCAGTTTGTTCGCATAAACAGAATGGCCTACACCCTGGCCGGGGTCAGGAAATTTCCTGCTTCTCTCAAATATCAAAACAATCAGCACAACCTGAATGCAAGCCTCACAATTGTGGAACAAAGTACCATATATGCGGTAAAACAGCAGTTTGTCGAAACAAATCATCACTTAGCATGCTGAGAGAAGACACAGACATCAGAGAGAAAACAACAAATTAAAGCCACAAACCTCTGTGGGAAAGATGTCAGGGAACAATGTTTTAACTGACTCAAGAATTATCTGCAAGATTTTGTATCAAATCTTCTGCTGTCCAAGTTGTTGGTCTTTGTATCTCTCTTTGAACTATCCTAATTTGATTTTTCCTTTACCCTTTAAATCGCACACTTAAACACAATGAAAACCAAAATCCATTGCAATCGAATGTAAATTAAGTGGTTAAGGTGCTATGCTCAGAATATGTTTAACTTTGTTTTTGGAGTGCGAAACACATAGTTCAATTCTTAATAGTCACAGCCAGTGTTGGGGACACATTACAAGTAACACGGGTTACGTAATCAGATTACTTTTGTCAAGTAACTAGTAAAGTAACGCAAAATATCTGAGCTACTTTTTCAAATAAGTAACATCTTGGTTACATCAGAACTGACTGACACAATGGAATATCGCCTGCATGTGAGCCCAATCACCTTAGTGTGGTAACAAAACAAGCCAATGCACATTGGTGAGTGAGATTAGCATGGCAAGCCACTCCCCGTACATATGGGTATACAAGGCAGCGTGCAACACTCACTCATTCAAGTTTTGCACTGAGAAGCCAAGAAAGGGGTCCTGGCCATTCAGCGGTGATATAGGGGTTGTGGCAGGTGGGACGTAATGTCTCCATTCCGTCCTTCAGGGAATGGGGGTTACATTAGTACCTGAAACATTCCCTATTAGTCAGTCACGTTCAAAGTTACGTCAGAACTGACTGACACAATGGGATCCCTATGGAAAGGACCAAAGCCTATGCCTTTTCCCAGCACCCTGTGTAAGTCGTATAGACCTCTGTACTGGGTAAGACGGAAGGACATATCTTTCCAAGGGGAATGTCGATAGCTGCTGCTCCTTTCTTGACCCTTATACAGCCAAGACTGGCTGGATAACAGTGGGGAAGCATGCCTTGCACAGTGCCTGTGCGAGCAGGCTCACTGGGGGAAACGCATATTTGCATAGGCCCCGGGGCCAGCTGTGTGCCAATGCATCCATGCTGAGATTCCCCCCGGTCAGGGAATAAAACAACTGTCAGTGGGAAGACTCTGGAGAGACGAACAAATCTACCTGTGCGTCTCCGAAACGTCTCCAAATCAGCTGGACAACCTGGGGAGCGTGTCAGCTGCACGATTGAGCTCGCCTGAAATGTAAGTAGCATGGAGCGACATGAGTCGCTGCTGACTCCAGAGGAGGAGATGGTGGGCGAGTTGCGACATGCGACGTGAACGTAGACCACCCTGGTGGTTGATGTACGCCACCGTCGCTGGGTTGTCCGTCCGGACCAGCAGGTGCTTGTCCTGCAGCAACGGCGCAGAGCCAGCAGTACTGCTAGAAAATCGAGGCAATTGATATGCCACTGCTGTTGAGATCCTGGCCAGGAGCCCGAGGCTGCATGCCCATTGCATACAGCACCCCAGCCCGTTCTGGAGGCATCTGTTGTGACAACAACATGCCTGGACACTTGTTCTAGGGGCACTTGTAAAGGCAAGGTCTGACCACGGGCTGAAAGTATGGTGACAGATCGGCTTGATTATCACCTGATGTCTGCCACAATGCCATGCCCATCTCGGGACTCGGTTATGTAGCCAGTGCTGAATCCGTCTCATATGCAGCAATCCGGCGCAGCGTGACAATGGCTACAGATGCCAAATACCCCAGGAGCCTCTGAAATTGTTTCAGTGGAACCGCTGCCCTGCCCCTGAATGAATCCAAGTAGTTCAGCACAGACTGGGTGCGCTCGTTTGTGAGACGCGCTGTCATGTTGACTGAGTCCAACTCCATACAGAGAAAAGAGATACACTGCATGGGGGAGAGTATGCTCTTTTCCCAGTTGACCTGAAGCCCCAGATGGCTGAGGTGCCAGAGCACCAGGTCCCTGTGTTCGCACAACAGAATGAGTGGGCCAGAATGAGCCAGTCGTCGAGATAGTTGAGGATGTGAATGCCCACTTCCCTTAGCGGGGCAAGGGCAGCCTCCACGACCTTTGTGAAGACACCAGGGGCAGCCCAAAGGGAAGGACCTTGTACTGAAATGCCCACCCCTCGACTGCAAAGCGTAGAAACGGTCTATGTTGAGGTAGGATCGAGACATGAAAGTGTCCTTCAGGTCAATTGCTGCAAACCAATCTTTGGGGTGAACGCATGTGAGGATGCGCTTCTGCGTTAGCATCTTGTACGGAAGCTTGTAAAGGGCCCGATTCAAGACACGATTCAGGGCCGTAAAACCCTTACATCATCTCGGCTGGAGGGGCCGGCTCTATTGCGTCCTTCGTCAGCAGGACTGCAATTTCCGCACTCAGGTCAGGAGCATTGTTGTCTGCCACTGAAGTAAACCGGACACTGCTAAACCTGGGGGGACGTCAGGCAATCTGAATAGCATAGCCAAGTTTGGTCGTCTGAATGAGCCAGCGAGACGCTCTCAGACACTATGCAACCAGTGGAACTACAGATGTACCCGCAGAGGGCTCCATGGCTCCATGGTCCAGCGAGGGAGTGGCTGGAGACGCGTGAGGAGGCATTGCATTCTCTAACCGCAGACTTCTGCCTTGTTGCGAAAGAAGAGCGGGATGAGAGTGAGGAAGCATAGCGTCACTCACTGTCAAATTGCACCTTGAGTGACCCAGAGATTGAGGAAACTATTTTATTGAGAATTTGGGTACCATTCTTGTGAAAAGGAAACAAAAGATTCTCAACCCGGCCCTCCTTAATATTCAACAATATTATTGATCTGCCTGCATTGACACCATTATATGAGAACTGAACTGAGCTGAACGATGACATCACTGTTTTCTCCAGAGTGGCTGTATAGATTTATGAACTAAATCAATAACTTTTTAACACCAGAAATGAACCATCACTGAACTTACAATTTGAACTTTTGTGATTTCCAAAAAGGAGACATTGTTTGTTCGGATAAACAGAATGGCCTACACCCTGCTGTACAGCCGAAACAAACTTTGTTGCATTATTTTCCTGTTATCATTGTAAAGCTGCTTTGAAACAATCTGTATTGTAAAAAGCACAATATAAATAAAGGTGACTTGACTTGACTCCTCAGGAAGTAGGAGTGGTGCACCCACCGTCTCCTGTAAAGCAGGTCCCTCCATCTCTGGGTAGACCGTCTCAGGGATGGTGTTTCGCTGAAGGCTTTGAGGATTTAGAGGCCGGCCTGGGAGATGGAGTAAGAAAAGAAAGCGAACTTTGACGACCTCCTTCATCTCATCCAGGTTCAGCCAGATATGGCGTTCTTGGACCACTAGTATGGACATTGTCTGACCGAGGGAACGTGCAGTGACTTTCAACTGAAGTGGTCCTCCACGGTGCAGAGAAACCAGATCGGGGAATAGCAGAGGGGACTTCACATTTTTCAAAGTATAAGAGTCTCGAACCATCACAATGGTCATGTTTCCCCGCAGTGGGAACACGAGTTATCAACAAACGCTGCCTCAGTGTGCTTAGGGCCCAGACACATGAGGCAGTGATCGTGGCTGTCAGACGGGGCCAGGAAATGGCCGCATCCAGAAACATATGGGTAGAATGCCATCTTGAAAAAGACGCAACGTCACGCATGTTTACTCTTTTAGGGGAAATACTGCTCCTTTAATGTTGAAGCGCCCAGTGAAGCAGTCGCTCCACTTAGCTGTGAAATGCTCTCTCAACCACCCCTGATACGCTGTAACACCAACACAGAACTGCTTCCCTCTTGTTTAGATCACAGAAATTATGATTGTCAGAGCTTCACGAGTTCACACTTACGAATGATCAGAGAATAAATAGTTATGCGTATTTGGCGTGCTGCCCGGGGGGAGGGCTCCGAGCTCGGAAATTGGGCCCGAACCCAGAGTACTCCCCCCGTATCTCTTGGTTAGGAAGATAACCAGGCAAGTGTGAGGAGATGGGGTGGTGGAGGGATGCTGAAAACTGTCGAGGAATATGGGTGAGTCGACTGTGTGTATTTATAGGCCTTTAATCATGCTGATTGAGTGGACCTGTTGATTACTGATTGCTGACAGCTGGTTTGAATGACTTGATTGTTTGATCATTAGAACGTGTTCCTCCCGAACCTTGTTAATAAAACATCATGCAGAAAGAGATAACTGCTCGGCTCCGAAGCAAAAGCTTGAATGAATGAGTGTTGCATGCTGTCTTATATACCCGTACGGGGAGTGGCTTGTGTGGTGGATTTTTTAATGAATAAAATAGTAAACTGTATATCAAACTAATATTAACTCTAACATCTAACCTTGTTGAATGTTGTATGTTGTGTTGCCATACCCCTTTGACTTTGGTTGTGTGAGTGTAAAAATAACAAATATGGGAAATGAAACGATGACTAGGTTAGAACCTTGTGATTAACAATGAAGTAATCATTAAAACAAAGTTTGCTTTACCTAGTAACAGAAGGGTTTGCATATGAAGAACCAATCAAAGTCATATTTTTTTTACCATACCTCCCTATTGTATAAAAACTGATGTATTCGTGTTAGCTGGTGGAATTCTCAATGGAATTTGTCTGAGTTCCTCCGGCCTTGCTTCTTCTTGGGAGATGCTCTGGAGAACTGGTCTGAGATCCCCCGGCCGTGATTAAAGCATTTAAAGGACATTTGCTGAAGTCTGTTTGTTGATCATTGCTGCGCAGCAAGAAAGCTAGTTAGGGGAACAAGTATTAGCACCCAGCCAACGTCGATGTGTAGACGCGCTACGGTATAGGGTTAGACTCGGCCGACGTCAGCTGTAGACGCGCTAGAGTATAGGATTAGCACCCAGCCGACGTCGATGTGTAGGCGCGCTAGGGTATAGGGTTAGACTCGGCCGACGTCAACTGTAGACGCGCTAGAGCAGGGGTGCCCAATCCTGCTCCTGGCGATCGACTGTCCTGCACAGTTCATCTCCAACCCTAATCAAACACACCTGAAGCAACCAATTAAGGTTTTCAGAGCACGTCAGGATCACTTGAAAATTAAAGGCAGGTGTGTTTGATTAGGGTTGGAGATGAACTGTGCAGGACAGTCGATCGCCAGGAGCAGGATTGGGCACCCCTGCGCTAGAGTATAAATATTATAGGACGTAGTTAGGTTTAGGGAAAAATCTACCTCACTTGTCATGCAAATCTCACTCGCCAATGTGCATTGGCTTGTTTGCCACCACTCAAAGGTGATTGGGCTCTCAGGCAAGATCCCATTGCGTTAGTCAGTTCTGACGTAACATCGAATGTGACTGACTGGATGGGAACGCAAGTTACTTTGTTTTCCCATGTATTAACTATCACCTCTCCTATCCCCATCTTAAGAAAAATCGAGAGTAAGTGTAGAGGTGCTGTGTGCGCTGTGGAAACATGATGGTTATTGTAGTTCTAGACTACAGTAAATGTGAGCATGAATTTACTCATCTCACAAGCACAAAAACAGATTCAGTATTCCTCAAAATGAATAAAAACAGTGAACTGCAAAACTCAGAATATTATCCAAACCTGCAATAATTTGAATAACTAAAGTTCCCCAGTGGTGAAAATCAAGCTTTTAATGTTGTTTTTATGTCTATGTGGTATTTTTAATATGCTATAAGACAAACCATGTGCAAATTCATACGCCAAGGCTGAGTATTTTTTCTTTAAAAATGCAGTGAACCAAAAACGCAGATGAAATCGCTGGTGTTTCTGACGTCATAAACTATCTTGTAACCAATCATGTCAACGTGTGATCGTCAACGAGTGGATCTCTGAGCTGGTGTGAGCAAGTGGAGGCGGGGCTAATTTGCATATTCATAGAACCGCATATACTAAATGAGGCAAGGGTTACATTCAAGCAATTTAAAGGCATGAAGAAACATTTTTGCAAGGATTTGTTTTTTAAATGATGAATTTTAAGGGATAAAATGATTGACTACAAGGGGACTTTAAATAATACAAATATACTTTATTTATTTAATCTCAATTTATTAACCAATGTCTTTGCTGCTGACCTTCGATGATCCAATTCAACCATATACAATAGGCAAAAATTACAATGAAAAGTTAAACATCACATTTGTGTTTCTTTTTCTTTCCTTCTTTGTAGTAAAAAGTAAAATAAGTAATAAGTAAAATTGTTGAACTTTCTTCTCATTACTTTTAAAAGTGACTTTCTCAACACTGATCACAGCTGAATTTTAAAAAGGTTACGTGCTGTATGAACTGAACTGCAATCGACAACTGGTTGTCAATGTAATTGGTGAGGATGACAGAAGCGTACGCTTTGCTGTCTATCACTGAAGCTATTATAAATACATTGCTGTCAATCACTTAATGTCAGGGCAGTCAACCTCTCTCGCTTCAAAAGTAGAAGAGGGAGACATAGGTTTTAACCACACAGATTGCTAAATAAAAAAATTAAATCCATAAAAGGATAGCCATAGGGGTCTAATGTTGTTTAGACCCTAACATTCTTCAAAAATCTTCCTTTTGTGTTCTGCAGAAGGAAAAAAGTCCTTCATTTTTTAATGACATGAGAGTAAATTTACAATCTTCATTTTGGGGTGACCTATCCCTTTACTATGGAAGTCAATTTCCTCCACATAAGATTTTTATTTTATTTTCTTATCATAATTATGACATAAAATGACAAACGTATGACTTTTTTTTCTTATGTGGCAGAAATGGGCTTCCATACTTTAAAGATGCAATACAAAGTCTTGATGTTTACTATCTGACTGATATTAGTAAAGGCAATCACAAGTTAGAGATTGGGAATTACTTTAGTTACCTTTCTATACAGATAGTATTCAATCCACCTCTGTCTGTTTGTTGTAGGCTATACATCAGACTTTTTATCGATCCCTAACATTGATTGTGAGAACCAAGAAACCCATGTAAGGCAAAAAATCAACACAAATACTTATAATGACAAACCAGACAGCCATCTTAGGTCACAATTGCTTCTCACTCAACCCTACCACAGCATGACTGGAGTGTGTTTGCACTAATTACATGAGCTCTGGTGACAATGTGTCTGTTTACTCAATGCATCCCTCCCTTGTGGTGAGGTCAGTAAATGTCACCATATTTTATTCATGTGTTATGATAATATGAACTGACAGTGTGGTCTGTTTGGATATTGTATTAATTAACTCAGATGGGTCGAGACTCATTGATTCACATCTTCACAGATGCGTGACTGGGCACTGTGGCTTCAATAAGCTCCTGAAGAGCCAATTACTGGGTCATATCAAACATAATAAAGAATAAACGAGTGATGATTAGCTATTTCACTTTGAATAATATGTCTACTACTAATACTCAGAAGCAAAGGTTGAAGGATGTGAAAGATAAAACAATGAAAAAAAATCTCCCCAGGGGATGATTTTCAAAATGTGAGAGACCACAAACCTGATAATAAGAAAATAATTTAACAGTTTTGTTCCGGTGTGTGGAGTGACTAGACAGCACAGCACACACTAATAGATTCTGTTCACTAACAACCAGACTCCTGACTATTAACATGGGAAATCTCGCAAAATCTCTTGTGGTCATACGTGACTTTAGAGTAAACAAACATGGCGGAGGACGGGCAAGAAGAAATGGTGATAAGTTTAATAGTAAAATCGTTTTTTACAGAAAATGATCTGAAAAAAGAAAAGGTTCGGATAAGTCGTGTTATTCTTCCATCTTTCGTCAGCTCGCTTTACCTAATCCTTTACCAAGGATTGTCGGAGGAATTGGGCACAAAATCGGCCGGATTATCTTGTAGTGTGTGGGAGCCTTCAGGCAACTTTATGGATTTTTCCGTTATGATTCAGTGAAGTGCCAACTTTGTCTCAGATCCTACAATCATCAGGCATCAAGAGCAATTCAGAATTGTTTATAATCAACAATCTCATGCTATATTTTGATTCACAGGCTATAGAAATGATATTAACATATTTTAAAAAATTATAATAATAGAAGGGTAGTAAATAATAATACGAATAATAGAATAGTAAAATAAATAAATATAGTAAAATAAAATAATGTCATATTTTATAGATAAAATGCATAATAAATAAACAATAGAATAGAAAATGTTCTATTATATATAAATATATATATATATATATAAAAATAAAGAAGAATTTCAAAGAAAAGCACAACATAGAGACTGGGGAAACCCCTTATGAGATATGGATATTTGACTCAAATGTGTCAAATGATAACATACAGTAAGTGAAAATTATAGCCCAGATGGTCTTGACAGAATTAGATGAGAAATGATTGAGGTCATATCGAGATCTCTGACTGTTAATGGCAGACTTTGTTATCTAGGCAAATCTGGGAACAGTTTGAGATGTTACGGACACGTGAGATTATAGGCTCTATACTAATTTCCTTTTCAGGTAATTCAGCGCTATTCAGGAGAAACATCTTATTTGTGTTTTTTTCTTCTTACCTACAGGTGCCTGAATCCTGTTGTGAAGCACAGAGCTCAAATTCTATCTTGAGAACGTTAGTTTTCCCTCCAGCCTAACTAGAAAAGAATCAAATACAAGGTTGCTCAACTGATCAAACATCAAACCTGGGAGAGGCTTTTAGTGGACGTATAATGAGACCACAGGGATTTGCTTTGAGTCCTCAACATCTAATAAGAGTTTCACCAGTGAAGGATCAAGGTGTATCGTGATACACAAATTTAGTTTTAAAGAAACTAAAACACATCTTTATTTTGGTCTCTATCTGGGCACTTTTTTAAGACTCTTTCACATGGACCTCTTATAACAAGCTGTGTTTGTCCAGTGGGAATGTCAATGCTGTAGGAATGTTTTATGTAGATGTATTCAGCCATTTTGTGAATTTTAAATTGTTGAATCATGAAAGAAACATGTTTGAGTGACAGCTCTAAATTGCCCAATGATTAGTTCTGCGCTGTGCTGGCTTCCTAAGATGCCCCGATCTAACATGTAAAGCTGCTTGTAAAAGCTTTTGACATTAAAACTCAAAGTGGTTGAATGAGTTTTAAAGAAAAGTTATTAGTCGGTCCATTAGGAGTGCTGTGATTGCTTAATTGCTCAAATGAAAGTGAATTGCTAGACTAGTCTCACATTAGTGCCTCACATTTTAGTGCACACACACAGGCAGTTATGTGTTAGTCTAGCCTCCATGCATACTCTATTTAATTCCTTTTAAAAATGTTTCTGAATTAATAATGCACTGCATTCTCAGTCCTGCCACACGGGGCACTGGAACTGGCATGAGCACAAACTGTCTTCTGTGGTCAGTTGACTGCTAAGGTTTGCTACTGCTCTTACAACAAAAGAACATCAAGTGCAACAGGACTAGATGCTTGCAAAGCGTTGGCTGAGCATTTGCATGCAAGTACTTATAGAGTTTCTGGCATCCATCTGAAGTCTTGGCCTGACATTGTACACACTGAGGTAGACAGCTTGTGTAATTGTGCAGTGACTAAACTGGCTCGTTTCCCTCCTACTACTGAACAGTGCTGTATTGTGTAACAGATTTTCTGTGAGAACACTGATCTAATTTTCACACAGAGCTGATACTGTGACAATAAACATGATGAGTCTTAAACAGCCAAGAGCAAATCAGAATTATAGCTACCGTCGCATGCTTTACAATATTTTTTTACATTTTCAAGCTATAAAAAATTACCAAATGAACATATAAAAAGTAAAAATAGACATTTTATAAAATAATAAATGAATACAATTGCATGTTTTTATTACATAAATAATCACCTTCATATTCAATAATAATACATAAAAAAAATATTATTTTTATCCCCATGTTTCAGTTAATTGTCGTCGGTTCCCTTTAACGTTTAAGTTAAGTCTGGTTAGGTATTATTTCTCCTACGTATTCCTGTGTTTGGAGTCATTCGTTGTACGATTTGACCAGCCTTCAACGTGACACATACATACAAAACAGGGATCTGTAGGAAAGGGAAAAATTACTTAAATATTTCATTTTTTTTCTCCTAGAGAGCAATGTATGCCACTCAACATTTCATTTTATGCAGCACTCATTGGTTTATTCAATTTATTAAATTTATAAGGTTTTTATTCACTTTTTGACTATTACTAATAATACTCTTGTGTTGGGTGTGGATGGCCTGTTACTTTACAGAGAATATGTATTTATCAGGCTAACCGGATGAAAATAATGAGATATAAATGTCTTTTGCGAAGCAATGTGTTTGGCATGGTGCTTTCCCGATATGCTACAGTGAACGTCTATAAACGCCTCTTCGTTGCACCTGTTGTTTGGGGTCTAAAAAAAATGTGCATAAGGGCACAGGATTGACTTGCTACGCTACTGAGTTTTGGTCTGACATTGTAAACAAGGTAGTAGACAGCCTGTATCTAAAATGTGCAGTGACTAAACCAGCTATTTTTTCCACTGACATCTTTCTATACAGCATATCAGCATAATTCATGTGCTCGATTACATGTGTGCTTCTGGTGAGATAAAGTGAAACTACACACCTGTCAAGGCAATCAGGTGCTTGTATTAGCTGATGTAGGAGGCAGTTTCCTGCTCAAAAGACCAGCATATGTTGTGTTTTTGGTGCTGGACTGCTTAAAGTGCCCCAATTATGCTGTTCCTAATTTTGATTTGCCTGTCTCCTACAACAGGTTTATATGCATCAAAAGTAAAAAAAACACTTTCATTTTCTCATAATATACATTGCACATCACCACATTGTTCAATGATTCTCAAACGACTCGTCGGATGAATTAGTCTCTCTAAATCATAGACAGTAAAAGAAATGGACACAGCGACCCCATAGACTTCAACGGAGAAAAGAGAAGTCAATTAGAAGTACTCTCTTCCTGATGGCTGAGCGTACTGCACAGCCTCAAACTGAGCTGGACGACGTAGATGTGACGTGAGCAGCCTGTCTGACAGTTGTAAGTCTTCTAGTAGCTGTGCCAAGGGAAATCTGAATCATTCCCTTCCGAATCTTGCAGAGACGGAGAGTGTGAGTAGGAGGTGTCCATGAGCTAGGAGCAGGAGCAACTTTTGGTAAGTATTCTGATGAATTATTTTGTCATTTTGCCTCCACGTCCCCCGATTGCCTGCGAGCTTCTCCTCCTGTCTATACGGTAATGCCTCTACTGTGTGAGAGTCGTGTGGTTATGACGCTATTGTTAGCCTATTTTTTACAAAAACGGCTTCTACGGGGCCATAACGGAAGATACAAGGTAATGGAACCTTTTATACATTGTCGTGTTTCTTTAGAAATAAATAATGGACAAATGGAGTCTTTAAACGCCTCAGATGTGAAGTTATTCGCCGTCAAAGTGACGCCAAAATGAATGGGAGTCAATGGAATGCTAACAGCAGGTGATGGCTTGCTATCCAATGGCGGCCCCCATGGAAGCTACGCTTTCCGGATGCTGGCTTACCCCCTTGCTCTAAATCCCTCCTTTCCGAGAGCTTACTCTGCTCTGATTGGCCAGATGGCCCAGTCTGTTGTGATTGGTCTACCGTGTACAGCACCTGTCGGAAGCTTTCTTATACTGTCTATGGTCGGAAGCTACACTCCCATTACCATAACTGAACTGTAAAGACAGTAACGATGACCTTGATTTTACCATATCAATACGAGCGTGAGTCCGATGATGAAACATTAAAAGAACTAGTTATTCAAACCGAACCTCCATCACAAGGACGACTCAAGCAGGGCGTTTCTCAGTGATACGCTACTCAGTTTGAGGTACATTATGAGATGTTTCAACTGTAATTCCTCACCATCAGCATTAACAAGAGTATGTCCATCAACAAACCGATGTGTCTTTTTCAAATTATTTGCAGTGCACATGTGGGAACTGTATTAACTGCATCAATAACGGTGCATATGTTCGCCCAGCACTAACGTGAATGACTGATGTAGCAAATGTTTGTACAACAAATCTTGCTTCTGTAAGACTGAAAATACTGGTTGGGGCCTGGTCTAAGGAACAAAATGGCCCTGCTGGCTAATTAACATTCGACCTCCCCCATACAGCCTTTCTTCCCCTCAGAAACAACAAAGAACTCACACAAGAACATGGTTTAATGTGAATGTTTATCATTGACTGTTGTGTTTTTGGTGTCATTTGAAATGTCTCAAAGTGAGTGGTACAGATATCTCATATCCAGATAGATAAAATAAAAGGTAATAAGGTTTATAGAAGTTTAGAGAAAACTGGTTAAGCCATTTGAGGGCATGGTCTCCCCCAACCCCCATGTCACCTGGTCAGGAGGATAAAGGAAGGTGTGCTCCCTCTCTCTGGCCTCTCTTCTTTGCTGGTCACGAATGGAATAGGTGGTCTCTTTCTCTCTCTCTCTCTCTCTCTCTCTCTCTCTCTCTCTCTCTCTCTCTCTCTCTCTCTCTCTCTCTCTCTCTCTCTCTCTCTCTTTCTCTCTCTCTCTCTCTCTCTCTCTCTCTTTCCCTTTTTCTCTCTCTATCTCAGGTGCAAGCTGGGTAAGATTATTTGGTGTAACCAATGTATAACCATGCACTAGATATTTGAATTGATTGTGGAATTGATCTCTGATATCTGAAATATTAAATTGTAACGTGATTATTCTAACTGATTTTGATATTATTTTCATTGAAGAGTTAAACGGGATAGTCAAACATTCACTCATGATTAATGATCCACAGATATCATTAAAACCTTTCATTTATGGAGTCAGATGAAATAATGAGAGAATACATAACTAAATGTATTGCAAATTTAACCAACCAATACTTTGCATGAGTGAGGACAGAACACGTGATAACCTTCCCCGTGTATTGGCAAACCGGCAAAGTATTTTGAACACCTGGTAGAAAACATAAACATCAATAATTATTCATACTTACATGTTTTGATTCTGAGGAGCAAGCTCATCCAAATAAACTGGGTACTGACCTTACAGTCTATGGTACTGACCAGTTGAACTCTCAGTTAAAAACTCAGTTGAGATTTTAAAGGAAGTCGTCAGTAAAATGACGTGTTTGTGGGCTGGTCAAGTTGTTTGTGGGCGGGCAACATACAACATAGGTGGGCATTATGCAAATGTATCTTCTAGTGACGTAGAACCGTAAAGCAGTAGGATTCGAATAAAAAACAACTCATAAAGGCAGTTCAGAGTCGATTTTTTTCTTTTGGGAGACAATAACTTTATTTATCATGCACTTTTGACTTTACAACTTTGCGGAACGTTTACAAAATTTCAAAAACTTTTAGTCTTTTATGTTCAAACCGGACTCAGACAGTGACTGAGAAACTCAAGAAGAGGTGACAACATGAAGAATGCAACAGGACGTTTCAGGTTAGTTGATTAATTTATGTAGCTTATGTGTAGTTATCTTCTGGTCATTGATTAGCATTTTCTGTCTTGACAATCTATAAATCGTGATCAGGGGTCGGGGTTTATGTAAATGTATGTAAATTTTACATGTGATGTCACTAACCCTGGAGGAATGTCGTGTAGTCCTTAAAAAGTGATTTCTTTAAAAGCAAATATCTCCCTTTGCTTTGAACTTTGAGCATTGTAACTTTGCAGATGTTGTTTATGCTCAAACAGCAACATTACACACTAACTAAAGTTAAAAAAGTGAAATCATAATTAACCACCACTTTAAGTTAACAGTTTAGCATTTCTTGGCATTCTGTATCTTTCAAACCCACTTTTAATTACATCATGACTCACTAGCTGTCTTCCTTCAAGATTTGCCGTAGGAGGAATTCAGTACTAGAGAATGTGAAATTTATGTTTTTATAAATACACACATACCACCTACTAAAGAACGGTAAAGAACAGGCACACAGATAGAGGACAGTCCTAACATTAACCACAGCAATTTTAGATTCTGTAACTCAATCCCTCTAGTGTCACCAACTATCATGAAAAATATACCACCATTTTGAATTTTCTGAAAAAACTCCCCCTTGACCATCTGATTTTCACAAACATTTTAAAGATCTTCAGACCATGGTGACAAAAAAACATGGAATTCAAGTTTTTTTTGTCAAACCGTTCTCAAATAATGTGTGAACGAATTTGACGTAGAGCATGCCAAAATGGATGTGAGGCTGTATCTCCGCAATGCTTTAGTATTCAGAACAAACTTAGCACGTGTAATCACAAGCCTGACTTGAGGGTATATGCAATACCTTTTGCCACTGTGCCGCCTAGTGGTCTGGAGATATGAATAAATACATTTTTGCTTACAACGTCTGACCAGTTTGACAGAAAATTACAAAACTGGTCTCTTTAGATTCGAGGTGGCATGCCGAGTCAGACACGATATCAAATTCTCCCAAGTTGGCGATTTTGGGCGTCGGCCATTTTGAAATTTGTCGTAAAATGCTATATTTTACGAGCGCACTGGCGTATCGTTACAAAACTAGATGTGTGTCTTCGGAACGATTACCTGAAGGTTCCACTTTATTTCGATAGGCCACTTTAGACATTCTACTAACTATAAGTAACTTTGCATCTACATGTCAACTAACTATCATTAGAGTATTAGTAGACTGTAGTAGACTGTTAGGTTATGGTTTGGTGTTAGGGTTTGGGTTAGTAGAATAAGTTGACTTGTAGTTGCCAAGTTACTTATAGTCAGTAGAATATCTGTTGGGGGACCATCAAAATAAAGTGTTAGCAGATATTAAGCAGAGAGTATACTAATACTCTAATGAGAGTTAGTTGACATGTAGTTGCAAAGTTATTTATAGTTAGTAGACTTATAGTCTAAAGTGGACTATGGAAAGAAAGTGTTACCCGTTTTGGATAATAAAAATAAATAAAAAAACGTATTGAAACTGGTCTTTATATATTCCCCGAGTCATACCGAGAACATAGATACCAATTTTGCCATAGTCGGCTAAACTTCCTGTCCGCTATTTAGTTTTTCTTTAAAAAACTACTTAAACCGTTGTTCCGATTTCCACAAAAATGTAATTGTATCATCTTCAGACCATGCTGACAAAAACAAACAAAACATGGAATTCAAGTTGATTCATTAAACTGTTCTCGAAAAACACTCAAACGAATTCAACGGCAAATAGACATTAGGCTATATCTTTGCAACGCTTAAGTATATTCTGACCAATCATGGTGCGTGTTATGACAACTATGGCCTGAGGGAATCTGCAGAGTTTCACCACAGTGCCAACTAGTGGTCAGAAGATAAAAAAATGTTTTTTAATGTTTTTTTTACAGTTTTGAACAAAAATCATGAGACTAGTCTCTTTAGATTCGATGCAGCATGCCTATTATAATGAAACTGATTATAATAGATCATTTTCAGTCCATGTCGGAAAATAATTATGGATTTAGTGTCAATAGACAAAACTGGGATAATGCCAAACTGCATCTAAAGCTGTATCTCTGGAACGATTTGACATTTTGTTCAAATGTATGGGTCAAAGGTAATAAGCAATTATGTCACATTACAAGTGATTGTAGTATTTATGGGCGTTCAAGAATTTTGCTTAAAATGTCTCCAAATGTCTTTACTCATTTTTGCTTTTGGTCTGCCTTGATTTTTAGCTGGTTGGCCCCTTAATCTTGGCCTCTAGTTGGCCCCTTAATCGCTGCTTGCTCATTGCTATGCTGTTGTTAAGGCGTTACTAGGTTTTTTTTAAAGGTGGTTGGTAGGCGGAATAACTAGTAAAAACATTCACTTAAAAAAGCAACAGAATAATTCTCTTTAAAAAGTTGGTTTGATTGTTAATTGTTGGCTCACAAACCAACAGAGCTCTCCCAAAACACTTGTATTGTCTACCACCTTTATTTCAACTTCTTGTTCTTTGCTCTGTCTTGACATACTGGTTTTCCTGTTACCCATAATTCCATTTTCTGTCCTTATTCCCCACCTCTCTGACACTCCAGATTGTAGAACAGAATATCAAGTGCTCCTGCAACCTCACTTCCTGCCATTCATTGACATTTCCTCCAGGAAGCATCTGCTGGTCTTTCACGAAGCGGCCTGTTGGAAGGACAGAATAATACTGTGTTAGTCATGGGACATTCAACACCGCATTAGTCCCATGTGAGTTCTTGAAAACACACGCTGAGGTCAGTCAACACACATTTGAATCTGACAGTGTTGAGTGCGACATGTAAACAAAGGTATAGTACTACTGTAAAGAGCATTCCCTAATGCAATGAGCAATGCTTCCAGGAATTATTTTTCCCAGAGCTCTTTTGTCAAAGGATCCTGTTACAGACACAATAAGCAAGTTAAATAAATAGGAAAAGTCCTTGCTCAATGTTACACTTATCTTTATGCGGCACAACAGCCTGCTAGGCTAGATAGTTGTGATGTTTCCAAGCTACTGAAACCTAAAACCCTCAAGAAGGTGATGGGTGTGGATGAATGAACAGTTTATCAGACCTGTGCCAAGGAACATAGATTTTTCCTTTTGGCCTAAGCTCATCTATCACTCTACTGTGGGAGTCTGGAAGTGGGATTGTGTATTATGGAAGCTTTAGTTTCACCAGCAACCAATTTTGTTCATAGTTGCGATTGTTTTGCTTCGGCAGCACCACCACCCTAGAGGAAGTGAAAGGCTTTATCAAGGCTGAACAGACTTCCTGTGCTTGTTGTCTTGGGAGGGCCTCACAAGGGCAGCTAAGAAAGCCAAGGGAAAAAGCAGACATTGTCATTTAGTTCCAGCCAGAGAGCATTCAGGCAGGGAGGTCTAGACATGGAATTCTGGACAGCAGGATTATATCTTATGAGCTTTCTCAACATGGCATGTTGCTTGCCTGAATCATCCTACACTGTTCATTTGAACAAACTCTCATTCAATGCTGCTCAGAGCCATTGCCTACCTGGAAGTTTCCTGACCAACATTCCGAAAGAAAAGGAAATGGAAAAGATTCTGAAAACAATCTGGGAAAAGAATAACAAAACTGCCACGTCGTTCTGGATTGGACTAAAGAGGCGTAAAGGTGTCTGTGTTAGAAAAGATTTGCCTCTTAAAGGATTCTACTGGACGGTAGACAACAGCCCTGAGTCTGACGTTAAAATGTGGGAGACAGAACCTTTATCTACTTGTACAGATATTCGTTGTGGGCTGCTTTCAGTGAAATATGGTGATACTGCTGCAACAAGCAATGGGTTTGTCGATGACAGCTGCAAACAGGAACATCCTTTCATTTGTAAACGAAACGTTACGGTGAAGTGCCGTCGACCAAAAATACATGGCACACATGACAAAATCGACTACAGAAATGATACGGACACATGCCATGTTCATTGTGTTTCTGGTGCCAGATTCACATTAAAATGCTCAAAAGATCTAGAATGGACCGTGTTCGGCAACAAAACCATGGATATATCGCAACTCTGTGAGTGCAAAAAAGGCTACAGGAGGGATGCATCTGGAAGCTGTGTGGATGTAAACGAATACGGCAAATCTGTGCTGACTCAACCTACGTCTCTGCCTGAAGATGTCAGAACGAATGAGACTGATGTACACATTGAGGAGAGCGCTGGAGACGTTTCAAATATTATAGTGCCTGTGATTATAGCGCTGCTGATTTTCATCGTGCTGCTGGTAATCGTAGCGGCCATCGTGAAAGGCTGCATCAGGAGGAGGTCCACAAAACTGTCCCATAGGAAGGCGGAGGCTGTGGCTCTGAATGGATCCAGCTCCATGGAGAAGGTGAATGAAAAAGAGGAAACTTAAGTGGAAACGACTGTGCAAATGTGAAAGATAATTTGATGTGACACCTCTAGACCATGGAGGGTGCTTACTGGAAGATATTCCTCTCTCAGAACTTTCAGGTGTGAGGTCTAGAGGCACAAGAGCGCTGTATAATTACTGCCTTTAAATTTCATTTGCCATTCCGTCTGTTTTACTCTCACGGTTGAAATCAGGGTCTTTATGTTGATATGGATTAATCCTATCTAGGCCACATAGTTGGTAATTCGATTTCTGAGAAGCGTACTCTGTCTTTGTTTACTCGTTCATAGCTGATATTTGAATGCACCTGTGGAGATGTAAGAACTGTAGAAGACGTGGTAAGAAGATTAAAAGCGTTAGCCGGTTCACGGCTTTTCATCCAGTTTTGATGTTGTCTCTGTTCATTTAATCACACGAACACACACATAACTAACATTAACTAAAGATGAGCAATACATTTCTTCCAGTATTACATAATGTTAATAAAAATCATTGTTATTCATGTTAGCTCATGTCCATTGAAAAATCTTAACAAATACATATTTTGATTTGAATGGAACAAATGGAACCGTATTGTAAAGTGTTACTGAAGATATTGTGATAAAACTGTCATTGGACCTGTTTTCTAATTAAATATTACTGTTATGTTTCACAACATGAACGTTTTACCTGAGGAGTTATATAAATAAATGGATGTTTAAGCTGATGTAATACCACACGTAAATGCCTCTATTTCCTGACAGATTGAGCTGAAATAGGTGTCCTGAGAGATCACATTTGTTTCTGTGACTACCTGTAAACAGCAAGCAAGAATCCGACCACTGGCGTGGCTCTGGTGTGAGTTCGTGAGTGAGGTTAATATTGTTAAATTCCGTTTAGTGCCGCTAGGGGCGCTGAAATCACTTGCAGCAGGAGCACTCAGTGGTTGCATCCGAAACCGCATACTTCCCTATATAGTAGGCGAAAAACAGTATGTGACAAAAGAAGTAAGTCCGAATTCACAGTAGCCTACTTATAAAAGAGTAGTTAAAAAGTACCCGGATGATCTACTACTTCTGGCGAGATTCTGAAGTGTGCATAACAATAATACACTTTACTATCCCATGAGGTCACGGGAGAGGATTTATGAATGGCAGTGAATTGACGCAAATGACGCTGGTAGGTCACATGGCGAATGTAATACGTCCAGATTACATTACTTATTCAAAATAAATAAGTAGCCTGCCTACTCAAGATAGGCTATGGTATGCGATTTCGGACGCAGACAGTATTTTTTGGTTTGTGGGCAAAATGGAAATGGGCTTGAGTACTGATAACTTTTTTATTTTATATCATTCTTTAATCATTTAAAATATATTTGTAAAAAGTACTATTCTTGTCTTTATTCTTATTAAGAGAAAAGGTATTGAGTGCACCTTTAACAAAGAAAATAGGCTATAATAATTAATATTTTTGAAAAGGTGAAACAGGTAGGGGCTAAGTATATCACATTTTTGTGTAAACTATGATCATGGTGAGGTTTTGTTAATATTTCACAATTCAAAAGCATAATTTAATAAATATAGGCTACAGATTGTGGGTGAAATGAATTACACTAAGGATTAGCCATAGATCAGCCTTGTATTAGACATATTCCCTTCAGAGGCACAAACAGAAGTACAGCAATGGAAACGTTTCTCACAATCTTCAGATCAGATCTCACCTTCACTGTCAGGATCAGGCTTACAGTCAAACACATAACATTTAGAGTTTAGTGAATTTCCCAAACCTTCTCATTCAACGGTTTCACTTGAAATAGAATATTCTACAATGAACCTGTGCCATATATAGGCTATATAAAAAAAGTGTAGGCTAGTCCTTTTTTTTGGGGGGGGGGGGGGGGGGGGGGGTCAACTTAACACTTATTTAACAACAACAAAAAATAACATTAACATTAAATGTTGAAAAACGTTCACTGACCAAAACCCGAAAACTGTAGCATTGTTTTGTTCCTGCTTTGCGAGCACAAGTATCCTATCCTTCAGAAAATACAAATCAGGTTTTATCACATAGGCTAATACACTGAGAGTGCAAGACTCCCCCTCCGTTTTATTCCATTTTAAACAGCATTAAAATATTTGGCTGTGGATATTTCTTTTCTTTTCTTTTTATCTGAGCGTCACACATTATTTCCATATCGACATAGCCTACTTTCTAATAGCTTCCATTAAAACGTCAACATATGCAGCGGTCGGGAACCTTACGGCTCGTGAGCCACCCTTTACCAATAAATGATCAATAAAAAAAATGGACACATCAATAGAGATCAGCTTTCTGCAGAAAATGCAACCAATTACAACTATGTTGTAGGCTACCTACCGAAGTTAATGAAAAGAAAAGTTTAGAATAAGCTAATAATATATTTCAAGTTGTAGGCAGTAGCCTACGGGCCAAAGTGCGTGTTCAGTGGGGTTCGAGCGTCACAACAGCGATCATATAGAGCTCCTGCCCTCAGATTCAAGCAGCTAACTTGTTTGTGGTAAAGGTGAAAACTATTTTTAGAATAGCAGCGAAAATGTAAAAATAGGCTATTAGTGACTGGACTGAAACATATCATTTTATTGAAACTGGTGCTGTGCCAAGAGACATTTCTGCTACTGACAGAATGATTTCTGCGCACGCTCCGAGCCGAACATGGACAAGTAGCCTACCCACAGAATGTGTCAAAACGCCCACCTTGGTGAGTATTCACGTATTCGATGTAAGCACTGCGCGTTGTTCTTCGCTCACTCACTCACTCACAAGAAGAAGAGGATTTATACGACTCAGGTGGTAACTCAAACTCACAGTGAAAGCCCTGCACAATTCATTCCATATTGCAACTTGTTTATTGTTTGTTGCATATTTGTTTGTTTTCAGTTGTCTATGGACCTAATAAATGTACTATTATTGAAATGGTGTATATATATATATATATATATATATATATACACACACCATTTCAATAATAGTACATTTATTGTGTGTGTGTGTGTTTATATATATATATATATATATATATATATATATATATATATATATATACACCATTTCAATAATAGTACATTTATTAGGTCCATAGACAACTGAAAACAAACAAATATGCAACAAACAATAAACAAGTTATAGGCTATATTGGCTGGAAAAATGCATTAACCAGGATAAACAAAAATGGCTCTTTGGTCAAAAACGGTTCCCGACCCCTGAATGTTTAACTGAAATGTCATGCGCATTCAAATGCACATTAACTTCTGATTAAGCATTATATGATCTAATAATGAAAGTTATTATAAAGTCTGACCAATAAAAAATAAAAACATATACTGCAATGACAACAGATAACAAAAGTTTCATGCTGCAATACAGAATCCTACATAGTTGTAGTTCTGGATGTGCAGGTGCCATTCCTGTACGTGCTGTCCGATTCCAGATTGTCCGGCTGAAAGTCATCCACACTGTATCCTCGACTCTTCAGAGCCGTGGCATAGTAATCTATGGGCTCCTCCGTGGCGTTTTCCCACCATCGGAGGCATAAAATCCTCTGGAAGGAGCGTCTGAAGTTGTCCGACAGGAATCCGTACAGGATGGGGTTGGCACAGCTGTTGGCATATCCCAAAATCACAGCCAGCTGACTGAGAGTGGCATTGTGCTGCTGGACGAACACGCTCACCAGCTGCACGATGTGAAAAGGCATCCAGCAGATCACGAACACTGTCACCACCATCATCACCATCAGTGTGATCTTCCTCTCGGACTTTTTGCGCTGCTGCCAGCCCGCTTTCAACGCGACCACCCGCATCTTCACTATGATGAGGATGTAGCACATGCATATGGCAATGACAGGGAAGAGAAAGCCCATCAGAAAGGCGTATATGACAAACACAGCCATCCACTGACGCTCGGGCTCAGGCATCTGCATGTTGCAAGCCACCGATCCGTCAGAGTTGGGTGCAGTGGTGGAGAAGATGATGATGGGTAGGATGACCAGGATGGAGAACATCCAGACTCCTAAGTTGACCATTTTGGCGATGGTGGGTCTCCGGTACCGGGCGGCTTTGATGGGATGCACCACGGAGATGTAGCGATCAATACTCAACACGGTGAGACAATAGATGCTGGTGAACATGTTAATGGCATCAACACTTAAAACCAAACGACACAGCAGCGAACCAAAGGGCCAGTGATGAAGTAAAGAAGAGGTGACTAAAAAGGGCACACTTAACATGAGTAACTCATCCGCGATCGCCAAGTTCAAAATGTAGATGTTCGTCGCAGTTTTCATCTTTGCATACCTAAAGATCACATAAATCACCATCGAGTTCCCACAGAGTCCCACCAGACACACCACGGAATAGATGAAGGAGATGAAGATCGCGCTGCTGCCGTGAGAATCCGCGTTATGCGTCTCGTTGCTGGAGGAGTTTAACAGATATAAACCATCCTCCAGGTTCTTGAAGGTGTCGTTGGGCAGCATTCCGACACTGCTTTGAGTCTTCTATGGATGTAAAGTATAGAAATACGAGCTCAAAAGATGCGCACATTGATGCCTCGCGACTCCGGAACGCACATCCCGACGCTGCGGCGATTTCAGCACCATGGACAGTTACTCCACATCCACATTCACAGACGTCACGCGTGTAACATGACGCCATCGGCTGCTGGTGTGTTTGACAGCGTGTCTGAGAAACAAAAATAGTTTCCTGACGACACCTAGGGCCTCTTTTCAATGTCCATATAAATGCATAATGATTAAAAAAAGAAAAGAAGAAGCCATTGGCCTATCAAATAAAGAAATTCAAACAATCTTTTGTCTTTCCTGTTGTCTAAGTTGAATTAAAAAATCACTCTGATAGCTTATATGTTTATTAGTATAGTTGGGACGAACTTTTCTTCTTCTTCTTTTTGCCTTCGTTTTTGTTATTATTAGTAACATCTTCAAATGTGGAAGAAAAAGAAAAAAATTAAACTGATCGTTTTGGTCTGTGAATAAGGAGATTTCCTGACCTGGCATGTTCTTAACACTGTAACGGAACTGTTCAGAGCACCCTGGAAATAACTGTGTATATTTATGTTTAGGATAATATTTATTAGAAACCCAACCTATGCTCATGCAGTCACACACCCAGTTTCAAGAAAGAAAATTTCATGTTTAATTTTCATTGTTACTTGCCAATACTTTGTAATTATTAGTGACATTTACTAGCAATTTCGGAGGCCAATTTTCTTTCCCAGTGCAGACAGACTGAAGTTAATGCTCTGTTTACAGTGTCAAAAGAACAGGAAGGCTTAGTTTCCAAACTGGTTGTTTAAAATTCATAGCTCGTCTTAATGCCCCTTCCCTCCAAAATTGAATAAAACACATTGTTCATCTTATATGACAAAGCAAGAGGTTTTACAAAAGGTCCACTGAATAAATGAAAGGCTCAGTATTTTGAGTCTGGAGTTATTCAAGGGAACCCTGATATGGGCATCTTTTGTGATTGTTGCCATATTCTTTATACACTCTTCCAATATTGCACAACATGCCTTAAAATAACAACAAAGCGTGAAGAAGCAGCTTATCTGTGCTTATTTCTGGCACCACCTAGTGATGGATCCAGATCTAAAGAAAATAATCCAGCTGCAATGAAATTGAATGCTTTTCGAGGGACTAGAGGGGAAAAAACAGTTCCAGATCCATATAACATCAACTCTGAATGTGTATATGACACTTTTATCCATATTTATATATATTTTTCTCTGTACTGCAAATCCTTAGAAGTGAAGTGACGTGTAATAGGCTATGTGGATTTTCATTTTTTTTTATATTTGGAGGCCATTTGAGTTTAGTGAACTCATTGTCATGTTCAAGAAACCAGTTTGAGATGATTTGAGTTTGTGACATGTAACATTATCCTGCTGGAAGTAGCCCTCAGAAGATGATACACAGGGATGGACATGGTCAGCAACAATACTCAGGTAGGCTGTTGAGTTTAAATGGTGCTCAATTGGTATTAAAGGGCCCAAAGTGTGCCAAGAAAGTATCCCTGACACCATTACACCACCAGCAGCCTGAACCATTGATACAGTCAGGGTGGATCCATGCTTTCATGTTGTTTAAGCCAAATTCTGTCCTATCATCTGAATTGTCACATCAGAAATCGAGACTCATCAGACCAGGAAACTTTTTTTCCAGTCTTCTACTGTCCGATTTTGGAGAGCCTGTGCATTTGTAGGCTCAGTTTCCCGTTCTCAGCTGACAGCAGTGGCAGTGGTGTATCTTCTGTTGTTGTAGTCCATCTGCTTGAAGGTTGGACGTGTTGCTAGTTCAGAGATGCTCTTCTGCAGACCTCGGTTGATGAGTTACTGTTATAACAATAATAATAATAATAATAATACATTTTATTTTCTATAGCGCTACACAAAAATACAACAATATAAAAGCATTCATAAAAGATAAGTACATTGAAATATACAATACAAAAATAAAATGTTATCAAATAAATTGCATAAGTAAGTGGTATAGAAAAAATAGAAGTAATCAAATAAAAGCTATACTCTAAAAAAGTACGTTTTGAGAAAGCTTTAAAAACACAGAGATTCCGCTTGCCTAATCTCAGAGGGCAGAGAGTTCCATAGTTTTGGAGCAAATGAAGAGAAAGCCCTATCACCCATAGATCTTAAACGATTTGGCGGGACAGTTAAAAGACAGGCTTCGAAGGAGCGGAGATCCCGCGTTGGTATGTAGGGGATTAAGTGTTCTGACAAATATTGAGGAGCAAGACCATGCAAAGCCTTATAAGCAAGCGTGTGAATTTTAAAATCAACCCGAAACCTGACAGGGAGCTAATGTAAGGACTCCAAAATAGGAGTGATGTGATCCCTATAGTCCTGGTCAGGATTCTGGCGGCGAAATTGAAAGCGTTTTTAACAGTAAACGATTTGGAGACAGTGATTCGTGCATTTATTTCCTCCAGGCTGGATTATTGTAACTCACTGTACCTTGGTGTGGCTAAGTCCTCCTTATCCCGCCTACAATTGGTACAAAACGCTAGGGAACATATTTCGCCTGTTCTTGCTTCACTTCATTGGTTGCAAGTTGAATACAGTGTTAAGTTCAAGGTTTTGTTGTATGTGTATAAGAGGTTAAATACAGGCTCCTAACTCCATTACAGATCTTCTTCTCCACCGGAAATGTTCTAGGCCCTTAAGGTCTTCAAACAAACTGATGCTGACTGTGCCACAAGATAGATTGAAGTTAAAGGGTGATCGTGCCTTTTCTGTTGCTGCTCCACGTCTGTGGAATGATTTGCCGGGACACTTAAGGCTGTCTTCCAATGTTGATAGTTTTAAATCCTCACTAAAGACTTTTTTTTTTTTTTTTTTGGTTCAATGTAATTTTATGAATTTGTGTGTGTTCCTGTGTGTTTTTGTATTTATGTATTTTATTGTCTGAAGTGATTGCACAGCACTTTGGTCAGCAGTGGCTGTTTTAAATAATAAAAGTGCCTTGCCTTGCCTTGAACCAGTCTGGTCATTCTCCACTGACCTCAACAAGGCTTTTTCGCCCACAGAACTGCCAATCACTGGATATTTCCTCTTTTTCAGACCATCTATCTATAAATTACAGAAACGTCTGTCTGTCTGTCTGTGTTATTCGCATATCTCTCGAACCGTTAGTCCGATGGATTTCAAACTTGACAGGTGTCTTGCTACGGGCACGAGTAAGTGCAGTGCCAAGTTTGACGTTGTTTGGATGAGAAATTCAAAAGATATCGTTAAAAATACCAGTAAAAGAAGCCCCAAGAAGGTTGTGGTTTAAAAATAAACATTCTGACATAAACACTCTGTCAGCTACACTGTTTACTTCTGAATATTATATTTTATTCACGGCCATCATTTGTAGTAGCCTATTCACAAACTGTTTGCTCAAGCGTAGCATTTTTTCTGAGTTCACTGTGTAGCCTGCTCCCTGAAATCTGTATTGTAACAATGAGCACTCAAACACACCAAACCAACAATTACTAAAAACACACACAAAAACTGATTTTGCACGGGCACTTTGCACTGCTCCTTGAATCACGATGCGCTTATTAATTTGTGGATGTTATCTGAATCTGTAAGTCAGCTATGCTGTTTACTTCTGAATATTGTTTACTTCTGAATATTATATTTCATTCTGGTGCACTTAACGTTATCGCTATTGTGTAATAGTAGCCAGTGTTGTGTGTAACGCGTTACAAAGTAACGCGTTACAGTAACGTAACTACTTTTTCGGGTAAAAAGTAGTGTAACGCGTTACTACTAAAAATTTGGTAACGAAACGTAGTTCCTTTTTCAATTCGGCGCAACGTTACTTTTCCCATGGATATATTTGACAGCGACACTGCCTCAGCTGCGCGCTTGAGAGAAGAGAACTGTTGAGAACTGAAGAAAACGATTTAGTTTCATTTTTATGTTTAAATTAAATAAAATAAAAATTTTGTTTGGAGACATGATTTTGACCACTTTATTAAGTTTGTTTTTGTAGAAAACCTGTATTTAAAGTGAATTTCGTTTTGTATTAATTGTATCTTAATTTTAATCAATGTTTTATCAACCAATTGCCTGAATTTAATAAGAAGTAAATTAAAGAAAACTATTTAGTTTCATATTTATGTTTAAATAAAATAAATAAATAAATAATTTAATCTATGTTGATTATATGAAAAGTGAAAAGCATGAGTAAGATCATAATTTTGTGCAATATATCGGGAGATAAATGGAGTGGGCAGACATGATTTAGACCACTTTATTAAGTTTGTTTTTGTAGAAAGACTTTCTTTAAAACGAATTTCGTTTTGTATTAATTGTATCTTAATTTTAATCAATGTTTTACCAACCAATTAATTGCCTGAATTTAATAAATAAGTAAATATGGCATGCAAAATAATCATGACGGCACCAGCGCGTGAACTGGAGCTCGTCTCCATACTGTAAATGAACCGAAACTCAGATAAGCTATACTTGTCTCACAGACCTGAGAAATATATAGAAAGCTTGAATATGTGTACTTTTAAACAAAATATATTTTTTTCTCTCAAAATCTCTTTTTTTTTCTCCTACTCCCTTGATAGAGTGAGTCGTATGTCTGAAAACTAAGCTTATGTCTTCTTTATCATTTTGTCCTATGCTATCAAGATGCGATTCACACCGGTGTTAGAGAGCAGAAGCGCTTTATTGGCTGTTGCCGAAATTTAAAGTTCGGTGGATAGGGGGAGCGGAGCGGAGAGAAGTGGCGCGGGCGAGCTGCTCATCGCGGAGTGTCGCACTCTACCCCATGATGCAGAGTCGGCTGAGAATAAAAGTTGCCGCACACAGCAGCGCCAATGAGAAGGACTTTTTTTCTTTCGAAATTGATACTATTTTTTTATAATAAAGAGCACAAAATAATTACCTGTTATGTCCTCCATTGTATAACTTTATGTCTACATATTTAGGAACAGATATTGGGTTCTGCCCAAAGTCAAGCAACATAAAAGTAACGTAAAAGTAACGAGTAACGTAAAAAGTTACTTTCCAAACGGGGTAACTAAGTAAAGTAACGGATTACTTTTTTAAAAAGTAACGAGTAACGAGCAAACACTACTTTTTAAAAGTAACTTCCCCAACACTGATAGTAGCCTATGCTATTCACCAGCTAAACATATCCTATTCAATGCGTTCACACAGTCTCTTTCACGGGCATCATTTGTAGTAGCCTATTCACAAACTGTTTGCTCAAGCATAGCGTTTTCTCGGAGTTCACTTTGTGCTTTCTACCATGCACAAATAAAATTGTCACTGAACTTTTGCTGTGTAATTGTAACAATGAGCACTCAAACACACCAAACCAGTAATTACTAAAAACACACACAAAAACTAATTTTTCACGGGCATTTTGCACTAGTTCTCTGTAAACCCTATGGTTGTGCATGAAAGTCCCAGTAGATCAGCAGTTTCTGAAATACTCAGACCAGCCCATCTGGCACCAACAACCACGCCACGTTTAGAGTCACTTAATGACTTTCTTTCTCACCTTTCTTCCCCATTCTAATGCTCAGTTTGAACTTCGTCTTGACCATGTCTATATGCTTAAATGCATTGAGTTGCTGCCATGTGATTGGCTTAGATATTTGCGTTAATGAGCAGTTGAACAGGTGTACCTAATAAAGTGGCTGGTGAGTGTGTTTGTGTATATAATTAAAAACAATGTTTGCATTGCATTAAAGACGCCTAATTTGGTGGACGTAACTTTAAATTACAGTCAATCTTTCAAAGGTCAATGGAATTTTGGGATATTTAATCATCAGCTGTGAGCAAACATTTATATTTATTCATTTAGCAGATGCTTTTATCCACAGTGACTTACAAATGAGGAACACAAACAATTTGTCATCCGTCTGATCTGTAAGAAAACATAGATGTCGCTTGAAAGCAAAGTTAATGGTCAACTGGATTCTATTCGTAAAGGAAGACACCTGGTAAGACATGTTTGACATGTTAAATAACCATTTCACGCTGGAATAATTTGACCATTTTCATCTCCAAGACACTCCATTTCAAAATGCTTGCACCTTGAAAATAGGATGAGATTGCAAAATTCTGAAACACTTTTGTTAGAATTTGAGTGATACCTCATTTTTTCCTCACAGATGGAGACTTGTGTTGTCCTTGAAATGTAATGAGCTCAGTCAGAGCACAACATGTGAGGAGCAGATGGCTGTCTTCACACTCTTCTCTCTGAGCCTCTCTCCATCTCTCTCTCTCTGAACTGGAGAGGAGCCAGATCATTCAGCAGGTGTTTTCTTTCTTTCCATCTAGTTAAGACCAGCGTTTCTGCCGAGTGTCATATAAGGTGACCTGAATGCTTCAAATAGGGATTTCAGACATCGGATACAGCTGTTCGGGTCCAGCTGTTAGAACCTTAATTAGTTAGAACTTTGATTTAACTAGTCAGTGAATTAATAAATCAACTGATTAATCATTGATTCACATTGTTTGTCACTTAATAAATATGTAGAATTCTAGTTAGAGTTTGTTCTAAATCCTAAGTATTAAACTTCTGCTAATAATTTAGTCAAACTTCCGACTCCAACTCTGGAGGGAAAAAAGCATCTCACTCCACTGATGATCAAATGTATTGTGATTAAATGAAAGTATTCGCAAACAACATGTAAATCGCCAAAAAATCATTATATTATAGTAGATGTTTGACCAGAGACCAGAACTGCATGAAGTCCATGAAGGTTGTTTACTTTTGAGCTGCATGAACCAGCTGACCATCTGCTACTGAGATGAATGAGAATCTGCAGGTACTAAACAAAACGAAACGCAGCTCTTATGCAGTCCAAAACCTAAGCTTACATACAGTCATGGTCAATTATTGGCACTCTTGGTAAATACTCTTTTATTCAAAACATTTGCAAAAAAAACTTTTATTGAAGTAAAACAATTTAAATTGGGGAGAAAAATCACATTATGAAATAAATGTTTTTCTCCAAAACACGTTGGCCACAATTATTGGTACCACTAGAAATTATTATGAGTAAACTATCTCTGAAGTATATTCCAATTCAGATTTAAAAAGTTTAGTACACCAGGGTGACTAGGAATATGAAATTGTCTAGCCATTACTGAAGGCTAAATTCCCTTAATTATCCATCAAAATGAGTAAAACCAAAGAATATAGTTCTGATGTGCAGCAAAAGATTGTCGAGCTTCACAAAATAGAAAGTGGCTGTAAGAAAATAGCTAAAGCATTGAAAATCCCCATTTCCACCATCAGGGCAATAATTAAGAAGTTCCAATCAACTAAAGATGTTACTGGAATCTGCCTGGAAGAGGACGTGTGTTTATATCATCCTAATGCACGGCGAGGAGGAGAGTTTGAGTGGCCAAAGACCCTCCAAGGATCACAGATGGAGAATTGCAAAGATTAGTTGAGTCTCGGGGACAGAAAAAAAATCAACATCACCTCAAACTGTTTAGAGGGTTTCAAGAAAAATCCTCCTCGCTCATCCAAAAATAAACTCCAGCATATTTAGTTGTCAGACACGACTGGAACTTCAAAAGGGACCTGTTTTTATGGTCAGATAAAAAAAAATAAAAAAAAAGCTTTTAGGCAGTAAACCCACCAGATGAGTTTGGTACAACAGGGATAAAAAGTACCCGATGCCCACGGTTAAATATACTGCTGGATCTTTAATGTTGTGGGCTTATTTTTTTCCTGGAGGTCCTGGACATCTTGTTCAGATACAGTGAGGAAAATAAGTATTTGAACACCCTGCTATTTTGCAAGTTCTCCCACTTAGAAATCATGGAGGGGTCTGAAATTGTCATCGTAGGTGCATGTCCACTGTGAGAGACATAATCTAAAAAAAAATCCAGAAATCACAATGTATGATTTTTTAACTATTTATTTGTATGATACAGCTGCAAATAAGTATTTGAACACCTGAGAAAATCAATGTTAATATTTGGTACAGTAGCCTTTGTTTGCAATTACAGAGGTCAAACGTTTCCTGTAGTTTTTCACCAGGTTTGCACACACTGCAGGAGGGATTTTGGCCCACTCCTCCACACAGATCTTCTCTAGATCAGTCAGGTTTCTGGGCTGTCGCTGAGAAACACGGAGTTTGAGCTCCCTCCAAAGATTCTCTATTGGGTTTAGGTCTGGAGACTGGCTAGGCCACGCCAGAACCTTGATATGCTTCTTACAGAGCCACTCCTTGGTTATCCTGGCTGTGTGCTTCGGGTCATTGTCATGTTGGAAGACCCAGCCTCGACCCATCTTCAATGCTCTAACTGAGGGAAGGAGGTTGTTCCCCAAAATCTCGCAATACATGGCCCCGGTCATCCTCTCCTTAATACAGTGCAGTCGCCCTGTCCCATGTGCAGAAAAACACCCCCAAAGCATGATGCTACCACCCCCATGCTTCACAGTAGGGATGGTTTTCTTGGGATGGTACTCATCATTCTTCTTCCTCCAAACACGTTTAGTGGAATTATGACCAAAAAGTTCTATTTTGGTCTCATCTGACCACATGACTTTCTCCCATGACTCCTCTGGATCATTCAAATGGTCATTGGCAAACTTAAGACGGGCCTTGACATGTGCTGGTTTAAGCAGGGGAACCTTCCGTGCCATGCATGATTTCAAACCATGACGTCTTAGTGTATTACCAACAGTAACCTTGGAAACGGTGGTCCCAGCTCTTTTCAGGTCATTGACCAGCTCCTCCCGTGTAGTTCTGGGCTAATTTCTCACCATTCTTAGGATCATTGAGACCCCACGAGGTGAGATCTTGCATGGAGCCCCAGTCCGAGGGAGATTGACAGTCATGTTTAGCTTCTTCCATTTTCTAATGATTGCTCCAACAGTGGACCTTTTTTCACCAAGCTGCTTGGCAATTTCCCCGTAGCCCTTTCCAGCCTTGTGGAGGTGTACAATTTTGTCTCTAGTGTCTTTGGACAGCTCTTTGGTCTTGGCCATGTTAGTAGTTGGATTCTTACTGATTGTATGGGGTGGACAGGTGTCTTTATGCAGCTAACGACCTCAAACAGGTGCATCTAATTTAGGATAATAAATGGAGTGGAGGTGGACATTTTAAAGGCAGACTAACAGGTCTTTGAGGGTCAGAATTCTAGCTGATAGACAGGTGTTCAAATACTTATTTGCAGCTGTATCATACAAATAAATAGTTAAAAAATCATATATTGTGATTTCTGGATTTTTTTTTTTAGATTATGTCTCTCACAGTGGACATGCACCTACGATGACAATTTCAGACCCCTCCATGATTTCCAAGTGGGAGAACTTGCAAAATAGCAGGGTGTTCAAATACTTATTTTCCTCACTGTACATGGTCTCATAGATTCTAGCAAATACCAACAAATAAAATAATCAACCTGACGGCCTCTGCTAGAAATCTTATAATGGGTCGTGGCTGGATCTTCCATCAGGACAATGATCCAAAACAAACATCAAAATCAACACAAAAATGTGTCAAAATGAAGCTTCTGCAATGGCCGTCAGAGCTGTTATCTTGGCAAAAGGTGGTTGAAAAAAACACCATTAATTAATGGGGGCCATTAATTGTGGCCAATGTGTTTAAACATTTATTTCATAAAGAGATTTTCTTTGTTCATATTTACCAAGGGTGTTGATATTTTTTACCATGATTGTACATCTAACAACAATACTATCTTTATGCCATCAGGAAATGATACCATTCAAAATATTATTTTTTTAAAATAAATAAATACTTTTAATTAATAAAAAACTAAAAGTAATTAATATTTGTACACCAAATCAGCATATCAGAATGATTTCTGATGTGAAACTGAAGACTGGAGTAATGGCTGTGGGAAAAAAAAATTAACAATATTTCACAATATTACCATTTTTACTTTATTTTTGATCAAAGCTGGTCACCTTGGTCAGCTTAAAAAACGTTTTTTTTAGAAACAAAAAAAAATCTTACCGCCACAAACTTTTGTGCATCTATTAATTATAACAAGTTTCTGCATAAAACTGAGGTTAAAGTTCTAATAGCTGCAGCAATAAATGTAAATGTCTTATTTACTCAAAAAAATACATTTGAAATATTAAAGAGAGTAATATTTTTAATGTAATGAAATAAAGTATTAAAATGAATTTAATACAAAAAATATTAAAAACATGACTATTATTTTGGCTTTTTACCAAAATATTTACTATTGATACTTCTCTGGAGTACAACAAGAAATAAAGAAATAATTATGTTTTAGTTTAGTATTATAATGCATGGCTGGATGATAGATTTCCACACCTTCAGTTATGTAGTTTCACAAACTCTTATTTTAAAAATTTAAACTGATTGCATGCAATGAAATTAAGTTAAGACAAAAAATGTGTTGCATTAGCTCATAAACGTAAAAATTTACGACTCAGAGTTCTGAAGTTCCACTGCAATCCTGTAGTCCTCGAGCGCCTGCTCCGTCCACCCCAGACGACCCCGGACATCAGCCCGCAGCTTATAGAGAAGAGCATCTCCAGGCTGCAGCACTAGAGCTTCAAGAAACGCACACACACACACACAGAGAGAGATGTGTTAGAGCAAAATAACACTCTCAGCTTTTACCAACCTGTCTCCTGTTTTACACTGAGGTGTATCATTTGTGTCGTCTTCACCACAACATCTTTGTTCTCACGCAGAGACTGACATTAATATTAGGCTACCGCACAACACACAGTGCTTATTCAAGACTGAAACATCAGGCAAAAGAGAGCAAAACTTTTTAGTTCACACAAGAGGGACAATTTGCGAGCAATTTGCCATCTCCATTAGCATAAATTACCATCACTCGGCTGGTACCTTTACAGATGTTATTTTGCTTCACTGGCCTTGATTCGAGTGAGATAATATATAAAAACTCATTTTTAGGGCTTACAGGATAAGTGTTCAATGTGTCTATTTACAGCTAACTAAATTATACTGTTTGAAACGGCATGCTGAAATAGCAAGTGATTACTCCATTCACAGAGAACACACTCATTAGATACCGAGGGCCATCTGTTTCCTAATATCCCACCTGTTTCAGCCGCAGACAGAGGGAATTAGGAATGGACTCTAAGAACCTCTGGTTTTTCATCAGAAATGCTTGCACATCCTTGCGTTCGACTACATAAATATGCAGCCTGCCAAGAGGAAATCTATAATTAGTTTACACTGTAACCATAGTAACCACCTGTCTCTTGTTATACAGAAGTAAAGGGACATGGCTGCTGTATTTGTTTTCATTGTTTTTTTCGGGTTTTTTTTTGAGGCAGCCATGTGTTCACACCATAGACAGTAAGGTTCACACCCATCCTGCTCTGGTCCTCTCGTGTGTGAAGGTGTGCGCTGATAGCATCCATCTGCCTCACACACACACACACTCAGACACGCTCGCTCGCTCACTCGCTCACTCACTCGCTCACTCACTCACTCACTCACTCTATGTAGTCAGTGTTTGGACTTTCAGTTTAAAGTCAGCTGGTTTAGACCAAGAACTGCCTGGTTTGACTGACCAACCACTGTTTGCTTTGTTTTTGTGTGCCGTATAGGGGTGGTTGCAACTGAAATTATACCACAATGACTAATGAGGAAATATATTAATTCAAATAATGCTAAAAAATATGTGAATGATTGAAGAGAAAATACTGAAAAGTAGTAGATGATAAAAATAATAAGCACTGAATGATTACTGATAATGATAAGCACTATCATTGATAAGCACTGATAACAAAAATAATGAGCACTGAAAACAACATATGCATTACCATTTAAAAGTTTGGGGTAAGTAAAAATGTTTTCAAAAGAAATTAAAACTTTCATTCAGCAAGGAAGCATTAAATAAGAATAACAGGGTATATACAGGTGTCACGATTTGGTTTTGTTTCAAGTTTAATGTCAGTCATGTGATTCATCCACGTGTTACATTTTAAGACCTCAAGTTTAACCGTTATATCGGCGACACCTTACACTTACTATATATTGATTGTAAGATAGCACAACTAAACAGTCTTAGTTTGTGATAACTCCTTATCAATGCAACGGAAGGGTGGGAATGAAGCACAAGATAATTAATTGAGAGACTAACCCAATGCAAGGTTTATTAGAAAGAGAGACCAGAATTAGACCAATAAACAAAACAATTGAGAAAACTTATTGAATAGGGAAAATAAACTTCTCCAAGCTAAAGGGACAATGAGTTTACAAAGTATATTCAAAAGATGTATTTGTAACATCAACTCTTACATCAACAGTCTGTAAACCATAGCTCTTTTGTGGTATACACTTCTCATGACAAACACCTGACTGGTCAGACAGTTTACCTGTGATTACTACGGAGTGCTTGATTTGATGCACCAGAGCAGAGTGTCAGTAGGGGTGAGCACGAATATTCGATCTGTAATTATTATTCGAAAAATAAAATACTATTTGAATTTCACTACATTGCTTTGCTTTCAGAAACATCCCCAAACTTTAATGGTAGTTCACACACACACACACACACACACACACACACACACACACACACACACACACACACACACACACACGTAAAACGACATGAGGGTGACCAGAAATTACAGAAATTTAATTTTGGGGTGAACTAAACCTTTTAACCAAGTGAAGTGTATTCTTTTTCCCAATAACAAACTCTTTCTGAATTGACCCTTCGCTAAGTCACGCCCGAAAACCGCCACAGGCCAATCTTGGCTTAGCAACCGTAACTAGGCGAGGGAGGTCTGGCAAGCTTTCGAGCGAGAGGGAAACATGCCACGTTGTGCGTATGGATTGTGCAAATCTGATACCCGGTATCCTAAAAGTTTGGACGGGGTGGTGGATTTTGTTCCCTTCCCGAAACCTAAAACCCAAGGGGAGAAATTGCCGGGCGTCATCTTCATTTATATAGCGCTTTTAACAATGTAGATTGTTCCAAAGCAGCTTTACATTGATAATAGGAAATTAAAAGTAAAGTGTTTTGGCTTTATAGCAGCTCTAGAATAAAGTTATTGTCCAGCTCGTGGATCAAGCAGTGTGATTAAAGGCAAGACGGAGGCTCACTGACATAATTTAACGTTACTTAAAAATATATTTCAGCATTTTGTTAATCGACGGCCAAACTAGTAACGTTACCCCAATCCGATCGCGACTCTCCCGGTGTTAGTTCTAGTAAAAGTAAAAGGTAGTTAGTAAAAGGAGGGAACATCAGGGGGCTTGCCGGAGATCTACAAGGAAAAGTTTGGTATGCAAACTTAATCAGTTCATAACAGTAGTCACTATGTGACCCACGACGTGTGAGCAGTAACGTTAGCCTGGCGCACTACAAATATAAGCGGGAGAATGTTATCATTGCAAAGTGGTCAGGCTAATGTCTTGTGTTTATTCCACGATACATATGGATAAGCTGTTTGATTTATAAATATTAGAATATTTTCACATTTCATTTACCCTGCTGTGCATGCACAAAGCTGTTCCTCAATTTGTGTGTTTCCCATTTGAATGGTCAGCGTATGAGGCGCTGCTGCTTGCACTGGGACCTAACGTTATAGACTTTAGCTTCAATTTTGATGAAATTATTCTCTAATCATTTGCATATTATGTCGTGGATATAGCCCTCGAATGCATACTGCAGTCTTGCTCTCTCATATTTTCACCTGTCCGCCAAAAATGACTAATTATCTCCTTAGGAATGTCTGAAACCAGTGCATACATACTGTAATAGACGTGCCAGGCGCAAAAGCTTGACAGGCGTAGCAACAGTAACTAAGGAGGGCGGGGCTTAGCGAAGGGTCAATTGCTTATTAGAACCTGAAGTGTCATTAAAAGCAAATAATTTGCAAATATCCCCTCCGGACATCACTTTTGGCCACTTCTGAATATACGTCCATGAAATCAAGAAACACAATACAGTATATGCTGAAGTTCCTGCTCTCTCTTGACAAGCTACAAGATTAATGTGACCTTCAGTATTCGCAGGGGTGATGAGAAACACCCACCTCAGAGAATCAATGATATCTGCGTAGTAGCAAATTAGTTGGTATAAGGTTAGCATTTCCAAGTCAGCTTGAAATACAAATAAGAATATGATTAAAAAGTTGGATAGGTTTTTGTCTCTGCAGTGAATCTATCTATAAATTACAGAAACGTCTGTCTGTCTGTCTGTGTGTGTGTCTGTCTGTGTGTGTGTGTGTGTCTGTCTGTGTGTCTGTCTGTTAACCACATATCTCTCGAACCGTTAGTCCGTCGGATTTCAAACTTGACAGGTGTCTCGCTACGGGCACGAGTGCAGTGCAGTGCCACGTTTGACGTTGTTTGGATGAGAAATGCTAAAGATATCGTTAAATATATCACTTTTAAAAGGTTGTGGTTTAAAAATAAACATTCTGACATTAGAGGGTTGTATCGGTCAAAGAAGCCCCAAGAAGGTTGTGGTTTAAAAATAAACATTCTGACATAAACACTCTGTCAGCTACACTGTTTACTTCTGAATATTATAGTTTGGTTCCAGAACGTGATAAATCCATCTATCTATAAATTACAGAAACGTCTGTCTGTCTGTCTGTCTGTCAACCGCATATCTCTCGAACCGTTAGTCCGATGGATTTCAAACTTGACAGGTGTCTTGCTACGGGCACGAGTAAGTGCAGTGCCAAGTTTGACGTTGTTTGGATGAGAAATGCTAAAGATATCGTTAAATATATCATTTTTAAAAGGTTGTGGTTTAAAAATAAACATTCTGACATAAACACTCAGTCAGCTATAGGGATGGGAATTGATAAGAATTTAACGATTCCGATTCCATTTTCGATATTGCTTATCGATCCAATTCCTTATCGATTCTCTTATCGATTCTTATTGGGTGAGGGAATAAGTACAAATTTGTTTGTATTAACTCGCTTTAATATCTGATCAGAAGACACAGCACAGAGTATACACAAATTATGTGTAGCAACCTCAGAACAAACCTAAAGGTGAGCTACTTCTCAAAGTAAAGTCCAGGGACCTATAGCCTAGGGCAGTGTTTCTCAACCAGTATGCCATGGCACGCTAGTGTGTGCCTTAAAAGATTATCAAGAAGAGTGCCTTAGGATTAGGAAATTGATAATTTTCACATTCATTGGTCCGGACAAAAAAATAAATAAAACTGCCATTTATGTGCCATAAAAACTAAAAACACAGACTGAAAACAGTTAAGGAAGAGCTTGTGCCTTTTGGAATATTAACAGTGCTCATTTGGATTAGGCTATTGAGTTACTAAAACAATCTTTGTCAAATAATGTACGGGTTTTCTTCACATTTTGAACATTTTTGTTTCCATTTGTTTAATTTAAACATCTGATGTGACTTATCCATTGTTGTTTTTACAGCTACAAAGCTGGGAGCACTAAATGATATTCAGTCACATTATACACGCTTTTAACATTAAATAAAGCACAAAAATAGTACCTGATATTATCATTGCCACACTTTGAGATTGTTGTTCCAGCGCGACGTCGCAGTAAAATAGGATCCGTTTTCAATTCGTCGCGTGTCGCGGCTGGTTAAACTTTGATTAACATGGAAAATTATACTTTTTATCGCGTGTCGCGCCGTCGCGTCACATGTAGTTAGGACGCGGTCAGAGCGCTTCTGCCTCGATGCCATGTTTGCTCATAGTGTTTGCTACGTTCTAAACCAAAACAACGCAGCACGTGTGTGACGTCGTGTCACATTTGAACGAGTGAAACCGATAAGCGGAATTGTTAAGCAGGCATGCTAACGGTTCAAAGGAATCGATTCACTGGGCACCGGTTCTGAAGAAGAACCGGTTCTCGGTTCCCATCCCTAGTCAGCTACACTGTTTACTTCTGAATATTATAGTTTTCTTTACCAAGAAACCAACAATAACTAAAAACACACACACAAAACTGATTTTGCACGGGCACTTTGCACTGCTCCCTGAATCGACGGATGTGGATGTAATTCATTGTGGATGTAATTCATATTCATTTGTGGATGTAAACTGAATCTATAAGTCAGCTATGCTGTTTACTTCTGTAATTTATAGATAGATTCTGGTGCGCTTAACGTTATCGCTACTGTGTAATAGTAGCCTATGCTATTCACCAACTAAACATATCCTATTCAATGCGATCACAGTCTCTTTCACGGGCATCATTTGTAGTTGCCTATTCACAAGCTGTTTGCTCAAGCGTAGCGTTTTCTTAAATATATCGGTAAAAGAAGCACTTAGAAGGTTGTGGTTTAAAAATAAACATTCTGACATAAACACTCTGTCAGCTACACTGTTTACTTCTGAATATTATATTTTATTCACGGCCATCAATTGTAGTAACCTAGCCTGCTCCCTGAATTCAATGCGTTCACAGTCTCTTTCACGGGCACCAAACCAACAATTACTAAAAACACACACAAAAACTGATTTTGCACGGGCATTTTGCACTAGTATTAATGAACAAGCAAAGTCTGTTTCATACTATTGGACAAAAACACGCTAATGAGTTCATGAGAAACTAGTTTTTGGTGCAAAAATTCTTTGACTGACATTATAAAGGCCCCGATATACTTACACCAAAGTTCTTTTTCATTCGTCGCTTATGGGTAAAAAGAAGTTTGGAATACCTGAGCAGCAGTATACTGTTATAAAACATCCTGACATCGCCCACGCTGCTGACAGCGGCGTTTAGATGAATATGTAAATATGTGCTGCATGCTTTCCCCTCAATAAAAACAAAAACAAAAAACCCACACACAACAAAAATGACAGCAATTAAGAAAGAATATGAACATAACCACGTGGATATGTCTGCACAAGCTCTGCAATTGAGCACTTTTTTAATTTAAGTCACGCTAATTTATATAATAGATTGCTTTGAAGCAAGCAGCTTTACAGTATAAAACATGAAAAAAGTGTCAGTGTCGCTTTCAGTTTGAATTACTTCAATTTGTACTATAAGCGGCTCTCCAGTGTGTTCGTGTTTTTACTTGTATTTCACCTCGATGGACTGAACCGAAGAAGGTTTCCATGTCAAAGAAGGTGGAGCCACCGAGCCACACCCACCTATTACGTAATCGCCATGAACCATTGGTAGTTTGAAGGTGTTTACCAGCCGAAGTGAACTTTTTCTGAAAGTTCACTTTGACAAGCTTTTTCTAACTAAACAAACTTCAGACAAAATTTGTTTTGCTCTGATTTTGTTCAAAACTATGTCACACCAGTTCATCTTCAATTTCGCTTGAAGTATATCAGGGGATTAAGTCGACATAATGATGAATGAGTGTCTAGAATATGGTAGAAAGTGGCAGTGAACTCAACCTCCTACAGCTCACCTTGTGTAAGGTCCCTCTCGGCTGATTGGAACTGTCTGAGAGAGCAGTATAGGTTGGCTCTGTTAAAGTAGGCATGTGCAGATTGCGGGTTAAGGCAGAGAGCCTCATTGAAATCCTGCAGGGATTCTGTGACCTTCCGCAACAGAGCGTGAGTGATGGCTCGGTTCAGGATGACAGACTCATCTGAGGGATCCAGCTCAAAAGCTCGGCTGTAGTACTCGCATGCCTGTGTCCCAGAAAAAGAAAAAAAAACAGTCTCACTAAATATCTCAGTGGCTCTCGCCTAGAGAGTTTCAAGAGAATAGTGTGTCAGTAGTGAACTGCCTCGGGTTTTACCTGCTCAAACTGTCCGTTGTAAAAGAAGAGGTTGGCAGCGTTGAAGTAAGCGAGGGCATATCCCGGGTTGAGGCTGATGGCGGTCTGGTAGTCCTTCATGGCATTAGATTTATTCCCCATGAACTGTTGGATCAGACCTCGGTTTGTGAAGAGCTGTTCTGCGAAAGGGTTACACTAAAAAGGTCAAAGAAAAGAGGAATTAAAGAAATAATTCACAAAAAAAATGTAAAATTAATTTTCATTGAATGGAAAAAAAATGGCCAAGACATTTTTGTAAAAAAAAAAAAAAAAAAATACAATATTTTTGCAAAAGTCTTAGGCATGTTAGTATTTTCATTAAGCCAGTTATTTATATCTTTATTTATATCACCATCATCGAGTCCATCTGTGAAAAAACTGAGACATACTAAATCCAAAAGATCTGGGGCAACGTCTTCAAGAACCTTGAAGAAACCTTCCTGCAAAGCTACAGTACTGTGAGAAGTTTAGGCACTTTTGTAAAAAATTCTGTTAACTAAATCAAATCAATATTTGGTGTGACCACGCTTTGTGTCTGAAATAGCCTTTGTCCTCGTTACACTTGCACATAGTTTTTGGGGAGCTTTGCAGGAAGGTTTCTTCAAGTGTCTTAAAGACTTTGTTGCAGTTCTTCTGGATTTAGCTGTCTCAGTTTTTTCTGTTTCTTCATGTAATCCCAGATGGACTCGATGATAGTGAGATCAGATCTCCCTGTGGAGCACCGGCTGGAGTCAGGCTCCTTGAACATACAAAAATATCTCTGGATTATTACATTTAATGGCAAAAAGGAATATTTGGAAATGTAAACTGATATTTCCTACCGACACACTACAGCAAAATATATAAATAACTAGCTTAAAACCATTTATTTGGGGGGTGTAAATACGAATGTGCCTAAGACGTTTATATATACCATTCAAAACGTTTAGGGTTGGTAAGATTTGTGACTGTTTTTGAAAGAAGTCTTATGCTCACCAACTATTTGATAAAAAATACAGTAAAAACAGTAATATTGTGAATTTACATTTCAAAAATGTAATTTATTCCTGTGACAGCAAAGCTGAATTTTCAGCATCATTACTCTTCAGTGTCACATGATCCGTTAGAAATCATTTGATTTGCTGCTCAAGCAAATTCCTTATTATTATCAATGTTGCTTCATATTTTTGTGGAAACCATGACACATTTTTTTCAGGATTCTATGATGAATAGAAATATTTTGTAACATTATATACTGTATGTCTTTTCTGTCACTTTTTTGCATCCTTGCTGAATATATATATATATATATATATATATATATATATATATGTGTGTGTGTGTGTGTGTGTGTGTGTTTTATATATATATATATATATATATATATATATATATATATATATATATATATATATATATATACACACACTATAACAGAGCTAAAAAAAAAAAAAACATACAGGAAGAAATCATTCTCCAAAACAACCTTTATAGCACAGTTTATATCCTGTAGGGCTGCAAACATGTTGTCCATCTGTAGATTGGTGACAGCTCTGCCTTCATACGCAGCCCAGTTTTTAGGGTTTACCTCTACAGCCACAGTGAACTGATTCCAGGCTCTCTGGAAGAATCCCAAAACCTGCCGCAGAGGACAAGATATTGACATGGCTTAGTGGAAATCAATAGACTTGAGAGGCAACAGGCTGTCTGTAAGATACCTTTCTCTCAGAGGCACAGAGAAGAGACAGATAATGAGGGCCACGATGAATACCAATAGGAATCAGATATATCCTTGTTTATATCCTACTGTTAACCTAATCTTCTGTGGTTTGTCTCTGGGCATTAGTACTTCCACATTTAATAGAGAAAGGCTTGATTTTTAAATGAGAATTGAACAACAAAGTCAGAGACGGTGCATACAGATTAAAGATGCCAAACATGCCAGATGAGTCAAACAAAGGTCTTCTTTTGTGTAAGATTTAATAGAGGACAAGCCATGCCTCGGGAGACTTGTAGAGATTAAGATTTCCAAGGTTACAGATAGGATTTATTAAGCATAGATGCTTAAGAAGATGTTTATAATATAAAATTGTTTGTTATTTAGATTTCAAGCTTTGAAGTAGACCATGGAATGATTGTGCAAAATATTTTAATAGTTCTGTAACTGATCAATTTTAAAATAACTAATGATGTTGTCAATAATTTATTGTCAGTTATGATTACTTTCTTGTGATTCAGCATTCTTTTCATAATAGGCATATTTTTGACCCGGTGGTTGCCAGCTGAAATGATGTGTATTACAAGCCATAAGCCAACATTTTATAATAAAATTATTTATGAACAGAGTTCCCACACCTTGGTTAACTTCAAATTCAAGGTCACATTTGAAGTGAGAGCAAGGTTACATCATGTTACCTTGCAAGATACATTGTTACAGTTTTGCGCACGTGAACGTCATGGCAACGCACAACACAAACTCACGCGGGAAATACTTAATGTAACGCGTAAATGCCGATAACTAACGTAAATCAAGCAAACTAGTATGCATAGGCCATGAAGTGTTGGCGAAATAACACAAACTTTCCAGGGCCTTGAAATCTTATTTTCAGATTCACAAACTTTCAAGGATTTCAAGGACCCGTGGGAACCCTGTGACATGAAATCACAGTAGGCAACAGACAGAACAAAACAAGATTTCAGTTTCAGAAATATAACAACCTGCCCATGTCATCCAGCATAATGTAATTTGCATCTGAGAAGATACAAATATTAATGCCTGATCTTTGCACACAACTAAATTCAACTGCAACATACAGTATGCCATTTATAATGCATTAGCAGTACCATGCACATGTTTTATGTTGCCCATACATGAATCACAAATAAAATCTCTCTACTATCTCAGTCGTGTCACAAAGACATCAATGAGGTTAAAAGGAGACTGCTTAAATCTCCTGCTTCTAATCTGTTTCTCCAGATGGGAAAAACAGTAATCTTTTATGTGTCTTCTCTAAAGATTCAGAAGAGACCACAACTGTTCTCACATTTGCCAGGATATAAAAGTCTGCAGTCAAAATTCAGTGATCTCAGATTCTCCCAAGACCAAATTATCAGAGCTATGCTATCCACATTCATTTTAGGTGAAGCATGAATAAAACTAGATACTTAAATGAAACAATTGGGAACTTCTCTAAGTCAGTTAAGCTCTGAAAGATCAACCTGTGAGAAATAAAAAAGAAGCAAGGCAATTATTTTTACACCACCTGCAAGTTGTATGCCAGGCAAATGCGGGCACTCAAGCAGAGTGGATTGAGATGCAGGGCTAGGAGGAAGTCCCTCTGGGCTTTTTTACTGCTGTTATTGTCCCCATAATCCATGAAAACTTTGCCTCTGCCCACATGAGAATCCTGCAAGAAGGGATCAAGTCTTATAGCTTCGCTGTAAGCATCCACAGCTTCTTGTAACTGGCCGAGCCTTGAAAACAGAGAAAGGAAGCAGATTAATGATGTGTCCTAATTCTGTTTGCACATGGATATTAGTTGTCTGTTTAATTATGAACTGCCTTGAACAGTCTGTAAAAACTGCCTCTCTAATAGCTTGAAAGGCTTTCATACCTTTTCAAACAAGCTGTGCACCATTCCCGTTGTAAGCATTGAATTCACCCAGAAGTCACAGCTTAAAAGATAAAAAATCCTACCCTGCAATTGCCGCTTTTCTGTATTGATCTTGTGAAGAGCCATTTATTAGAGAGCGCTCTTTTCAGTCAATGAAAATGTGAAAATGTCGACTGGATCTGAAAACATTTTTTTTTTTTTTTAAGAAATGACGGAATCTTTCAGAGAGCAATGTTTTGTCTTGTCAGTGAGCTACTAAGTAAGATATTTTACATTTTATAGTCCCTGAACAGAGATGAGATGTCCTGTCTGTCATAGGCTGTGAATCTAATAGAAGTAGGTCTAAATGCATTCTGGAAGCACAGCAACTTCTGAGTGTTGATCAATAAAAATAATAGATATGCTCTGAATTCACCATTTAAAAGCAGATCTGCACGATAACTGGAACAGTACACAGAGAGCATCAATAAATATTCATAAATGTCATACGAGATTTCAGGACACCAATAAATGTTGTAGTCCTTAGAGTGTTCTTCCACTCACACTCATGCAAATAAGAAGACAAATACAAATATTCTCCTCTGAAAAGTTATTTTGATTTAATAATAAAGGGGTCATATTCAACAGTTTGGGTCCGTAAAAAGCAGCACAACTGTTTTCAACATTGATAATAAAAATAAATGTTTCTTGAGTAGCAAATCATCATATTAGAATGATTTCTGAAGGATCATGTGACACTGAAGACTGGAGAAATGATGCTGAAAATTCAACTTATATAAAAAAATGTAATAAATTACATTTTAAAATATATTTAAAATAGAACTAACATATTTATATCTCCACCGCTACTATTGAACTATTGAACTATCAAGACTTTCTTCTGAGACTGCATCCAGATGCTCGTTCAAGGCATCACAAGTACATTTAACTAACTAAACAAAGGTATATTTAGTATATTACTGTACCTAGGTGCTGATGGTTCTGTTCAGGTGGTTAACTGAATCTTACGGATCCATAGCTTCATTCCCGTTTCAGTTTCATTCACTTTCTTTTTCCATTTTACCCATGTATGCGTAATTTGTGTGTATGTGTTTATTTAGACTAGTTATGTGTTTGTGATTTAGTTCAATAAAACTTGCGTGCACATACACGTGAGTGTTGATTCTGTGGTCCCTGCTTGCAAAACAAAGTCCCTTTAAAAAAAAAACTCATTCTGAGTTGCTAGACGATTAATAGTCAAGTCAAGTCAAGTCACCTTCATTTATACAGCGCTTATTACCGTAACAGACTGTTTAGGCTTTACAACAGCTCTAAGATAAAGTTATTATCCAGCTAAAGTTAATTTTGATTGATTGATTGACTTCCGTTGCGAAGATCATTAGTTATTAACTTAGGAGCCGCAAACGCAACACCGTTCCAACAGGAAAATCCTTAACGCGCTAAGTGTACTAATACTAAGTGTTCGCTGGACGAACAAGTTAATTGACTGAATATTAATTCTGCTACATCAAGTTACAAACAAGTTAAGGTAACTGATCCAAATATTTATAATTATTATAACGAGTTGTAATTAATTGTTAATATTTCCCTTGAGCTAATGTGCTACAATATTCCAAGCTTCTTGTGTCAAAAGCAGCCATAATTTAGTTTTACATGACCATTTTTCACCCTCTTAGAATACGCATGTCATTTTTTTCCGTTTTTTGCAACTTTACATAAACATCATTTTAAAATCTTTCATTTCAAAGATTACATTTTCCACAATATGACGACACACAGATCGATATTATATAAATCACCTCTTTACTGTGGCGCATTCAACATTTCACTATAAAGAGCAGAGTGAAAACTAATCTAAATTCAATGAATTGTTAGTTGTCAGTGAAGAAAACCACATGAACTGCCATGATGGTGTCTCCGAGGGCTAAAGCCTTGATTTTTTTTGTATTTTAAACAATAGCAGTTTGACATGCTGTGGAGTAGATATTATGATCTGACTGCTAAATGAAAATGGTTCTCAACTTAAGCTTGGGAAATTAGCACTGTGACTATGATCAGTTACACTCAATAATAACAAAAAATGAATGCACACCTGTGGTGAATGACTCCTAGTGCTTGGTGAATTATTACATCCTCTGGTCGGGTCTTTGCTGCTGCCTTAAAATCCTACAACAAAATTTTTACAAAAACATTTTTCACACACAAAAACATAATACTACTAATAAGATTATTAAAACTAATGCTTCTATGATAATGTTATTAGTCAATATAACACAAAATCATGATCCGCCCTACATTTTTTTAATATCCTTTTTCATTTGAAAACATGTCTATTCATGGATATAAAAATGTTTTGCAAATGGTATTTCATTTGAAAAGAAATACAGAAATAAGAAAAACCTCAGACATATGATTCACTGACTATGCTTTCGTAATCCTTGAGAAGAACAAATTATTGAGATTCAGTGGCCTGATGCAATCATTGCTTTTTCCTTTTTCTTATAAAACTGGCCTACCTGAAGGGCACTGCTATAGTCATTCAGCTCCACATAGAGAAGGCCACGATTTATCAACACTTTGAGCTCAAGCTCCGTCTTATAGTCCAAAAGTAGCGTAATGCTGTAGTCTCTGAGGGCCTGGAAGATTAAAGAGAAATAATGTGGAGGAAGAAATCAAATATGCATTAAAATGCAAATGCAGAAGTGCAATTGTCATGAAAAGACATCCTGCATTTGTATATGTTTCTGTATATATGATCCCGCATACATTGCTGATTTGAAAAAGCGGATGAAAAGAAACAACGTCACCAGCTCATAATCCTGCAGTTCCTGATAACATATGGCGCGGTTGTAGTAAGCAAATGAACTGGTGCTGTCGATATGGATCGCCATTGTCAGATCCTCCACTGCACTCTTGTATGCCTAAAACAAGAAGACAAATGCACCACATTTCTCTCAAATATCACAGAGAGCATTAGCCTCAAGTGAGAGATAATTAAGCTCAGAACGGTGCTATTTTTACTAACTTTCAAATAGAATTTAAGAGCTCCTTTATACAAGTATGCTCTGACACACTTGGGCTGGATCCTGATAGCTTCATTACAGTCGAGTACAGCCTTTGCATATCGTCCTTCAGCCCCATAAAGGGCAGCTCGGCTTAGATGCACCTTGAAAAAGAAAAACATGTTTTAAATCTGAACACTGGAATATGATGATGCACAGAATAGTATCAGTTTTGACAGACCAAGCATTGAGCTTCAATCAAGATGTACCTGATAGAGGTTGGGGTTGATTTGAAGTGCTCTGTTAAAGTCCTGAACACCTGTAAAGTCTCGTAGATGCACGCGGCACAGGCCTCTCTGATGGCGAGCCTCAGCATGGTCTGGGTTCATGCTCAGAGTGCTGTTAAAAGCATCCAAAGCCTGGAGGAGGAGAGAGTCTTCACACTCCTAAATTAAAAAAAGGTTTTTAACTATCACATCTTTAGAATGATAAAATGCTACTTCTCTGTTATTCTTTTTTGATGTGATACACGCATAATAATACTCATAAACATGCATTAAAGGTCCCATTGCATGAAAATGTCACTTTATGAGGTTTTTTAACCTTAATATGAGTTTCCCTAGCCTGCCTATGGTTCCCCAGTGGCTAGACATTTTGATGGGTGTAAACCAAGCCCTGGGTATTTTTGAGAAAATGAAAGCTCAGACAGGCGAATCTAGAAATCTTCCCCTTATGTCGTCATAAGGGGAAAGGTTACCTCCCCTTTCTCTTCTTTGCCCGCAAAAAGAATTTGGCCCGCCCATGAGAAAATGAGCTGCGCGAGCACGATATTGGTTTTTCCTCGAGAGACATCATGGCTTGCAAACGAGCGAACTATGAACCACAATATGGATAACATCATGGAGAAGCTCACAGCTTTGCAAAGGCAAATGGATCGATTCGGAGACCAAAATGGACCAGGAGAATAGTCGTGTAAATTGGAATGTGGCTACTCGCCCCAAGACCAAACAATCCGAATCTTATCTGCTTTCGGCCCCCCTCAACCAGCACTGGCCTTGGTCAAGGCCGCTGTTGGAACAACAACTCCCCCGGAAGAGCACTGCAGTGAGACGCTCTTGCGTTCCTTCCCCCAATCCCCAAAGACACCTGCTGACTGTTGACTCTGTCTGGGACCTGATCAAGGTTGTCTCCATGGCAACTTGCTGTGTATCGCTATGACAATCCTGCGGACTGAGGCACCTAGATTATGATGCCAGGCGTAGCAACTCTCCAGGCCTACACATACACAAACTCTTACATATATATACAGATATGCAATCATATATACATATATATACAGAAAAACTTCTCACGATTCGTTAATCCCGATAGCTGTAAAAGTAAAAACGTATAATAGCTGTAATAGTAAAAGTTTTTGAGAGAGTTCCACATGTAATGCTAAATATTTCATATGCAAGCATGTCAGCCAATCACAGCAGTGGGCGTTTACACTGAAGTCTCACAGCAGACAAGCCTCTTCAAACAGATCGTTCAAATCAGAGGCTAAAATCAGGCTAGGAAATATGCCTTTTATTTCTAAATTATAACAACTTTTGATCTAAAAAACATACTAACATTATAAGGGCACCCCAGGAAACATTCTAAAATAATAAAATAATCCATGCAATGGCACCTTTAAGAAAGTGAATAGGGTAAATTGGGTAAATTGGTTTAATGTTGACTTTACTGTTAATTGTATTACCTGTAACGAAAGCATTTGTGTCATGTAGCATACGCCGATTAGATAGAAGACCTCCGCAGCCTCTTGTGCAGTTTTGAGTTTAGTTGTATTGGTACCCATACGTGACAGGGCCTTTCTGAAACTGTCCACTGCTTCCTGTATATGACAGAATATAAACCCTGGAAAACTTGCAGCATTGATAGATTAACAGACAAACAAAAATATACTTTATCAGAGGTAATGGAAGTTATAGAACGCTGAAAGATAATACTGACTTTTTCATTTATATTTATGCATTCAGCAAATGCTTTTATACAAAGCGACTTACATTGCATTCATGGTATACATTTTATAATTTCATGCATTCCAATGGAATCGAACCAATGACCTTGGCATTGCCATCACAGGAATCTATCTATAAATTACAGAAACGACTGTCTGTCTGTCTGTATGTCTGTGTGTCTGTTAACCACACTAGTGCAAAATGCCCGTGCAAAATCAGTTTTTGTGTGTGTTTTTAGTAATTGTTGGTTTGGTGCCCGTGAAAGAGACTGTGAACGCAATGAATTCAGGGAGCAGGCTAGGTTACTACAAGTAAACAGTGTAGCTGACAGAGTGTTTATGTATACCACAACCTTCTAAGTGCTAGTGCAAAATGCCCATGCAAAATCAGTTTTTGAGTGTGTTTTTAGTAATTGTTGGTTTGGTGTGTTTGAGTGCTCATTGTTACAATTACACAGCAAAAGTTCAGTGACATTTTTATTTGTGCATGGTAGAAAGCACACAGTGAACTCAGAGAAAACGCTACGCTTGAGCAAACAGTTTGTGAATATGCTACTACAAATGATGCCCGTGAAAGAGACTGTGAACGCATTGAATAGGATATGTTTAGTTGGTGAATAGCATAGGCTACTATTACACAGTAGCGATAACTTTAAGCGCACCAGAATGAAATCTAATATTCAGAAGTAAACAGCATAGCTGACTTACAGATTCAGTTTACATCCACAAATGAATAAGCGCGTTGATTCAGGGAGCAGTGCAAAGTGCCCGTGCAAAATCAGTTTTTGTGAGCTGATTGCCGTCAAAAAAGTTCAGGAGATATTTCTTAGCGATGGCTGATTTCAACAGTTTCAATATGATAAAAAATAACTTTTATATTGATTCAATGGATTAATTGCATTTTGAAAAAAAAGTTTCATGAATTTATTGCATTTTTTGGGAAAAATAATCCGTTTTTATAATAGATCTTTGAAAATCAAAATCTGGATTTGAATTTTTTATGTTATTATAACCTAAAGATGCTATGTGAAAGTTTGAAACAGAAAATAGTGGTTTTCATCTTGCCAGTTTCTTGGTAAAGAAAACACATTTTTACTCAAATTAATCAAAATGGATTTATCACGTTCTGGAACCAAACCATAATATTCAGAAGTAAACAGTGTAGCTGACAGAGTGTTTATTTTTAAACCACAACCTTCTTGGGTTATAACGATATATTTAACGATATCTTTAGCATTTCTCATCCAAACAACGTCAAACTTGGCACTGCACTTACTCGTGCCCGTGGCAAGACACCTGTCGAATTTGAAATCCATCGGACTAACGGTTCGAGAGATATCTATCTATAAATTACAGAAACGTCTGTCTGTCTGTCTGTCTGTCTGTGTGTGTGTCTGTGTGTGTGTGTCTGTGTGTCTGTGTGTGTGTCTGTGTGTCTGTGTGTGTGTCTGTTAACCACATATCTCTCGAACCGTTAGTCCGATGGATTTCAAACTTGACAGGTGTCTCGCTACGGGCACGAGTAAGTGCAGTGCCAAGTTTGACGTTGTTTGGATGAGAAATGCTAAAGATATCGTTAAATATATCATTTTTAGAAGGTTGTGGTTTAAAAATAAACATTCTGACATTAGAGGGTTGTATCGGTCAAAGAAGCCCCAAGAAGGTTGTGGTTTAAAAATAAACATTCCGACATAAACACTCTGTCAGCTACACTGTTTACTTCTGAATATTATAGTTTGGTTCCAGAATGTGATAAATCCATCTCTCTATAAATTACAGAAACGTCTGTCTGTCTGTGTGTGTGTCTGTGTGTGTGTATGTCTGTTAACCACATATCTCTCGAACCGTTAGTCCGATGGATTTGACAGACAGACGTTTCTGTAATTTATAGAGAGATATCTCTCGAACCGTTAGTCCGATGGATTTGAAATTTGACAGGTGTCTTGCCACGGGAACGAGTAAGTGCAGTGCCAAGTTTGACGTTGTTTGGGTGAGAAATGCTAAAGATATCGTTAAATATATCATTTTTAAAAGGTTGTGGTTTAAAAAAAAACATTCTGAAGCCCCAAGAAGGTTGTGGTTTAAAAATAAACATTCTGACAATCAGTCAGCTACACTGTTTACTTCTGGATATTATAGTTTGGTTCCAAAACGTGATAAATCCATTTTGATTAATTTGAGTAAAAATGTGTTTTCTTTACCAAGAAACCAACAATTACTAAAAACACACACGAAAACTGATTTTGCACGGGCACTTTGCACTGCTCCCTGAATCGACACGCTTATTCATTTGTGGATGTAAACTGAATCTATATGTCAGCTATGCTGTTTACTTCTGAATATTATGTTTCATTCTGGTGCGCTTAATGTTATCGCTACTGTGTAATACTAGCCTATGCTATTCACCAACTAAACATATCCTATTCAATGCGTTCACAGTCTCTTTCACGGGCATCATTTGTAGTAGCCTATTCACAAACTGTTTGCTCAAGCATAGCGTTTTCTCTGAGTTCACTGTGTGCTTTCTACCATGCACAAATAAAAATGTCACTGAACTTTTGCTGTGCAATTGTAACAATGAGCATTCAATCACACCAAACCAACAATTACTAAAAACACACACAAAAACTGATTTTGCACGGGTATTTTGCACTAGTTTTGATTAATTTGAGTAAAAATGTGTTTTCTTTACCAAGAAAGTGGCAAGATGAAAACCACTATTTTCTGTTTCAAACTTTCACATAGCATCTTTAGGTTATAATATCATAAAAAATTCAAATCCAGATTTGGATTTTCAAAGATCTATTATAAAAACGGATTATTTTCCCCCAAAAATGCAATAAATTCATGAAACTTTTTTTTCAAAATGCTGTCATATTGAAACTGTTGAAATCAGCCATCACTAAGAAATATCTCCTGAACTTTTTTGACGGCGATCAGCTCACAAAAACTGATTTTGCACAGGCACTTTGCACTGCTCCTTCTGGTGCGCTTAAAGTTATCGCTACTGTGTAATAGTAGCCTATGCTATTCACCAACTAAACATATCCTATTCAATGCGTTCACAGTCTCTTTCACGAGCATCATTTGTAGTAGCCTATTCACAAACTGTTTGCTCAAGCGTTTTCTCGGAGTTCACTGTGTGCTTTCTACCATGCACAAATAAAAATGTCACTGAACTTTTGCTGTGTAATTGTAACAATGAGCACTCAAACACACCAAACCAACAATTACTAAAAACACACACAAAAACTGATTTTGCACGGGCATTTTGCACTAGTCTATCTATAAATTACAGAAACGTCTGTCTGTATGTCTCTGTGTCTGTCTGTGTGTCTGTCTGTTATTCGCATATCTCTCGAACCGTTAGTCCGATGGATTTCAAATTCGACAGGTGTCTCGCTATGGGCACGAGTAAGTGCAGTGCCAAGTTTGACGTTGTTTGGATGAGAAATGCAAAAGATATTGTTAAATATATCATTTTTAGGTTGTGGTTTAAAAATAAACATTCTGACATTAGAGGGTTGTATCGGTCAAATAAGCCCCAAGAAGGTTATGGTTTAAAAATAAACATTCTGATATAAACACTCAGTCAGCTACACTGTTTACTTCTGAATATTATAGTTTGGTTCCAAAATGTGATAAATCCATGATAAATCCATTTTGATTAATTTGAGTAAAAATGTGTTTTCTTTACCAAGAAAGTGGCAAGATGAAAACCACTATTTTCTGTTTCAAACTTTCACATAGCATCTTTAGGTTATAATAACATAAAAAATTCAAATCCAGATTTTGACTTTCAAAGATTTATTATAAAAACTGATTATTTTTTCCCAAAAATGCAATAAATTCATGACACTCAAAATGCAATTAATCCATTGAATCAATATAAAAGTTATTTTTTATCATATTGAAACTGTTGAAATCAGCCATCGCTAAGAAAAATCTCCTGAACTTTTTTGACGGCGATTTGCTCACAAAAACTGATTTTGCACGGGCACTTTGCACTGCTCCCTGAATCAACGCGTTTATTCATTTGTGGATGTAAACTGAATCTATATGTCAGCTATGCTGTTTACTTCTGAATATTATATTTCATTCTGGTGCGCTAAACGTTATCACTACTGTGTAATAGCAGCCTATGCTATTCACCAACTAAACATTTAAATTTTCAATTGAATGAACTTTGAACTTTTCAATGCGTTCACATTCTCTTTCACGGCCATCATTTGTAGTAGCCTATTCACAAACTGTTTGCTCAAGCGTTTCCTCGGAGTTCACCGTTAGTCTGATGGATTTCAAACTTGACAGGTGTCTTGCCACGGGCACGAGTAAGTGCAGTGCCAAGTTTGACGTTGTATGGATTAGAAATGCAAAGGATATTGTTAAAAATATCAGTAAAAGAAGCACTTAGAAGGTTGTGGTTTAAAAATAAACATTCTGACAAACACTCTGTCAGCTACACTGTTTACTTCTGAATATTATATTTTATTCACGGCCATCATTTGTAGTAACCTATTCACAAACTGTTTGCTCAAGCGTAGCGTTTTTTCGGAGTTCACTGTGTAGCCTGCTCCCTGAAATCTGTAAGTCACCTACGCCGTTTACTTCTGTATATTATATCTATCTATAAATTACAGAAACGTCTTTCTTTGTGTGTGTGTGTGTGTGTGTGTGTGTGTGTGTGTGTTATTCGCATATCTCTTGAACCTTTAGTCCGATGGATTTCAAACTTGACCGGTGTCTTGCTACGGGCATGAGTAAGTGCAGTGCCAAGTTTGACGTTTGGATTAGAAATGCAAAATATATTGTTGGCTTTTGCCGTTCTAGCCGCTGGCCACTCGTCCCCTCTCACACCGCACACTGAGTGAGCACAGACCAGGACCAGAGACAGAGAGGGTCGAAGAAAGCAGTGGAGCTTAAGTAGCGTTTTCTCAGAGTTCAATGTGTAGCCTGCTCCCTGAATCGTGTAGTTAAATTTTCCACATTTATTGTATGTCAGTATCAGTATTTGCTTTCTACCATGCACAAATAAAAAAGTCACTGAACTTTTGCTGTGTAATTGTAACAGTGAACACTCAAACACACCAAACCAACAATTACTAAAAACACACACAAAAACTGATTTTGCACGGGCACTTTGCACTGCTCCCTGAATCGACGTGCTAATTCATCAAAATTACAATTTACAATATGTTCAAATAGAAAACAACTATTTTAAAGGGGCTATATATAAGAATTAATTGCTTTTTTAATGCCAATGTGTGAACAGCTTGTAATGGAACTTAAAGGAACACGCCACCATTTTTTGAAATAGGGGTTATTCACCGTCACACCCCTACATTTAGAATGCGCAAACGCATTTTTGTCTCAGTACATGCATTGTCTTAGTCTGGCAGTGCCGCCGCTAGCTTAGCTTAGCACAATGAATGGAATCCTTTGTTGCTGGATAGCATGTTGTGAGTAAAAAAACCCCAACTAATTACTTCTTGTGGCCTGCGTATTCACAACGAGTACAAATAGCAATGCAGATTAAGACTAGGTGATTTCCTAGGCAGATATTGACTTGGGACTATATTGGGGTGAAGCACAGGCAAAGAACTGCTACTTGGGCGAAAAGATATCACGCAACTGTGACAGTTTTGAGGTTTGAGTTCTGTTTTTGAATCCGTTTCAGTGTTTTTAGTTTCTGTGATCCGTTTTCCCCTGTCTTCTGTGATTTTGGTTTAGTCCTGTTAGTTTTTCCCTGTCTGTTTGATTAGAAATTCCCATCACCTGTGTTCTGTTAATTATCCCATTAGTCCCAGTTCTTTTAAGCCCTGTGTTTTCCCTCAGTGTTTGTTGGTCGTCGTCATTTCATGGTTGTGTGTTTTGAAGTCCTGGCGTTTCCTTTCCCGTGTTCCTGTATGTTTATAGAAGTTAAGTTTGTAAATAAATTACCTAAACCGCAGTTCCTGTGTCCTCGTCCTCGTCTCCCTACACAAACCTGACAGAACGACCAACCCTTAAACAAAAACAACCCTAAAAGAACCAAGAATGAGCCAGAGGAGATGTAACCGGAGGAAAGAGGTGAATCCATTTAACACACCTATCCTCTTTCAAGGTGAACGCTCACTGGAAGAATATGTGGGGCTTTACCTGGATCTCTACGATGACGTGACGTGGGAAGAAGAGGAATTGACACAGAGTTTCTGGGGTGGATTAAAGGACCCTCTTGCCCAGCTGATTCTGGTAGAAAATCTCGATCAGACTTTCCTGGAGTTCGTGGACCACACGCTGTGGGTGTGTGGGTCGGACTACGTGGTGGAGGATTTTCCATTAAAATCAGTTCCGAATCCGGTATGTCCTGAATCCATCGTCAATCCGCCAGAACCAGAACCCATAGTCTGCCCACCTGAAGCTGAACCCGTCATCTGTCCGCCAGAGATTGAGCACGTTGCACGTGAGTCCACTCAAGAAGACACAGCGCTGATTGTGATGTCTGCGGCGATTCTGTGTGTGTGGGCTACACACACATCAGTTCTGGCCCATAAGTCCAATCCCGAATTCCCCAAGATGCTGGTCTCGTCCAGTCCCGAGTCCCATGATGTGTTGGTCCCGTCCAGTCCCGAGTCCCATGAGGTGTTGGTCCCGTCCAGTCTCGAGTTCCCCAAGATGCTGGTCCCGTCCAGTCCTGAGTTCCATGATGTGCTGATCCCGTCCAGCACAGATCCCGCTGATCCAGAGCCCGTTGATCCAAAGCCCGTTGATCCAGAGCCCGTTGATCCAGCGCCAAAGCCCGTTGATCCAGCGCCAGAGCCCGTTGATCCAGCGCCAGAGCCCGCTGATCCAGCGCCAGAGCCCGTTGATCCAGCGCCAGAGCCCGTTGATCCAGCGCCAGAGCCCGTTGATCCAGCGCCAGAGCCCGTTGATCCAGCGCCAGAGCCCGTTGATCCAGCGCCAGACCCCGCTGATCCAGAGCCAGAGCCCGTTGATCCAAAGCCCGTTGATTCAGCACCCGTTGATCCAGAGCCAGAGCCCGCTGATCTAGAGCTTGCTGATCCTGCGCCAGAGCCTTCTTCGCCGCTGGTCCTGCCCAGCTCAGAGCCGCCTTCGCCGCTGGTCCCGTCCTATCCTGAGACAGTCCTCGCCTATTTCCCCATGGAAATTTTGGGGGGGCGCATACCGGGTTGTACCCTGTCGGCACCGCCTCCATGGTCCAACAACAAGCCTGAAAAAACGCCATGGCCACCCGAAGGGTCATCTCCGCCATGGCCACCCGAAGGGTCCTCACCACCATGGCCACCCGAAGGGTTGTTTGAAGGGGTGTTTTGAAGTCCTGGCGTTTCCTTTCCCGTGTTCCTGTATGTTTATAGAAGTTAAGTTTGTAAATAAATTACCTAAACCGCAGTTCCTGTGTCCTCGTCCTCGACTCCCTACACAAACCTGACAGCAACACCTGAAATCCGCTATCTCTGCGCCCAAGATATCTGATTTCTCTGTGCCCAAGTAGCAGTGCTTTCACCTGTTCTTCACCCCAATGCATGCACTGAGACAAAAATGCGTTTGCCAAATGTAGGGGAGACGGTGAATAACCCCTATTTCAAAAAACGGTGGTGTGTTCCTTTAAATAACGAGACCTTCCCTGACCTCCTAGGTTGTCTATGAAAGCCTGTAGACTTTTATGTGAATGACTCTTCCGGGAAAATCAAAAGGATGTGATGGTTATGCGCGCTCCCGAGAGCCTCTCTTCCATTCTATGACACATGAAATGAAAGCTTAAACAATGTTTTTTTGTTTGTTTTTTACTTAATTTTTATTTTGTCTTTTTTTGGGGGGAAACAAACTTACATACATACCAAAATATTTTGTACTGTAAATTTGTCAATGTGTCATACAAAGAAAAGGGATTATTTCAAACTAGTCTCACATAGTCAGATCTACAGTCATGTGAAAAAGAAAGGACACCCTTTAGAATTTTATGATTTAACGTATCAGAACATAATAAAAAATCATCTGGGTAGGGTTGCACCAGTAAGTTCTTTCTTAAATTGGAACGTCAAGTCCACACTAGAGGCTTAGTAACTACTAGCTAGTTTGTAACTAACTCTGTACTTTATTCCGTTGTACCATTTGTTCATAAGGCAGAATGTTGCTAGTAGGTCGTAAGCTCTCCGTAAAGTAATGCGTAGTCACATAATATGACCTTTACCCTCGATGATCCAATAGCAGCTTTCAAATACGTGAGCAGAAGTTGTTTAAATGCATGGAATTTCAGTATATCCTTCATTCTAACTTCTTTTGCATCACGTAACTAACAGTAAAAATACGTTCCATTAAATACGACACTTAATCATGAGTGTTTTTATGTGTAAATAACATTCAGAAACTGTATTTATAACGAAATTAATAAGGATAAATAAATAATGATACAAAAAAAAAAAACATAAGAAATAACATTTACTGATTATGACTGATTTTATGAGCCACGTTCGACGCCATTGTAAATTACTCTACAAACATAAACCCGTATCCTCATTAAAATAAACGTTTTTATGGACTAACCATTTTATAAAAGCAGTAAGCCCTGTGAAGCTGTGGTTTACAACTATCGGGCTTTTAGGCATGATAATGCCTCTTAGCTGTTCTAAATTCACTATAAACCACGGCCTTATTGCTTTAATTGAGAGAAAAGCGCACAGCACATATTTACATATTCATCTAAACGTCACTCTCAGCAGCGTAGACAGCGCCTGGATGTTCATTAAAAGCATTTCACTGCAAAGGCATTTTCAACTTCTTTTTACATCTAAGCAAAGAATGAAAAAGAACTTCGCCATGAGTATATCGGGGCATTGAATGACGTTCACTCCTTTGGCTGCAGTTCACTTAATGGCAACCGGTGTCGCTAATAACAAGAGTTTCTGAATTCTACATATAGCCCCTGTAATGATATTTCACAATACTACTGTTTTATAGTATTTCTGATCAAATAAATACAGCCTTGTTGAGCATAAGAGATTTCTTTCAAAAACGCAAAAAAATTTAACTGCTGAAAAAAGTTTGAACAGTAGTGTATATAACTGCAAAAATAACTGTAATGTACATCCTCTAGTTTATCACTTTAGTGTACTTCTAAAACTTCTGAAAAAAGTATTACTAATAATCACTTGTGTGTGTTAGTGTCTTTGGAGAAGTTTGTTTGGTGTTTTGCTGGCTTTGTTCTGCCAGACAGAGCATGACTTAGACCAGCATGGGCCTTTGACTCACTGTGAACCTGTGTTCCCTTATCAACGTCCTCCCGAGAAGAATGAGGTGTGGAGGAGAAGGGCATGTATCGACCGCTTCCTCGAGACAGACGATGGCATTGGCATCATTCCCCAGGAACAATTGGATGGCAGCTTGCTGGACCGGTGATAAACCCAGAGCTGTGACGGAAAGGAGGAGAGGTTTACAGCTTGGTCTAGTTGTTGTAATGGCAACATAAACCACATTTCCCTGCTAGGTTTATTTCACCTTCAGTTGAGCCAAGTGGAGTAACAAGATTTAATGATGCTCATTAAAGTGGTCATGACATGGATTTTTTTATTACTTTAATGTTCCTTCAGGTTTATATACACTGCCCAGCCACCAAAAAGTTGATGCACCTTGTGATGGAAATACATGTTGTGATGTTCTTTCCATAAAAATGTGCACACATTTTTTTCCATCTTCATCTTACAAGAGTTTAGGTAAACACTTTAGTTTAGGTCCAAGTCTCACTATTAACTAGTTGCTTATTAGATTGCATATAACGAGCATATTGACTGTTTATTAGTACTTATAAAGCACATATTAATGCCTTATTCTGCATGACCATATCCAGTAAGGCAAAAGTCTTACTTAATAATGAATATCCGACACTGGGATCCTTCTGTAAAGCAACTGAATGCCAGTGGGAGGGCCTATTGTGTGATGATGTCTAACTAATCGTTGATGTCTAGCAGTGGAGGCAGTCATATGCAAATGTATTTGCCTGTGTGATGTCACAAATCCCACAACATCCAAATGAGGCAATTTTGGAGCTTGGTTAAATACATGCTTTGTATATAATGAGAAGGCAAATTTAGTCTATGAAACTTGCATGATGTTTTACTGATACAAAGACCTCTTATATGTCAAAACATCAAGGCAAATTTGATTTCTCATGTCATGGCCCCTTTAAAAGATAGCAAGTGATAAGAGTTCAGATCTTTCAGGAGCTAAAAGTATGCTTGCATTTTTATATGATCATTACCTGTTTTCATTTCTGCTGCATACCGTATGCAGAGGCTAGCCATGTCAATTTTTTTCATTTCATACAAGTACTTCCCTCTAAAATAAGAAACAAAAAATTCAAACAACTTTTTTCTATATCACCAATATTCACCATTTCAAAACTATTTTTAATCTCCAAAGAACAGTAACAAACTCAAGAGAAATAATAAAAGAATCAAGGACATGCAAAGTTGACCAAACAGTTGTATGTCCAAATAACCTCATGATGTGCAGATCATAAGCGTCTGGCTTCATGTGAATGGCTCGAGTCAAATCCTTCACCGCTCTACTCAGATTATTCACCTGTGAAAAATACAAGTTCACTAGTTTAATTTAGTAAATAAAAATCTACATTAAAATATTCATAATCCCAAATTAATATTATGCACTAGGAGTGCCACTTAAAAATAAGAATCAGCTATTGTACTATTAAATTGATTTATATTTTATATTTTATAGTTTTACAATATTTCTTTACATTTACTTAAATTAATTGTTCACCAGGTTAAATCATCAATGCAGTTGTTTAGAAACACCTCAGCTAAACAAGCCGCATGATTTGACGTATCACTCATATATATATATATATAGCACCAAACACACACCAAAGTTTTTAGGGCTATAACCACAACTATACACAAGAGTAACTGTGATGATTTTTTTATTGTAAAATGAATACATTAATAAAACATTCCTTCATCTTTTTTTATGTGGCACTCCAAATCATCCAACATCCCCTTACATTGTAATAGGCTCTGGCCCGGCATACGTAGGCTTTTACATGGGTGGGGTCTGCTTTCAAAGCATTACTGAACCTTTTGATGGCCTCATTATTTCGGTCCATCTTCAGCATGCAGATCAGTCCCAAACTGACATGAGCAACAGCTGCAGTTCTGCTGTGACTTTAGAGAGGTGCACACAGAGAGGAGAGATGATGACTCGATACAATTTCATTGATTTTAGCTTAACTCACAGCTGCTCAGAGACTGTTACTTTTTACAAAGAAAAAATCTTTTGAAAAGTGAGTTTCAAGCTTCAGTGAACTTATCCTCAACTATGGCCTGCCTTTGGTGCACTTGTTCAACAGAAGAAAGTGAAGGTATTTTCGTCACAGAGCGGAGAAGGCCGGGACATCACCTGTCAAGTTTGATCACGACTTCAAAGTCAGCCATAGCCTGCCGCCAGTGCCGGAGCGCAGTGTAGACCAGACCGCGGTGTAGGAACGCGCTCAGGTTTTCTGCACTGTCATTGATGAGAACTATGACACACGCACATATACAGATAAAACATGGCTAATGAGATGATCTGGCTTTTTTCTGACTTCTCAGCACAAAGTTTTGTCTTATATATCTGAAGGCATATGGTCTCTGAGGATGTCAAATGTACCACTTTCATTATCTTTCAAAGTGCCTGCCAATATTGTAATACAGTGCTGCATGGCTCTATCTACAAAATAAAGCGATTTATGGATTGCTGCTTTGAGTACTTCTTTTAATAACTGCAATAAAATATAAAATAGTTATTGGGAGTTTTTCTTTGAGAATTATTACAAGCTTGATCAACACTGAATTTACATTTACTAAAAATGGTCATTAATCCACATGGAATGGAATCCAAAGAGCTGCTAGTTTGTCAACATGTGGAACTTGCATCAAGTCTGACAATGGATGACTGGTTTGCTATTTTATATTGCTTCATATACTGCAAAAGATTGTGTTGATAAATTGGCTTAAAGTGCATTTTCTGCATGCTATGTGTCGCAAGAATAGGCTCAGTGCCGAAACTCTACTCACGCCTACGATCCTGTTACACTGCACGAGGTGCTTAGGTAGGCAGTGTGAAACACTTTACTGATGAAGCTGTTCAGTTTGCAGGAGACAACACAGACAAAATATTCCTGCAAGCTTCAGAGATCAATGCAGCAGATTACAGTTGCAAAATAAATGGCTCTTATTTGTTCTCCTGACTGAGTAGTGATATCAACATCCTCATATGACTGATTCAACAGATGCAGCTGTCTGTGATGAGATTTTAAAACAATGTTGATTGTGTTTAATTGTGTGTAGAATGGCTTCATTTAAAGATTTAGATCAAAGACATATCACAGAAAACAGGATTTCCCTCCCCAGACTAGCTAAAAACAAAAAATGGGTCATTCAGAAATCTGCATGTATAACACTATGAACATCTGACTGCCCATATTTGGACATTATCAACTTGGTCTCAGTTGTTTCCCAAATGTTTTTTTTCTTTTTCTTTGACATACAGTATGAGTTATAATAGATAGCAATATAAACTAGATCTGGATTGCATAATTCAGATAATTTAAGTGTGAAATGTTTATATTCATATTCAAATCTTGACTTTTCAAAGCAAACTTCAGATCATGCCAAATCTGAGCACAGTTTGAGACATTTTGTTTTGTGGCTCTAGAAGTGACACATTTTTAAATTACTGAGAAAAACTGAGAAGTAGATGCAATCTCATTGCGGTTTAGAAGAAACAGAGATATTAAAGAGCTCGTGCTTCTGACTTTTTCTTTCCTATGGGCTTCCTGAAAAAAAAAATCCATAAAAGACACCCAACGTGTAAATTTCAAATTAAAATGAAGTGTTGAACCAACCATTTGTACTGCCTCTCCTACTGTGTTCTCAACATAAAGTGCCAGACCTTAACTTAAAAATGCCCATGGGCGGGGGCGCTGTTGAGCGAAACATGGAGTAAGACATGTTTTTCAGAGCTCCTGCAGAATCTGTAAATATTTAATCCTACAACAGCATCTTATGGCCGAAAGTCGCTGCAAAAATATTAAACAACATCAGTCTGATATTACAGTTGCGGATGGCAGCGAATCTCTGTAAATATAAGTACTCTGGCTCTACTAGCACAAGGCCTGAAGCCTCAGGACAAAGTGCCTCCAGTCGATCTGCTATAGACATGAATATGGACTTTGAGGTAATAAAAGCGGACATTCTCTCCTCTCTGAGGTCAGACATATCATCTGTAATAAAGCAAGAGTTAAAGAACGCACTGGCTGAAGATTTCGACACAATAAAAAGTGAATTACAGGCGATGAGGTCCGAAATTGCAAGCAGTGCTGCCGCCACGCGCTCTGAAATCGAGCAAATGAAAGAGAACATTAAAGACATCGAGGGAGGACTCTCCACCTGGTCGGATGAGATGGTTACCCTTCAGGCCACAGTAACCAAACTTACTAGCCAAGTCGACGACTTGAAAGAAAAGTGTGAAGATATGGAAGGGCGGATGTGGAGAGGGAATATTCGCATCACGGGAGTTCCTGAGCAACCTAGTTCGAGTTCACCTGCAGCGGTATCCAAACTTCTGAGAGAGATGCTGGAAATGGACAGAGATGTGAAGATTGACCGTTCGCATCGCAGTCTCGCCCCAAGGAAACCGGGAGACAAACCTCGCACCATCATTGCAAAGTTACATTATGATGGAGATTGCATGGAGATCTTACGAAAAGCCAGAGAACGCGCTCCGCTCAACCATAACGGGAATCAAATCACTATCTTTCCTGACTACACAGCCAGCGTTGCTAAGGCAACAGAGGCCTTCGTTGATGTCAGGAGAGCTCTCCGGGGACGACAAGGCGTGCGGTATGGACTGCTTTTCCCGGCCAGACTCCGAATTTCACATGATGGAGAAGAATAAGAGTTCCGGAATGCGTCTGAGGCAATGGACTACGTGAAGAGGAAAATTATTTCAGAGACCCAACCTGATGTCTGACATGCTGACCTAACTTCGTGAAAAGGATTACAGCGCGATAAGTATCAGACACAATATTCATGCTAACAAGTAAATTTACACAATTTTGTTCAGCTGACCATGACAATTATTTCTAAAGTAAATATTTTATGAACGTCCTAATGGCCAAGCAATCCGCACAGTTAGAGGTCTGTTGCTAGTATTTACAATGCTGTTGTAATAATACTTTTGATTGAGATTTGTTGGTTCTGTGGGAGCCTGTGTGATGGTATATTCACGGCCCCTTTGTTAATTTTTGATTTTATGCACAGGTAATTGCTGGCACATAAAGAAATTTAATTATTTCGTACTGAGATAAGTTAGGTTTGTGGCTGCCTGTTCTTCCCGTGCGGCCCGGGGCTAGGCCCCTAAAATACCTAGACTCATCTATGTTTCGGAGTTCTAAGAACACTTCCTATAGTTCTATCTTTGCAGGTCTCATTGTTTCCCTGAGATCTGCCACTGTTAAAAAAAAGTGATGGAAAAACGTCAGCTAAAACAAACTAACTGTCAAATTGTTTTCTTGCAAGAAACACATCTCTCTGATGCAGAACATGAGAAATTAAAGAGATCATGGGCAGATAAAGTGTACTTTTCCTCTCATCCATCAGGGAGAAAGAAAGGAGTGTCTATCCTAATACATAGACAGGTAAATTTCACCTTAGAAAAGACTCATAAGGACACAGAGGGAAGATTCATTTTAGTAAATGGCTCCATAGATGGCATTAATGTTTCTCTTATGAACGTGTATGCACCAAATGAGGATAGGCCTGCTTTTATTAAAAAAGTTATCAATGTAATTACACAGTATAGCACTGGAATATTATTAATGGGAGGAGATTTCAATTGTATTATGTCACAACATTTGGATAGACAACCCAGCTCGACTACCTCATTCTCCCGAATGAGTAAGATGTTAAAATACCAGTCTTCTGAATTTGGACTTGTAGATGTGTGGAGAAGTAAATTTCCAAATTGTAGAGATTTTACATTTTACTCTTATAGGCATGCATCTTATTCTAGGATAGATTATTGTTTCACTCCCAAAGAAGAGCTATACAGAATAGTAGATATGAAGATATTACCAGTGACAATTTCGGACCATTCACCTGTAGAACTAATATGGAGCATAGGACATAGACAAACTTCCAAACAATGGAGATTAAATGCCTCGCTCCTTAATGATAAAGAATTTATTTCCTTTGTCACAAAAGAACTTAAATTATATCTAAGTTTAAATGACTCTACAGAGGTATCACCATTCATAGTATGGGATTGTGCAAAAGCATATCTCGAGGTCAGATTATTTCATTCGCAAGTGCCAAAAAAAGAGAGAGAGTAGCTAAACAACGAGAATTAGAACGCACTATTAAAAATTTTGAGAAACAACATAAACAAACCTCAAACCCACAACTACTAAATAAAATAAAAGATGCGCGAAGAGAATACAATAGCTTAATCGCTGATAAGATCGAAGGCAATCTAAGATTTATTAACCAAAGATATTATGAACATGGTAATAGAGCTAGCAGATTGTTAGCAATTAGACTAAGAAAGCAAAGATCTTCAAACATCGTATAAAAAATAAAATCTAGTCGCTATATCAATCCCCTTACTAAGCCTAATGAAATTGCAGAATCCTTTGCAGATTTCTACAAATCACTCTACAAAAATTCTGATACTTGCTCTGACGATAATATTCTGGCACCGTTCCTAAATAACATAAAATTGAATGAGTTAACAGAGACAATGGCAAAGGATCTGGATGAACCTATTAAAGAAAGTGAAATAATTGAGACAATCTCTACGTTAAAGAATAATAAAAGCCCAGGACCCGACGGATATATAAATGAATTCTATAAAAACTTTAAAGAACTAGTTTCTCCGCTGTTATTAAGAGCATATCATTATGCGCTGCAATCTGGTACAGTGGCGTCCTCGTGGAGGGATGCAACCATTGTCGTAATTCACAAAGAGGGCAAAGATCCTGCCGAATGTCAGTCATATCGGCCTATTTCATTGTTAAATAGTGATCTACGAATATTGACTGCCATTCTTACTGTTTGCTATCAGCATCGAACCCCTTGCTCAACTCATTAGGGACGACAGTGCAATTAAGGGAATTGTAATTGGAGGAGAGGAACATAAGTTGTCGTTATACGCCGATGATGTCCTACTTTTCCTAACAGAACCTGAGACAACAATTCCATATTTAAAAAAGCTAATTCTCAAGTATGGGTACTACTCTGGATATAAAGTGAATATGGATAAAACTGAGGCCATAGATGTTAATGGACAAATTTCAAAACAAATCCAAATTAATAGCGGGTTCAAATGGCCCAAGAATGGGTTTAAATACTTGGGCATCTTTATTCCCTCCTCTTTGGACCAGTTTTACGATACAAACTATAAAAAAGTGATTACAAATATTAGTGAAGATTTAAATCGTTGGACAGCTCTCCCTCTCTCTCTGATTGGCCGTGTTGAATCCATTCATATGAATGTCCTGCCAAGATTACTCTATCTGTTTCAGATGTTACCCATAGAAGTGCCAAAATCTGTCTTTGATTTGCTTAATAAAATAATTTCTAAATTTATTTGGCAAGGAAAACGGCCAAGAATAAGGCTTAAAATAATACAATCACCTAAAACAAATGGCGGGCTGCGACTCCCAAACTTCAGGTTTTACTTCTGGGCAGCTCAATTGAGGCCCCTGGTCTCATGGATGAAAGAAGACACACAAACCCGGTGGATCAATATTGAAAAGAGCCTCTGTTCCATGCCCCTTAAAATAGTACCCTTTTCCAATGTATCATTAAAAAAATGCCTCCATGGGTGAATGGACCAAAGTTACTTTAAAAATTTGGAGAACTATACAAAGATAATTTGGTTTGTCTAAAAAAATCTCATCCGCAGCCAGCATTGGCTATATTAATGACTTTGCACCATCTCCTACAGACGTAGGTTTTAAAAAGTGGTCTCAATATGGACTTCTGCACCAATTATTTCATGATGACACACTTAAATCATTCGAACAAATAAGAAATGAATTCACACTCCCAAGGTCTGAATTTTTTAGATATTTACAACTGAGACATTTCCTCACAACCCATAAGAATCTAGAAATCATTAAAAAACCCTCCCCAATAGAAGTTTATTTTAAAGAAATACAAATTGGACGTGCAGTCAAAAAAATTTTTTCTAAAGGATATCTATTATTTTTTCGACTAAGAATTCAAATAACACATTACAGATCAAGGAAAAGTGGGAGGCCGAAATTAATGAAACATTTCCTCTTGAAACTTGGGAGGAAGCTTGTGGAGAGGTACATCTTGTGACCAACTCTAATGTCTGGAGGGAATTCAAATGGAAGATAATAACCAGATTTTTTCGAACCCCACAGATAATTGCAAAATGGAAGCCATCCTGCTCAGACAAGTGCTGGAGAAATTGTGGCCAACATGTTGGTAACCACACCCATATCTTGTGGTCATGTCCAAAATTAAGAAATTACTGGAAAGATATATTTGATGCCCTTAAAGAAATCTTCCATTGTGAAATCCCAGAAGACCCCATAATAGCCCTTCTAGGTGTGCGTCCAGAGGGCCTTGAGGGTAGAACTAAAATATATTTATTACAAATTTTACTTGCTGCAGCCATTAAGTGTATTGCATGCAGATGGTTAACACCTGACCCTCCATCATACAATGCTTGGATTCAAAAAGTATGGGAGTTGTACGAAATGGAACAAATCACATTTGCATTACGACTTCAGAAAACGGGCTTCTTAAAGAGGTGGGCCCCTGTAATGCCTTTAATACTCCAGTGATCAAGAGTTATACTGTCATATCCACCCTGTGTTCATCTCTGCCTTTCTCCATTTATTTTTTTATTTTTTTATTTTTATATATTTATTTTTATTATTATTTATTTTTTCCTCCCCCTGTACTAGGTGTATTTGTTTTCATTCTCTGTATAATGTGTACGATATAATTAAGTTTTGAAGAATTGTCAATATTATGGAAACATAATGGACTAACATGTTAAAACCGATGCCATACTCTATTGTATGTAATGCTGTGGTTCTAAATAAAAATATAAGTTAAAAAATAAAATAAAATAAATAAAAGCCCATGGGCGACAGTTTCCATCAAGGCTCTCAAAATGTTGGTAAGGTATCTTTATATATAGAGAAACTGTGAAAGAACTGTGAACATTTCCATGTGGTATACCACATACAAGCATGTGCATTACCAGATGTGCTGAGATCCCTTAAGGCCTTATCAGGCATTATCTTCCTCAGCAGACAGCCTCTGTGGTAAAACGCCAGCCAATCACTGGGATCCCAGTGCACAGCCAGAGAAAAGTCCTCGATAGACTTCTCAAACTGACCCAGCTTGGAATAGATCCTTCCTCTGTATGTTCTGCATTGAGTGAAAAAAATATAATTGGATTTACACATCAACAAGGTAATTATACTTTTAAAATAATTAAACAAAGGAGTAATTCACCACTGGCAAAAACGCGTCTGCTCCTAGGCTCGACCAGAGTCAAATATCACCTTGCTTGAGTAGGAAATACTTTGTAGCAAACTTTTAGTTAAAAAGGTGTTGACTTGTATTGTTCCCAGTAAGTGTTTGGTTAATAACTGATCCAACTGTACATGCTGAAGTGCAATCTGTAGTTTTCACAAAAGCCACGGAGCTGTCAAAATGACGCAAAACTTTTGCTGACAAATAAATGGTAATTTCTCATTCCAGGTAACATGGAGTAAACATGGAGTAAACATGGAGTAAACATTGTTCTTTTACATATACTACCAACACTGTAACAACACAGTGGGGTGAAAATAGGTGAACTTGCACTTTAAGCATGCTGAATGAGGTATATAATCAGAGGTGCACATAACTTTTTTGGTCTGGTTCTCAAGGGAGCACCTGGAGATGCTGCTTGGTACTCACACTTTGTAAAATGTAAGGCACACATTACTATTTTAATGTACATTACTAAATGTAAAATAACACTATTTGTTCAATGTAGAAATTAAATATAGGTCTTTTTTAAAGCTGTATATTTTTTTATTTTATTAACATTAATGACACAGACAACAGCAGGAATATTAGGCTACTGTTACTTAAGACCGAATGCACAGACCGAATAGACCGATACACATCCGGATCTTTCTCAACTGTTCACTTAAGACATAACCGAGAGAATACTTGCTGACATGGGTATTTTGACATAATTTTGTGTGTATGTGTTCGTTCAAGCACAAGTAAACGCGAAAGAGGAATCAATTAGGTGTTCGAGCTCTGTCTGAAATGCGCCTCTCTCTCTCCTTCTCTCTCTTTCTGCGTGTGAGAGTCTGTGCGCACAGATAACAGCGCACAAGTCCTGATTTTCGCCTCTTCTTCCGCGTTAAATGTGTTAAATTCCGCGTTAAATCGTTTGAATGTGTAAACTGGCAAGACAAAACACGTTCAAATTATAAAGTTTCACTCTGATGGTTAAACTTAGGAGTTAATCCGCGAATCACATGTGTGCCGAACCGTGGGGCCTGATCCGTACGGATCACGGATCAACTGCGATCCGTTGCACCCCTAATAATTAATGAACACACTTATCATCATGATTGTTATCTTACCAGAGATGGAGAAAAATCCTACTTGTCCCAGTCCTCAAAAATGTTGGTACTCAGAAGCGCTTCCCTCCACGTTTTCTGCTGCTTGTTTATTTTTTACCACACATGGGGACCAGTTATGTGCACCCCTGTATATAATCCTCATAATAATACTGACCTGGCTATAGCATTCCCAGGTTCTTGCTTTAGCAGTAAGGTGAAGTCTTCCAAGGCCACCCTCCATTTGGAGCTGTTGAAGTACTGTATTCCATGGGCCATCATTGCATCTGTCCTTGCTGAGTCGAGAGTGAAGGTCTGGTGGTCAAAAAGGGTTTATTTTGAAATCTTCCTTGTTTCATGTATACTGCAATAATTGAGGCAATTATTATTCAGCTATTTAGAACAACGGTCTATAATCAACAATATCAGTGCTCATTTGTAAACTCAAACAAATCTTGGATTCATATTTAGAGTGCATGATGTGCCTGCCGACAGTAAAACTGACTAATTCTGTCCACCAAGCCTAAAACAAGACAAATATAGCCCTTAAAGTGTGCATACAATAATTCATAAAAACTTCTTACAGTACTTGAAACACAAATAATGAGCAGACTCCATTCAAATCCTTTTTGTGTGTTTTTAGTTTAGTTTTTTTTAGTTTTTTAAAACCATTCCCCACCTTCTCTCTGACCCCTAGAATTAAACAGACAATTAAGCGGCTCGTTTAGTGCTGTGCTTTCAAGAAACATCCCCTTCAAATTGCAGTTCTCTTGCCCAGGATGACTCTCCCATCTTTCAAAAACAGCTTTTTTGTGAAGCCTGTATCACTTTCTGACAGGTTCACAAAATAATTCATGCTGAAATGTGCTGCATAAACTGTCAATATCCGACTGCAAAAAGGAAATGCAGGTGCTACACACAGCCAGGAACAACTGTTCAACAGTTCAACAACTTTTAGCGGTATTCTTTGGATGCTTGAGAATAATATAAAAATACATTTTAATAATAATAATAATAATTATTATTATTATTATTTGATAACACATTTAATTTGTACAGCACCTTTCATATATTGTATAAAATGTAGCTCAAAGTGCTTTACAGGTCAGAATATAAAAAGCATAACAAATAAATAAATGAATGAATAAAACATAAAACAGATAAAAATCAAGAAAATGCAACTGTCCAGCCTCATTGTGTTAGTTTTTATGTCAAATATCTGGACATTGAATAGGCTTTGCTGGCATGTAAATGTGGTTGGTGTTTATAAAAGATAAAAAAAAGCGTATTGCACTTTAAAATATACTTAACTTTCATAACACAGATTCATTGAAGGCTAAGTTTTAATTTGTGGTTTTTGGAGAATTAAAGAAGTTTTGACTTCTGAAAGTTACAGTATTTTTTTGTAGATAAACTCTTTAATCTCAGAAGATCAAAGCAAATGTAACCTAGGTAAATTACCACAATTATGACAATTAATGTTCAAAATCTTCCTGGCAGTAAATAATGTAAGTAATATTTGCATAGTTAATTGTGATTGGTCTATCAACATCACCTTGTAAGCACGGGTATTTCCGTCTGTAAATTCAAATCTACAGTATTTATATTGTTTCATTGGGCTTACTTTGGCGTAGTCTTCCATGGCCAGCAGTACTTCGCCCATCTTCTCATACATCTTTGCCCTTTTAAAGTATATCTCTGCATCATCTGGCTTGACTTTGATGGCTTGGGTGTAGCTGAATGTGGCCAGTGCGGTTTCCCCTCTTTGTTTGTAGATTTCTGCTTTTGACATGAAGGCGTCTGGAACACAATTGGCATTAGTCATGAGCTTCAACACTTTGTTCTGAAGAAAGTTTTGAGCACCAAAAAATATAATAATTTACTTTTACATGGTCATTTTACATCCTTTCTCTGACCTTTACCTTTACCTGTAGGCTTTTGCTGCAGGGCTAGGCTGACAAATACTGAAGAACTTACTGTATATTATAATGCTAATTTATAGGCCACATTCACACAGCAACAGAATACGGTTTACAGTCCTGTATTCCAGTCCTTAATATGGTTGTGTTCACAGTCACACACAGTTCAGTTATTTATGGTGTTAAAAGGCATTCTATAACCAAACTCACATGCGTACATTTTCAAAACTGCTTTTGAAAAAATTTGATGTATGAACTCGCAGCTTGATTGGACTCTTGTCATGTCAAAAGTGATAATACTTTTCAGTTTCATAGATGTTGCCATCTTTGATACTGTTGCTGTGGTTACTGGTCAGAGGATACGGACTCGACTCCCATACCACGTTCATACAGACAGTATCCGAGACACTACGGTAAGTTGCTCTGACTTTTCAAGACTCACACCTGTAAGCAAATGCAGTTGTAAATCTCAAAACCTGACAATGTGAACGTAGCCATATTATAATGTGGGCAGTCATATGTTAATGTGCTCATGGATTTCATATCATGATCATGACAAATTCTGAATCTGTGTTATTTTAGTATTATTTATATTATTAGAATTAATATTAATACTATAATTTTATAAATATTTTGAATTGGTTTTTATTTTTATGATTTCTGTTTTATTTTTTGTTCAATATTTTGTCATTTTATTGAGTTTGCCATTTTTTTATATTATTATTTAGGTTTCATTTATTTTCATTTCAGTTTTATTTCATTTATTTATTTATTTCCATTTAGTAAGTTTAGTGCTTCAACTTATTTCAGTCAAGCCAGCATTTCTAATTTTCTTTAAATTACATTTTTCATCTAACATTTATATTTCAGCTTTATTTCAATTAACAAAAATATTTTAGTTTTATTTAACAATAATAACCCTGTTCTGAAGGAACTTACTTTGGTCTGTGCGAACAGGGGAGGAAGCTTAGCGTTGCTAACGTTGGAGTATGTCTATGTCTATATTTTGATACATGCCCTTTAACCTTACAGGTTCTGTTTTGCCCAATACAGAGGTCAGACAGCACTGGCAAGTATTGCATCAGAATCTAGTCTCTCCTGCTGTCTGGTAATGAAAGGGGACTCATGCGCACACCTGCATGCTTCTTGTTGTTTTTAACGATGACGTTTAGATCGTCCAGAGCTCTATCGGGGTCGTTTCTCAGCAGGTATATGCTGTGCCTGTGCCAGTAGGCGTCCAGTAAATGGGGCTCCAGGGAGATGGCCTTTAAAAACAGAAAAACAACAGATCGATCATTAGTACATGATAAACTAAGCGGAAAATCAGGTTGCATTAGCAGAATGTTCTGTTCTGGTTTGGATAATGATTTCTGAAATGAACCATTTAATATAAAAATTTTATAATGAACAAACACTGGATAAAATCTTATGAGAATCAGTATTAGTGATGTTTACCTTAGCATGCATTACTAATTAAAAAAAATAAGGCTTACAGCATCGAGATCTTCAAGGGCCTGGTTGAGATAACCAAGTTTGATGTAAAGTGCTCCACGTCGACACCGGTCGAAGGCACCGTGGTTTCCACGTTCAGTCAAAGTTTGGGTCAGCTTGGCCACTTCATGCTCCAAATCAGCTTTAGTGAGACCATTGTCCAAAACCTCAGACATATCAACTTTTTCCAGATTCTGGATCTCGTCCTTTGGAAGCTGGTTCTCCTCCAGACCAGCAGGGGGAGAGCTTGCACTCTGGACATTTTCCAGAGGAGGAAAAACTTCGTCAAACCAGGCGTCCCATATGTCTCTGACCCACTCTCTGGGTGATGTAGTGTCAGGTATTCCACTACGATCTGTGGCAAAGCTCTCGAAATCTAGGAGCATAGGCAGGCTGAGGCAGAGGAGGGATGAAACTTGCCCTTTGGAGGTTTTGGACTCCCATGGTATCTGACACAGAGACTCGCTCCTTTTAGAGAATAAAAGAAAGATAAACACATTATTAATGCAGATATCACAGCAGACTTACAAAAGTTCAAGAAAGATGATGTACAAAACTGTTCCTTCTAGAACATTTATGAGATATAAGATCCAATGCATCATAAAATGCTGTGAGAGAATATTTTATGTAATTGGTTTACATGCAATTTCATGTTTTGGTCTTGTTTTGGAATTAAAAATATGCTTTTATAACAAAAGTAAAACCTTGTTAGTGTCCGTGGTGGTTCTCTCAGTTTTTTCCAAACGTATGCCGTTTTGACAGAGCTGCGTGTCTTTCTTCTCTTCGTGACCCTGCGTTTGGAACAGGACACCCTTGCCCTCTCTTTGCCTTTGTGTGGGTTCTCTGGCCACTCTGATGAGTTGGGCTCTGTGTGAACCTCCTGGGGCTTTGCCTGTTTGGCATTGGATGGGGATTCTCTGGCCAGAGCTGCACAGATTGTGTTCTGCTGCCACTGGCACCACACATGCTCCAGCTCCTGGGAAAGGCTGGTGAAGTCAGACTGCAGCTGAAGATGAGGCTCAAGATCTGGGGTTAAGTGCGGGGCAGAACAGGGCCGTCTGGTCTGAAACCCCGGGGGGAGACAGGATATTACAAGAGGTGAAATTCTGGTTGCACTGGTTTCAATGCAACAGAGCTGTTTGTTTCCAAATATTACAGTAAAAAGAATAAAAACGCTTTTAGGTACCTTATATAATATAAACACAGAACAGTGTCTTGGAAGAATATCAAAATTTCGAAATGCTAAAATGCCATAGCCAAAGGAACAGGAAAGAGTACTGTTGTTATATTACTGAGACTCTAGCTTTACATTAAAATAAACAAGGCTAAACAATAACAAGTACTAGGAATTTATTAAATAATTCTTCAATAAAAAAAAGGAAAGGTTTTTAACCTGTTCTGTTGAGATGAACCCAGAGAGAGCCAGTGAGGTTGTTGTTCTGAAGTCTACCACAGACTGACACTTAATAGGCGAGACATTTTCCTGGGGACAAGGCCAAATTTTTACAGAATGTCCAACACAATTTTATTCAAAAAACTCTCGAGAACTCACTGGAGTAAGTGACATGAATGCAAAGTAACAAATTCTTTCTCATCTTGTTTTCTTACTTTTTTTTATTTTTATGTAAGACGACAAATATGAAGAGTTGACATTTCAAGCAGTGACAGCAGTGTTCTGCATTGTGACATTCTATACTGCATCAAAAACTAAATAAAATATTTTTCAATTTCTTAAATAAAAAATATGTATTATGCATGCATTATAATATTCTTTAACAATATTACTGTTTTTACTGCGAGTATATATTATATAATATTACTATTTTTACTGTATATAATATTTGTGTATTTAAAAAATAAATAAATATAAACACACATATATTGTTACGTGTTATCTGTTAGTTACCTTGGTTATTCATTGACTGATTATTATGTGCAGCTGTGTCTAATTTCTTTATATATATATATATATATATATATATATATATATATATATATATATATATATAAAGATCTGACTGACCCCAAACTTTCAATGGTAGTGAAAACACATAGAAACACTATAATAAATATATATATATTTCAGAATAGTGTGTTCATAAAGAGCTTCATTGTGTTACATATTATAAGTATTGTAACATACAGGAATTTTGAGGATTTCCACCTTAAACTAATTTAAGGTTAATTCAATAAACATACCTCAGAAGTACTCTGTTCTGCATTCATCACATGGCTAACTGACTCTGCCACATTGTGCTCGTCCAACAGATTCATCAGATTTTCTTTGCACAGGTCTGGCTGAGTTACCTAAGGACACAAAATTTAATAAAGAAAAACTGGCTTAAAAATGTATTACATTGGAATTCACGTTTTTATGCTAGCATATTTCCAGATCAGAAGGTAACATAAGGAATTTAATATTGCCAGCATGAGCAAGCTAAAAGGAAATATCTTTGAGATAATATTAATAACTATAATTCTTGTGAATTACAGGCGTTAATATGCATGTCGTGCTCATAATTTTATTTAAACTCAAGATTATTCTCAAAACGCTTCACCTCGTTTTTCTTATATTATGCGCTTACAAGAGAATTGTATTTAAATCGAGATATTAACAGAGAGAAACAGAGCTGCTATAGGCTCTTCTCTGAATGCAGAAGTCTACAGTGTAAAAGCAGGAAGCTGATGGGGGGAGGCATGCAGTGATTTCTGCAGAAAAAAAGGTGCTGTTAAAAAGTCCCAGCACACTGAGAAGGAAGTACATTTCCATCTGGTAATGGCGCTGCTGTACCTGGTATTTGGGGAAAAGCGTGTCTTTCATAACACAGGGAGCACAGATGAATTTAGGAGGTGCTGGGTTCCAGAACATTCTGAGCTCACAGGGACACAGTGTTGCCTTTGAGAAATAAAGAAACACAATAATTGGATGTCGGAAGGAGCGGTTTAAAATAAAATCAAATAATTCAAGTGATAATCAAAGGGTCTAATGTGAAATTTATTCAACAGTCTACATTTAATGACCCAGCTTGAACAATAAAAAATATGAAAATCTTTCAGTCATCTATTAATTCTATTGGGAAAAATAATGTGTGTCTAATGCCATCTAGTGACAGGTATTTCCAGTACCCTGGGACAAATTGGGTATAATTTGATTTTATTAGGTTTATTAGGTGTTTGAAAGAACATAAACAACTGTTTAAAACTGTATTATAGTTTTATATATTAGCTATTCAAGGAAGATCACAGACATAAAAAGTCAGTTTTAACTAAACGTTTATTACATATTTGATAATGCACTAAATATCATAATTATCTAATCATAAATCACAGCCTCTGTTTTTCAAGTACTTCCTTAAAACCAGAGCCTTGGTTTTAAACAGATCGAGTTGTCAGTGTCACGCATTAGTCACTTTGATGAAAGTCACTGACGGTGAGTCATAAAACAATAGATCTTTCTTACAGCATGACCACACATCATAATCCTTGGTCTCTCCACGTAATACTCCGCTATTTTCTGCCAGTCCTCCAGAGTATCTGACGTCTGTTTATGTATGTGGGAAACACAGTCTGTCTGTGCTGAAACCCCAGTAGAATCAACAGAAACACCTTCACACACCAGCCTACAATGAGTATTACAGCATTATTGATACGTCATCACGTCTGAAAATATCTTTAGGAATGGAAATACATCTTAAGAGGGACTCAAAAAGGTGGAGAGTTCAAAAGAGATTATAAATCGTGACCTGAAAATCAATGAGCTTTAATAAGAATCACTCTAAAAGAAATAACAAGAGCCAGGCTTATACCTCTGTGTGTCAGGATGTACATATATATGTCCAAGTGCTTCCCTCTGCTGGTTAAACTGTGCTGTTGCAGTGATCAGTTTTTGAGTGTGGCAGATTCTAGAAGCAAGCTGGAGCTCAACAGGCACAACTTGACTGGCAGGAGTGGTACACAAATGGTGGATGGTTTTATAGCCTTCAGCACTGTGGACAGAACAAACAATTAGAGGGAAACATTTTTTTTATCTGATTTTCTTCAAAATACAGAAAACCTAAGATGTCATGCTTTACTACTGTTTTTTATTTTTTTATACATTTTAAAAAAAAATCAGCAAGGATGCATTCACTTGAAGGGGCAGTAAAGACATTTATAATGTTACAAAATAATTCTATTTTAAATAAATACAGATTTTTTTTCCCACAGTTTCCACAAAAATATTAAGCAGCACAGCTGTTTTCAACATTGATAATAATAAGAAACATTTCTTAAGCAGCAAATCATCATATTAGAATGATTTCTGAAGGATCATGTGACACTGAAGACTGGAGTAATGATGCTGAAAATTCAGCTTCGCCATCACAGGAATAAATTACATTTTAAAATATATTCAAATAGAAAACAGTGACTTTAAATTGTTACAGTACCTGTTTTACTGTTTTATTGTATAGTCAAATAAATGCAGCCTTGGTAAGCGTAAGAGACTTCTTTCAAAAACATTAAAATATCTTACCAACCCTAAACATATATCATGGTTTGTGGCTGACGAGAGAAAGGGGAGTTATGTACAGTTAAGTGTTGAGATCATTAGAATCATGATCATGTGATCAGAAGAAAACAAGACAGACATTCATATTGCATGGCATCTTAGGTTTTCTGTAATATAATAATAATAATAAATAAAAAAGTTTAAAAAAAAGAAAAAGTAAAATAGAAGCATTTCCATCAGTGGTCTCAGGCTTTTTCATTACTGAAATGTCTATCAATCTAATATTAGGGTCTCATTTCTTGGACCTCAAACGTAAACCATTTTGGGTGCCAAGCCAATGTGATATAGGCACTATGTTCTGCCATAAAAAGATGATGCGTCAGTCTATTTGCACAGACCGTCTCTGCCATAACTTCACACCACTGTTTGAACTGTAGACAGCGGGAGAAACGACCTCAGAACTGACTTTGTGTGTGGGCTCTTTGTGTTCCGCGAACTGCAGACAGGCAGGAGAGGCCCTCCGCCACCCACGTCCCCACGGCTCCACTGACAGCGTCAATTTATTGAGTACGTTTCGTTCACTAAGGCCTGTGACAAGCTAGATTTATCACCCCACTCTGGCACGGTTAAGCCTCAACGAAAGACCTAGAAGGTCACACCAAAGTCACTGGCCCTGCCTGCGCTGAAAAAAAAAACATTCCTGAACCGTAAGGAGGAACCTTCAACCTGCCCCGCTATCCATCTACCCCGTAGGCAGGCGGCTCTCATATAAACCCTCTCAACCGCGTCCAGCAGGAACCTTTCAGTGACCCTCGTGACTGGAAAAAGCTAGTAATTAAAAGGCCCTTTTTCAAGAGCGAGGGAGTGGCGCAGGTCCAGCCGTGCAGGTAGTAAATCTTGCGTTATCAGCTCTCAGGTGAGTGCTGGAGAGGTTGGGAGGAGGGATGCGTGGGTGCGCTGGCTCCAGACAGACCCGCAGCACAGATGAGTGGAGTAAGTGACGGGGCAATTACTCGCTGTGTTACTGCTCCCTAAATAGAGCTGAGGGGGAGCTGATGACAGCTTTTTGGACGCTCTTCTCAGGTAGCGTGAAACTAGATGATCGTTTGCGGCCAAGGCCACCCTCTGCGCTCTTCCGCTAGTGACGCATTGAGAGATTGACATGCTGATAGCAAGTGGAACATGCCAATATATCAACACATAGATTAGCGAACCTTAGTGTCATTATGCATACAACTAAGTATATAGCAGCCTCAAAAGTATTTGGACATTGACGTCTTACTTAAAAATGTCTGAATGACATTGAATTATATGCAAAACATCAAAACTACATCTATTTTAAAAGGACCATCCCTAGTGAAAAAGAAATGTGCTTAATTGTGTTGAATGTGCACTTGTAGTATGTATATTTTTAAAACTGTACTTACATATAATTTTAATGAAACAGAATGCCACTTAAGTGTACTTAAAGAGAGTACACTTTTCATGATTGCTTTTTTAACACAAGTACTTGTTTAAAAACTGCACATTTAATGTTTACTTTTAATTTGTTTTACTTTAAAGTGCATTAAAATTAAAGTGTATTACAAATCATTAAGTTTGAATAATCTTTTGTGATGCTTTAAAGAAGTATGTTTATTTGAATGTATATTTAGGTCAACTTATTGCATTTTATATACATTTTAACTATAATACATTTTCATTTAATTACATATTACATGCTATTAATGGTCAGAAAACATTAATAGAATGTACTTTGTGCGAACCGAATATAAAGTATAATATGTCTGTATTGATTTTTTTTTTTTTAAAGTATGCTTTCTTTTTTTACTTTTTTTATTTTTTATAAAGGATAGCACAAAAAAAAATGTATTTGTTAGGTTTGAAATGATGCAATATAGAACAAAAAAGAATTGGACACTTTGTGCTTGTAAAGTGTTAGTGGAATATGTTCGGAGTTAATGTGATGAACTACACCTGTGGGGACGCCTGTGTGAACTGAAACATCCACTAAAAATCGTCAGTGATTAAAAATAAAGATCCTGCTTCATTTAAGCACAAATGACACTTTCTTTGATAGTTTGTTATTGAATGCAACTAAATGCATTCAATAAGTATGGCTTGAGTGTCCAAATACTTATGGCCACAGTATGTCACAAAATATTTTAGATGTTTTATACTCTTTTTTAGGTGTCCAGGTTGCAAGTAGTGAAAGGCCTTGAATGGTTTTGGTCTGACGGGATGTCCTTTCAGCTCTCTGAATCGGAGTCAAGCTATATCCATGGGCCATTATTATATCTTCATTGGTCACCTTAAAAATATAAAAAATATATACAAACTAGTTTCTATTACAAGGATTGAGGCAACATTCATGTATTTAATACATTAAACATCTGTAATTTTGCTCATACTTATTTATCAAAAAGTTCTTTGAAAACAAACTTAGTGTGTAGTGAGTTTACCTGGGATAACAGATCCTTGAGTCCTCCACCATCAGAGCCAAACTCAGAGTCCTTCTGTAAAACTGACTCAGCTATCTTGTAGACACCAGATGACACAGATGGATGGCACATTGGTCTTGGGGAACGTTTTTCTTTTGGCAGACAGATGTGTGGTACTGATGTGTGCCTTTGAGTTGGCCCCTGAAGGAAAATACACATGAGCATTCCATTAACACCATTGTCATTCCAAGCCTATGACTTTGCCCATCAAGATGTACTAATAGGAAATGCTACAAAACTCCTCACTGCAATGACTCTTCATACAATATATTGTCGCCACAAGCTCACCTCGAAAAGCAAACAAGTGTTGCTCCTTCGTTGCCTCTGGGGTTTCTAAAACTGACAGCTACCCTTAGAATTATTTTACTGTTATGTTACACTTGTTACGTTTTATCGCAGTGATTCAGATGAAAGATTTATGCTTTGCAGACTGACGCTGTCCCTAAGCAGTTTGGGTAATCTTGCATAGTAAACGCATGTAGCAACAAAGAATCACAAACGGCAGTTGCGCAGTAATACTAATGTAATGCGGTCACAGGTGTATGTTTGTTGAGTAATTTACAACGGCTTTGAACGCGGCTCAACCAATCAGAATCAAGGACTGGAACTATCCGTTTTATAAAAAGGGGTTTGAGTGATTAATAATCGGTATCTAACCAGAAGAAAATATATATTTATTTGATGTTATCCACATATCCCGCAACAGCATTGTGAACTTCTGTAAAGATATGTTTGGTCATTAACTTAAATGCATTATTATGCAAAATACAAACACATGAGGAGAGTTCTCCGCGTGAAAGACCCACGACTGGCAGATTGACGTGCAGCTATATTTCTATCCGAAATTAAATTAAATTGAATGTGGAGGATTTTAACTGTGACAAGATGATTGACAGGCCAGTTTATGGTGACAGGATGCGTGTAACTAAATGACAGAGCTGTCCGTTAAAGACGCAGTTATGACAAAGTAGTATGTCCTAAAACTTGCCTACTCTTCTGCGACACACTCAAAAGTTTGTACTGTTTCTTTACAAAAACAGTACATACTTCTAGGGCATAGTATAAGAAGGTGAATTGGGATGCAAAAAAAAAACTATTATCTATCAAATCTATCAAAAGGTATTAGCAACTTTGGACAGTTGGTGGCGCTAGAGAATGAGTTAGAGACTCCAAATTTGCTTCCAGCTGCAGCCTGGAATTAAATGACACCAAGGCCCTGTCCCAAATGGCACACTTCATATGCACTTTTGGTCTTGTGGAGTTACAATGGCTGCCGCGTTCGTGTGTCCGTTAAGTCCATGAGACCGTAGAGTGTCCCATTTGTCATGTTAGGTTTCAGAAGGGTACTCGCAAGTTTTATATGTGCCCTCAAACCGCACTTTTGCTGAGCCCGCACTGAAGCAAACTCTACAGCAGACATCTTCCCAGCAGTCAAAGCTGCGTTACGTCACGAAAGTGCGGACTTGTAGGAAGACCGCAAGTGCTTAGGCCCGGGTGCCATTTGGGACAGGGCCTAAGATGCTCCGTTTGGCCAGAGGAGAACTGGTTCCCCAACTGAGCCTGGTCTCTCCCAAAAAAAAAAACTCCATTCTGTCACCTTATGGAGTTTGGCTTCCTTGCCAATGTTGCCTCTGGCTTGCTTAATTGGGGACACTTAATAGTCAATAATATTATTGACATGACTGCACTGACACTATTTGATAAGAACTGAACTGAGCTGGATAATGATATCACTTTTCTTCTGCAGAACTGAACTATGTTTGCATCATTGAATCATTATTTTTCTGTTTATCACGGTAAAGTTGCTTTGAAACAATCTGTATTGTATAAAGCGCTATAAAAATAAAGACGACTTGACTTGACTTGACTAGTTAATGTTCAGACTGTCCTCTATCTGTGTGCCAAATTTCATCATTTTCCCACAAGCAGTTTTACAGGCTGCCATAGACTCAAGAGCGGAAGACGACGATGACAAAGAAGAAGAAGAAGAACACTAACAGATACAATAGGTACAATACACCTTAGGTGTATTGCTAATAATAAATGAATAAATAATAAAATAATAAAGTAGCTGCGTCCAACTTCTCTTTCAAAATAAAATAAAATAATAAAGTAGCTGTGTCCAACTTCTCTTTCCAAATAAAATAAAATAAACTGCTAATCATCATCAGAGTTGCAGCTGTGTTCAATATTCCATATAAAATAAAATAAAATAATAAAATAAACCACTAACCTCATCATCAGTGCTGCAGCTGTGTTCAATATTACATATAAAACAAAATAAAATAAACAGCTAACCTCATCATCAGAGCTGCAGTTGTTTCCAGCTTCTCTTTCGATCGAATGTACCGTTGCTTGGTCAGAGAAAGTTGCAGCACTGTCATCCTCTACTACAGGTGTGTGCCCACTTTCCATCACTAATGAGTCTGCCAAGCTCTCATTTGGCGCCCTCTGCTGGTCAACCTCATCTGGCTGCTGGAGTCCAGCAATAGTTCTGGCTTCCTCCAGCAGATCAGAGGTGGATTTGACACTTTGGATGGTGCTGGAGCCAGCGCTGCTGGTGTGACTCTGGGAGCTGCTGTGTTTGGTTTGATGCTCATGAGGCTCCCAGAATTGTTCAGTATTTCCTCTCTGCACTCCTATATGCCCATTCTGTGCTGAATTCACAGAGCTTGATGCCTCATTGTCATTAGAGCAGCCCGAGTCCCGCCGGTTCAGTTTTTCACAAATAGTGGACTGGTGAGCGCTGGAGGTTTTCTTCTCACCTGAGACCTGCTGAGCAAGTGTGTGAAGTTTGTAAGATCCACCTGCTGATAAGGACCACTCTGATCTGGGCTTAGCAGGAGGTTGCGGCCTTTGGGACAAGGATACTGCTTTGGTGGTCCCTGCGAGAGAGGCTATGACTGGCTTTCTGACAATCCCATGCCTGGCTTTAAGTTTTGGAAGAGCCATTGTGTTCACGGATTTGTCAATGGAGGAAATGTTTGGGCTTGTGCTCTGACCCCGGCTCATTTTGTTGGTCTTTGTTGAGACATGGATTTAGGGGGCAGTTTGCAGAGGAGAGGAAAGTGAAAGTCTATTTGAGACTCAACACAGCTGGGTTTTGTCAGGATGGGAGGTAACGTTAAATCTGTGATGACAGGTCTTACCTGGCAAGGTAAGGAAGAAGTCTTCTCTTCTGATTGGATTCATAAGTGTTTCGTATACTGGAAATCCTGGAAATCAAAAAGGAAAAGTTTCTATTTATTAAATCAATCTTCATTGTATTAATTTAAATCTTTCATTTTAATGAACCAGGTAACTTATTTTTTTAAGTTAAACCAGCAATATCTTTTATATTAGGCTATTCATCACATTATAGGCTACAGTACGATTTTTAAAACAAATACGTTTAAAATTAGAAGAAATACGTGTTGCCTCATTTAATAAATAAGCAATAACATTTATGTTGAGACTGGTAAAAGAGCTAAGTTACGTTATATTTGCAAAATATTTTTTAAATAAATGTTACGTGATTTTGTCCAACAGTTCAGTTCGAGCTATTTTGCAATGTTTTATTATTTATCCTCGTTTTCTTTTCTGACTCCCATGAAATAATCATTATACATTCTCGCTGCATAAATAAAAAAGTTATTTCGAAGGAACAGAAACTGCAGTTTTACAGTTCAAAAAGCTATGGACGCTAGCCTATAAGTTAGTTAGCCGGCTAGCCCGCTTGCTCAAAAGTTGCTCTTTTCGTGCTGTGACACAATAAATCTTAATAAATCATTAAAAAGGTAATCTTTAAAAGCACCTTACCTTTTCATTTATGTATTCCCGCCTGAAAATCTACTTCAAATAAAACTGTTCTAACTATTTGCTGAAAAATAACTGCAGCTTTTTACCTCAGAAGCTCAAACAGAGAAACGGCAACGCCAGGCAGCGTCTCCTAGCAACCGACCGTCCCCGTGCGCGTGCCAGGGCTCCCAGTGAAAATCTGCACAATAAGATCATGATCAAGTAGATAATTATATTGATGTTAATATATATATATATATATATATATATATATATATATATTTTTTTTTTTTTTTTTTTTTTTTTTTTCATGCATGCATTTTTTACGCATATAGCACTTACTGGCTGCTAGAACGGCAATAAAACTCTTCCACCACACTCTAAAAATTAAAGGTCCCAAATAGGTGTTTTAGCATCAATACATTGAAGAACTATTTTCGGTTCCACCCAAAAAACCTTCGGTGAACAGTTGTTAAAAGAATAATTTCCCCCCTTAGTGCGAAGAACATTCTAAAAATCTAAGAACCCTTTTAAACTATAAAGAACCTTTAGTGGAATGGAAAGGTTCTATGAATGTTAAAGGTTCTTCATGAAGCAATCGATGCCAATAAAAGAGTGCACTCAAATGTTCAGATTTGCAGAACAAACTGAAATGGTAATCATGGTGAGCTACAGTGCAAAGATGCCTTTCTATTTACACACAATCACAGAATAGAGAGAGAGAAAAAAGATTTAACAGATTAAATGTGCATTCAAAATAAAGGTTCCAATTAGAATCAAAATGGTTTTACATTCTAATTTTGATTTTAAAATCCCAAAAAGTACTTTTTATTCTCTAGTTCTCAAGAAAACCATACCTGCCGGTACTTTAAACTACTGATCTGAAGAACTTTATTATCTCCAAAGAACCTTGCCATTTTTTTTTTTTTTTTTTTTTTGATAAGAACACAAAATTGCTGCACAAATTTTTTTTATTTTTAGTATAGCATAACATAGGCCTATCTAATAAAATGCACTGTTTATAGGCAGTTTTTATAGGCCTATTATTTTATAAATCATGCATTAAATCTACTGACAAGACAGTCCTGATACTATCGCTATATCACTCCCTCTACCCCTCTACCTCTCTCTCCCTCTCCCTCTCTCTCTCTGTCTGTCTCATGGGGGCTTTGACATGGTCTAATGTTCTTTGCTTCAAGGGCCATTTCCCTCCGTCCTGTGAGGAATCGATCTGTGCTCTAATGGTGTGAGAGATCACTGGAGATAATCCGCTGTAAGTGGATGATCAGTGCTGTCATTCGCTCATTAGCAGGTGTACACTGGGAAATGTGACCTCTTGTTCATCTGAGAAATAAAAGGAGGGAGATGGTGGGGTTTCCAGTTCCTTCCTAAACACCTGGCTTCAGTACCAAAATGAATAGGCTGCAAAGTTATTGCAAGTTGGTAATATTTCTTCTGCCATTCTGTGAAGCTTCTTGGTGACACCATTTCTGACATTCACAAATGACAAACATTACATGATTTGTTAAGTAGCCTATTATTTAAATAAACTGTTCAAACAGGCCTAGTTATGATAGAATTCATATATGTTCATACATTTTGATATTTAAATATACAGCATCCACATATTTTTTTGTTATGATTTGATAACACTTTATAATAACATTCTATATTATGGATTAGAAAGAATATATGTAATGTTAAAATGTAATTTTAAATGTAAAATTATTGCAAGTGGCTATTAATAGCGCTATGAATAACATAAATCAATACTACAACATTAAATAATGCTTAACAGATCATGTATTTATGTATATTCAAAAAGGCCTAGTTAGAAATGTCATGATTCATATGTTTTCTAAAATTGCTGAAAGATATAACTTAATTTGTTTCATAATATATAATATTACTATTACATTAATTAAATTGTATTACACTTTATAAGATCACTCACTTCATTTGAATTCAAAATTAACACTTGTTTTTTTTTTTTCTTAGCCTATAACATTATAATGCTGGATTCATTAATTAAAGCTATAAAATATTATTTTGGGGGGAAAAGAAAGAAAAAAAAAAATATATAATAAAATCCTTAAATAATTTAAAATGTTTCCATTTAAAATTAAATTATTACTCATCATTACAAATTACAATATTATTCATCATAATGAGTTTAATATGTTTAAATTAAAAGATGATTCGTTGTTTTTTTTAACCTTTTTACAGGTAATAGTATTGTGCAATAAAACACACGGGTCATTCCTATTTAAAAACAGCAGAGTAGACGTGTTCCTGGAAGCAGGAGAGAGATCCAGGCAAATGAGACACAGAAAGTGGGCTGTACCGTGTTCTACGTAACAGGCAGGGGAAGATCTCCAGTTCGGTCCCAACATTTCCTCACTTTACCCAAAGCCACGCACAACATCCCACCAGTGACTGCGCGCGGTGCCAGGACGCACACGCACACATACACTCACACACGCGCGCGCTGTGAGTCTGGAACTGCATGTGCACGAGCTGCGGATTTCCTCCATAATGTTAGGCGCAGTGAAAATGGAAGGACACGAAACTCCAGACTGGAGCAGCTACTATAATGATGCACAAGAGGTGAGAGACTATTATTATTACTGCCACTCTGAGCTGCTGGGATAGTCCGAAAGTTTGTATCTGCATGCAAGCGAATAATAGATCAACAGACTCAAACTGAGGCTTACGCTAACCCACTTTTAAAACGGAGGAATTAAATGTAAAACATATTCTAAAGAATTGTTGTCTGGAGCTGAAGAAAATATCAGCCATTGATTAACCCACTTGGTGGCAGTAGTGATGCCATTGCAAGTGACAATAGTCACAATAGTCTTGGAAGATTTTTTAAAACATAATTTTCTATAGAGATATAAACTATCTGAAATTGTTATCTGACTGAGCTACTTTTATTCAATTTATTATCGATTATGTGTCACACATTTCCATTGGAAGATTCTGTTTTGCCTCGTTCAATTTGAGTCATTGCAAAATTAGGCTACAATTAATTAAATTAAACGCGGTAAAAGCCCTACGTTTTTATTTCAACTGTCACGTGCATCAGCGAATCCACATTCAATATTTCGTTATTTTAAAAAGAACATCAAATAAAAACGTTACATCTAGATTCAAAATTCAAATGCATGTTCTCACAATGTTTAATGGTGTTAGCCTGATTTTTTTTCAATACATATATTTTTTTATTTAACTATTTTTTTGTAAAAGAAAAAAAGGGGGGAAACTTGGCTACATTATTGTCTTAGAGAAAAGACGCTAAATTACTACACTCTATACGAATAATAAAAGTGCTGAATACAAATGTATTACGATGTCTTTCTTTCTTTTAGGTCTATTCTCCCATGACGAACAGCAGCATGAACGCTGGGCTGAGCTCCATGAATAATATGAACAGTTACATGAGCATGTCCACCAGTGGGAATATGACTTCCAGTTCTTTTAACATGTCCTATGCGAACCCAGCGCTGAGTGCCGGTCTGAGCCCGGGCGCCATGGCCGGGATGCCCCCGGGCGCCACCGGCCACATGAACGGAATGGGCGGCGGCGTGTCGAGCATGGGCACCGCGCTCAGCCCGTCCAACCTGAACGCCATGACGGCTCAGCACAGCTCCATGAACGCGCTGAACCCCTACTCCAGCATGAGCCCCACCATGAGCTCCATGACATACGCGCAACCCAACCTCAACCGGGCCAGAGACAACAAGACCTTCAGGAGAAGTTACCCGCACGCCAAACCGCCCTACTCCTACATCTCCCTCATCACGATGGCCATCCAGCAGGCACCCAGCAAAATGCTTACCTTGAGTGAGATTTACCAGTGGATAATGGACCTGTTCCCCTACTACCGTCAGAACCAGCAAAGGTGGCAGAACTCCATCAGACACTCGTTATCCTTCAACGACTGTTTCGTCAAAGTGTCCAGGTCACCCGACAAGCCGGGGAAAGGCTCCTACTGGGCCCTGCATCCAGATTCTGGGAATATGTTTGAGAATGGCTGTTACCTGCGAAGACAGAAGCGCTTTAAATGCGACAAAAAGTTACCCGATGGAAAGAGGTCTGACGGAAAGAGAGAGCATTCGAGCGGCTCTGGCTCACCGGCCAGTGACAGCACCAGCAGCAAACCTGTGCATCTGGACTCCAGCTCCATAACCTCCTCGAACCAGTCGTCCAGTCCTCCCAGTTTGGACCACAGGAGCGGTAGCACCGCTAACTCTGAACTGAAGAGCACCGGCCCACAGGTGCACCCCGTGTCCACGTCCCTGTCCTCGCTGCACTCTATGGCCCACGAACCCCAGCTGCACCTCAAAGGAGACCCTCATTACTCCTTCAACCACCCGTTTTCCATCAATAATTTAATGTCCTCTTCAGAGCAACAGCATAAACTGGATTTGAAAGCCTATGAACAAGCGTTGCAATATTCCTCCTATGGCTCAGGGATGTCTTCCAGCTTGCCCATGGCCGGGAGAGCCAGCATGGACCCTTCGGCTTTAGAGGCCTCTTACTACCAAGGTGTGTATTCCAGGCCTGTTCTTAATACGTCTTAGTCAGTTGCCGACTAACGGGGGGAAAAAAACTTTATTTTATTTTTTTTGCATGCACTTGGTGCAGAAGAACTGTTACTTTAAAATATAACAAAATGTGTATGTGTATAATAAAATATTGTAAAGTGTTTCCAATGACTGTATATCCAAGTTACAAATCATTGCTAGTGTATTTAAAATCATTTTTGAGCTTGTAAAATACTTGTTGTGATCCCCCCCAAACTTGTAGTTCCCCATTGTTACAACGTGCACGAATGAAGGTCAACTTTTGGTCTTGTTGCTGGTATAAAAGCGAAGCCCCTTGTCTGTTGCAGATGTATTTGAATGTTGTCATTTTACTCATTATTTTTGGGGGTTACTTACCTCGTTTGGACAAAAAAAAAAAAACAAGAAAAAAAACAAAAAACACTTCCCAATCTTGTATTGAAATAAATTAATCCGAGGTGGAAATGCATTGTGAATAAAATATGTATTTCTTAATCAAGCAAAACGTTTGTGACATTTTTATACAAAGGGGTTCATGCATGCATTTTTTTTTCTTAGTGAAATTACGTTAGCAATCATCCCAAGACTATTGGTTAAAAACTTGATATTTAATTTTTTAAGAATACAGGATTTTATTTCATTTCGTTTTTAGAAATAATTGATTCTCTTTCGTATTTGTTTTTTGTGTGCATTATTTTATGTCCAATCAATGCATGCTCAATAACTTCAATAATACCTGAAATAAAATAGAAATAGATGCTATTTTGAATCCGATTAAATTCTTTAATATAGGCTGTCTGCTCTCAAAGCCAGCTTTTGGCTGAGCCCGTCTCTTTTTGACTTGATGTTGGTAAAAGACCAAGAGAAAATCCAAGTCTAACACACGCGCAGCCTCAAAGACTCGCTTCATAAAAGATCCGATCTCGTTTTAAATGGGATTTTAAACAATAACATAGAGAGGCCAAATCATCTTTTTGTGGAGCGTAACCTACATGATGGGCACGTGAACCTGAACAGATTTGACTTTGATCATGGTATTTTGTATACACGCATTTTGGCTGAGTAGCCGTGAAATTCATTTAATTATCTTGTAATTCCCCCCCGATGCGTAAATAAAATGGATAATTGACTTCAGGCTTGAGAAATCTCGATATGTGCAGCATATAAAATAAAGTTATATAGCTTATATTTCTGCCTTTATTTTTTAATTCAATTTAAAAATTAAGACCACATTTTGTTTCCAAAATTAGTGTCCGGTGCGGTCAATTTATGTGATATTGAATTAGCTCGCGACAGAGATATTTAGCCTAATTAAAGATGGTAAAGTTACTAATATCAATAGTCGATACTGAAATTTGTAAAATAAATAAATAAAAATATGAATCACTCAAAAGCATTAGAAAATAAAATGGCATACTTTTTGATGGTAAAGATCCAACAAAATCACAGATTTAATAACATGTTTGAATAATCTAAATGACCTTTTCTCATGCGCATGACAGGTGCATTATAAAACTGATTGCTTTATATTTCATTAACTAAAAAAAGTGTGTAAATATAACAGAATTTACCTGCTTACAAAAATAAAATGTGGCCTTGATTAATTGAGATACAAATCGAAATAAAACTATAAATAAAATACAAATGTAAAATATTGTACCACTGATTCTAATAATTTTATTGAAATCATTATGATCGATTATGTGGAAAACTACATTGCACCATGATCGAGTTAATATTTCGCAGCAGTTACAGGTGAAATTTGATTATGTATATTTAATCCTCAATCAAATGCTTTATCGGAAACATTGCTTTCTTGAAATAATTTATAAATCTTTATGATAGAAACCATACGCCAACTAAAAGCTGATGATAATGAAACCAAAGCATTATTAATGTGCGGTCTTGACAATCTAAGAACCAGTCAACTGTGCATAAATATTATTTAACACGTTATTGGGAAAACCTCTTAACGAATGTTGTCAGGGTTAACGAACTCCGCATTCATTCCCTATATAATCATATCATTTAAATATTGACATGCATGGGTCTAATTTAGATATGCTCTAATTTGCATGGGAATTTTATTGTTTGTAATTGGGGCAGTGATTGTACAGAGCAACATCCGAAAGGTTTTATTATTTCTATAACGCGACCTTTACGTTGCATTGTGCAATTATAGCGCGCGTCTTTAAACGAGCCAGACTTAACATATGCGATCAGCAGGCAGTGTTCAAACTTATGTGGCATTTCTCGTTGCCCCATCAAAAGCTCTGGCGCTTTCTTCAGCCTTATGGAGCAAAATTTCGACAACAATGAACACGGCCCTTTAGTTCAAAGCGCCCATCAGCGGGTCTACCCGTAGACCTTTCTTCTCCCTCTTTTCATTCTGAGTTTGGAAAAGCACTACAGGGCCAAGGCGCTCCTAATACCTTCTGATGGGGATTGAATTAATTATCTCCAATAACACAATTGTGCTTGGCCAACGAAAAGAGCAAAGCAATACCCCTCCAGAATCACACGCACACGAAAGAAAGAAAGGGGCTTTCAAAGGGCCAGAGAGAAGAGGGAGAGATCTCTATCCGACATCAGCTTTAGAAGCAGCTGCTTTTCCATTAAAAATGATACGGGAGAAGTTTATTAGAGCTTTGTGCCCCTCTAATATGCATCGACTATGTCAGGTTGGTGGTCTCGCACTCCCCTGTTTTGTGTCTTCATTATTCTACAGCAGGGGATTTGGAGAGAAACAGCCAGTTGGTTTCTTTTGGAGTTTCATTGTGGCGGACGCAATAAACCTAGAATGCATTTCTCGTTTATATATATTTTGTTTGCATATATATTTATATCGAATAATAAATATAATTAATATTAAAAATTATATGATCAATAAGTTATGACAACGTATATGTTTTCATATTGCTTTAACTCATCAACTAAGATAAGCAATTTAAAAAAAATTAAGTTATACAAGATTCAACTCATTTTTTAAAAGTCAGTTTAATGGAATTTAAGTTGAAATTACTTAAACATCCAAGTTGATTGTACTTAGGCAGTTTTTTTTACAGTAGCCTAATGTATTACTCAATGGCCATTTACAAGTTTTAAGAATAAAGCATTTGAAAGATTAATGCAAAAAAGAATTGCCTTGCAATTTCACTTATATATTATGATGGCAAATAAGAAGATCAATAGGCTATTGTGAAATGGCAAACTGGCCCAAACTAATATTTATAGACTGTTAAAAAAAATTAAATAAAAAAATAAAATCATGATTTGTTATGACAAATTTTTTTTCTTCTATCAAATCAACTCATTTTTTTTTCTTTTGTTAAATCAACTTTGACAATTTATATGGTTCAGATAACATCATATTTTGAGTTTCTGTTGATTAAACCAATCTCCTTCATCGTATTAACTACAAACACAAAATTAAGGCACCCATGTTACTTAGGGCTACTTTTTTAAGTTAAACCAACAATAATGTTTTTGCAGTGTATTATTAGCCACACATTTAGAATTAAAGTAATGTATCTCCGATTCAATCCGATTCAATAATGCATCATTTAACATCAAAACCAACACACATTTATCAGCTCGATTAGAACCTGGGAAAAAAAATAACTAACTATATTTGTATAAATAAACAGCTACTATGAGAAGGAGAGAAGCAGACAGAGAAAAAGAGAGAGCTTGAAATATTTGGTGTCGTTATAGCAACCGGATCAGTGGTGCTTTTCTCTGAGGGTCATTCAATATGTGCAGCCGAAACACGGTTTTAATTAAAGCGTATAAAAGTTTTTTTTGTAAGTCGATGATCACGCACACTGAATTTGGGGGGTGGTAATGGGGCATTTCACTCCACATGCCACAATAAACACAGACTCGAGCCTCCACACCCACATATCAAACAAGTCACTTAAAACACGTACACCTCAAACAAATCATTTAAGAATGCACATCTCAAAACAAAAGTTTTCGTCTCGAGGAAAAAAAAGAAAAGTTGCACCATCAAAGGACAAGTGTTTTCCATAGGGATGTGTGGGGACACCCAGGTTGAGCCATCTCCACGGTAACCTATAGGAGGAAAATCGACAAGCTTGTCCTGGTGTCGGCGTTTATTTGAGGGGTGGGACACTCAGCGGCACGTCTGGCCTAAACAGCCTTTTCTTTATTCACCGCTGCATCTAACATATTTCTGAGTACATAATCGATCAGGCTGAAGAACAGCTCTGCTGAAGGACGGACAGGGAAAGACAACATAAACCGTGCTTATATAATTGTTTGGGGTATCTAGTTGTTGGTAAAGGTCGACAGATCTCTTTAGCCCATTTTATGTTTGTAAATTATCAGCATGCAAAGGGACTCGCAGCGAAGAATTCAAAAAATCATCATGGTTTTTAAAAAAAAAAGTTTTTATTTTATATAGGCATTTTAGTTTTTAAATATACATAGATCTGTCATTCCCACGATATACTGTATATCTGAATTTAAATGGTTTTAACAATAAACAACAAACATTTAAGAACATATTAAAAAGTATTAGAATGAAAGAATATTTAGAATATTCAACTTGAATTAAAAAGCATTATTTACAGGTTTGATTAAATAGTTATGTTTAGACACGTTTTGAAATAATTTTAATAAGAAAAGAAAAAAACCCAATATATATTTGTCCTCAAAAAGACTTGTTTCAAATGAATTAAATTAAAGAATAAAAAAAAATCTAATAAATAAGGGTGTTTTTGGGTCATGTAAACCGATTAAACAAATAAACAATATTCTCTATAAGTGGACTGCACAGTTTGATTTGATTATTTTTAATACATTTGATGGATTTATTTGATACTTTCTATTTTCAACATCTAATTGATAAGCACAAAATAAATGTATCATCAAATAACACTCAACAAGCTTTTCATGTTCATAAATACTGATTGTGTTGACTGATACACTGTATACTGTTGTTTTAACTCCCTTTATTAATTTGGGATAAAAATTTAAATATCTATAGTCTGTAAACAAATTCAATAACATGAAATAAAAATCCCAGCTTGGTCCAAAAATAGCTGGCTTTATATGAAAAAAATAAAAAAAAAATAGTCTCAGTACCTCACAAAAGTAATTGTCCAATCAAATTTCTCTCGTTTAACCAGACTTAACGTCACGCTGTAAGTAAAAATCGACCGAGAGGAGAAGAAAGAAAACCTTTGGATTAGTAGGAAAAACTACTGGCAGCAGTAGTTTCATTGGTGACTGCAGAGAGAATGTGGTTAAACATTTACGATGGCGTTTCTGAGCATGGGCTGGAATGAGAACAGGGCTGAGAGAAAGAACGCCACTTCCAGCCTGTGTTTGCCCAGGCCAGGCTTCGGCTGTTTGCTCAGAGTTAAACGCTTCAGCCTGGTCACCAGATGTGGCCGTCTGCTCGGGTCGCCCGACGGCCAGTCAGTCAGATGACTTTTCGGACGCTGCCAGTGCCCACTTTCTTCCGTAACACCTCCACCAACCGCTCCAACCTGAGAAAGGAAAAACAGAGAGAGGGAAAGCAGAAATAAGTGAGTAAGTGTGTAAATGAAAGAAGAGCAAGACAAATGCAGGCCAGCTCTTGGCTGTTTTCTCCTCACACAAGGGCGCTCTTTGAGGAACGGAAAGATACGGAGAATGGATGTAGACACTTCTTAAAGTGGGTGAGACATCCATGCTGGTGTCAATGCCCAAATCCTCCAAATATCCGCCTGCCTTTACTCTGGCAAACAGAAGCCCATGTGTGGTGTCATGTGATTGGTCGGGGTGAGTAAACCTGTGCTTATGAGGGTGATGATCCCAGAGACTCTGTGGAAATGGAGGGAGATCTAGATGGGTGAAGGGATTCTTTGGGAGCAGATGAATAATGGGGAATGAGAGCAGTCCTGCTTCTCTCCATCCAAACAAATGCTGGTTCTGCTTCAAAAAGACACTCTTCTGAATCTCTGACATTACTTAAAATGATGTGATAAGATGGAAAATTATGTGATGATAAAAAAAAAATAATAATGAAATCAGACCTTTTAATATATATAGCAAAATAAATTGAAACTCAGTTACAATAACTAAAATGATATGAATTAGCTCAACGTTTAATTTATATATAAATTATTAGCATGAATATTATGAAAAAAATCATATATATATATTTGTGTGTGTGTGTGTGTGTATATATGTGATTAACATGCATTAAATATAAATTAAATGTAAACAAATCTCAAATTAAAGGTGACAGACAAAATGAAAACTATGCATAATTTTCTATTTCTATTAATATAAATGATATAAATAAAAGTAGATTACAATTTTATTATTAGCTTGAATATTATAAAAAAGAATATATATATATATATATATATATATATATATATATGATTAAAATGCATTAAATATAAATTGAACAAATCTCGAACTAAAAGGTGAAAGACAAAATGAAAACTATGCAATTTTCAATGTGACTGATTTATTTTATACAAAGCATAAATTAACTAACTAGAGTTTACATTCTCTTTTTTTCCTGTTCTCAATAATATTCATTAATCTTCATAATATCCATTTTTTTAGTACTTACTCAGTGATCTAAAAACCAGACTTGGAAGTTAAAAAAGAAATAAATTAATTATATAAATAAACATCATGCACAAAAATAGCAGTAGGTTGTAGAGAGCTCAGGATTTAAAAAAATAAAAAAAATAAAGAGCTAGGTATTCACGATAAAATTTAGTTCAAGCAGGCTTACAACAACAAAGCGAGTGCTAAAAACAGCCCAGCTCTATCAGAGCTGATAAGATGTGCTTAGCATACCCAGTGCTAGTATTGTCTACTGAGGTTTCTCAGTCTTATCAAGTGAGCATATGGGAGCGGTCTGACCCAAGCCTTACTCCTGCCGAAGTCTCCACCTGTTTTCCCGTACAGAGAGATCGAAGAGCAGCCGCAGGACCATATGTATTTCTCAGAGGCTCTGTGGCCGAGAGAAACGGAGGAAAGACAAGGGGGAGGGGATGGTTCAAAACCACAGACTAATATTTATAAAAGGTCATTGTTGCTAAATGAACAGGCCACGCACACGAGCATATATACATACACAAGCAAACAGCCTTCATATCACACACACACAAACATGCAGACAGACACCACAAAACTGTCTCTCTCTCGCCTCCATAAACATGCACGGAAACACCTTTCCCCCTTGTGTGCAAATTTTTAGCGTTTTAAATATATTCATTAGCCTCCCTGTCATGTTTGCACAATTAACAGGTCTGCCTTTTTCCGTGGCAGGATCTCCAAGGTGTGCCTGCGGGCTGGGGAGGATTTGGTGAACACTGTTTGCAGAGAGTGGCCGTAAACCCAAACATACACGCGAGGGAAGAGCCGGCAAAAGCGCAAATCCCGATTAAGAATTCACAGAGTCGCAAAACCAACAATTCCAGCTCAAATAACACAGAGTAAACAGCAGCCGTGCATAAATTCTAAACAACAGCACGTTTTATGTATGGCACGACAACATATCCGTGTTTCAATGCAAAAAAAGATCCTGTTTGTAATCTATAATTATCCCACGACAATGCCTGACAAAAACCCTAACATGAAAGATCTCGCTTATAACTCCAGCAAACTATAGATGGATTTTTAGCATTGCACAGGAAGCAAAACGGCACAAAAAAAAAAGGCCGCTGAGGAGGGTCAGCCCTCGCTGTGCCAGACAGAAGAGCCTGCGAGACTGCAGCGTGATGGGACACACAAGCCGCAGCCCATTTGTGGGCCGTCGGGCCAATGAAAAGGTCCTTTGTGTGCTTCTCATGGCCAAATTTGATTCAGCAGGTCATTAGACATTCAGCTCAGCTCCTCCGTCAATGGGCCTGCAGGAACGGCACTCAGGTGCCACATTCTGGCCCGGCGCTGGGCTTCCTCCTCCCCTGGAGGCCGATCGCATCACCCCTGCATTCTTCTCACAGCCGTGCGACGAGGCCCACGTCAGAGCGGCTTCCCACAGGCCGCCCGGAGCCCGGTGAGTGCAGGGCATCCATCTGAATGTCAGCTAGCGGTCAGGTGTGACCGGTGCTGTTCCCTTCGCCTACTGCGGACAATCCCAGTTATGTATGCATGTAGATGCTCACACTCATGTTATCCTTTGCTCTATAAGAAAAAATTGCAGTCACCTCAACCCTAACCATCGTTATTGCGAGGACTCGCCGTAAAAAAAAAAAGGGAGTAAAAGTTGTTCCAAATTCTGTCACATTTACTCATCCCATTATTTACTGGGGGACTTTTGAATAATATTTTTTGAATAATCTTCACATACTATTGCATACAACTAATATTGCATATTCAACTAAATATTGTACCTTCAGGGCTTGTCACTGGGATCAAAGGGAGACATCTTTGTACCTTATTTACCCCTAAATGGTTCAGTAGTAACGTAAGGTACACTATATTGGCAAAAGTATTGGGACACCCCTCCAAATCATTGAATTCAGGTGTTCCAATCACTTGTATAAAATCAAGCACATTTGTGAAATAATGGGTCGCTCTCAGGAGCTCAGTGAATTCAAGCGTGGTACTGTGATAGGTTGCCATCTGTGCAATAAGTCCATTCATGAAATTTCCTCACTACTAAATATTCCACGGTCAACTGTTAGTGGTATTATAACAAAGTGGAAGCAATTGGGAACAACAACAACTCAGCCACGAAGAGATAGGCCACTTAAAGTCACAGAGCGGGTCAGTGCATGCTGAGGCGCATAGTGCGTAGAGTCAATAGCTACAGACCTCCAAACTTTGTGTGGCCTTCAGATTAGCTCAAGAACAATGCGTAGATAGCTTCCTGGAATGGGTTTCTATGGCCGAGCAGCTGCATCCAAGCCTTACATCGACAAGTGCAATGCAAAGCGTCGGATGCAGTGGTGTAAAGAAGACGTATTCTCTGGAGTTACGAATCACGCTTCTCTGACTGGCAATCTGATGGACGAGTCTGGGTTTGGTGTTTGCCAGGAGAACGGTACTTGCCTGACTGCATTGTGCCAAGTGTAAAGTTTGGTGGAGGGGGGATTATGGTGTGGGGTTGTTTTTCAGGGGTTGGGCTTGGCCTCATAGTTCCAGTGAAAGGAACTCTTAATGCTTCAGCATACCAAGACATTTTGGACAATTTTATGCTCCCAACTTTGTGGGAACAGTTTGGGGATGGCCCCTTCCTGTTCCAACATGACTGCGCACCAGTGCACAAAGCAAAGTCCATAAAGACATGGATGAGTGAGTTTGGTGTGGAGGAACTTGACTGGCCTGCACAGAGTCCTCACCTCAACCCGATAGAACACCTTTGGGATGAATTAGAGCGGAGAATGTGAGCCAGGCCTTCTCGTCCAATATCAGTGCCTGACCTCACAAATGCTCTTCTAGAAGAATGGTCAAAAATTCCCATTAACACACTCCTAAACCTTGTGGAAAGCCTTCCCAGAAGAGTTGAAGCTGTTATAGCTGCAAAGGGTGGGCCAACTCCATATTAAACCCTATGGATCAGGAATGGGATGCCATTAAAGTTCATGTGCATGTAAAGGCAGGCGTACCAAAACTTTTGGCAATATAGTGTATATATTACTACTCTAAAGTACTAATATGCACCTTTTAAGGGTAGATCATGTACAAAGTTGTCCTTTTAAAGATTCTGCCCCAGTGGCAAGCTGTTCTACAGTTATAGATATAATTTTTGGAAAAAAAAGAAAATCTGACAGTATACACAGATATCAAGCTCTTAGATAGACAAAAAAATATATCATTACATAGCTTCAGAAGTCTTGGAATATGGCGCACAAGTCATACGGACTACTTTAATAATGCTGTTTTTGGAGCTTTACAGTGATGTTCATTATAAACTGTCCTTGTACAAAAACAGAGCTCTTCAGAATTTCCTATATAATATATTCTATACAACAACAACAACAACATATAGGCTTGAAACAACGTGAGGTGGAGTAAATAATGACTGAATTTTGTCTTTGGGCGAAGTATTCTTTTAAATGGACAGTTCACCAAAAATTTGGGTCATTTATTCACTCTCACGTAGTTCAAAAAGCTGTTTGACTTCTGAGAAGAAAAATGTCTCAATGTTTTTTTTGCCTATGCAATTAATTCCAACATTCGTCAAAATATCTTCTTTTGTGTTCCACGGAAGAGAGTAAGTCATGAGGGTGAATAAATGATGAGAGAATGATATTTTTTGGAATATTCCTTAAAAAAAATATTTGGCACTCAGACCCTCAAGCAATAAATATAGCATGCTGATTCTCAGAATACATAACTGGGAACTTGTTAACTTCCAGTAATACTACACAGAGTCTCTTCCAGTAGGGTGAAATGAGCAGCTGGACTCAAATGCTGATTACAGTAGTGACTCACACAGCTGAAGCTTGCACTGTGGACGCCACCTGGTCAGTACACAAACAAGCTACTCTGACACACACTTGCTGTCTAGGTAAGGACGGTAGCACCGGTCAAAGCAAAGTGCATTGTGGGATTTAGAGTTTCATGTCATGCAGCAGAGGCTGTGTGATCTTTCCTCTGTAAATGGAAACCCTTTTAGAGAGGCATGTGTAAACAGTGCACTAAAGTTCTCTCATTGTGATGTGGTGGTGGGGGGTTCTCTCTGTGTTTTGAGCACCCCCTCAGCTCAGCATCTCCACCCCCTTTGGTTAATTCATCATGTAAATAAATCAGCAGGCCGGCCTGTGTTTGCTTTGCGTGAGGAGCCCCCCATGTGAGCAAGACAAGAGGGAGAGAGAGAATATCTACCAGACAACCAGTTTTTATAAATGTATATAACAGATCAGGAGACCAAGGAGACTGAGAGAACAGGCTTTAAGAATGTCCAGGTGCAAGAACATCTCCAAACAGGAAGAGCTCACCTAATTTTTGAACGCAAAATGGTAATTTTTGAAGAATGTTCATGCTCTTTTCGTTGGAATGAAAGTGAGTAGGGACAGACACTGTCAAGCTCCAAAAATGACCAAAGCGCTCAATACAAGTACTATAAAACAAGTCCAAATGAGTCATGTGGACTTCGGACATAGTGCACGAATAATATGGACTACTTTTGTAATGCTTTTTTTTGTCATTTGACAGCATCTATTCTGTACTCATTCACTGTCACTTTTTGGAAAAGAGCAGCATGAACATTCTCCATAAAATCTCTTTTTGTGTTTCACAGAAAAAAAGTCTTACAAGTTTACAACGTGGAACTAATGAAGGGTTAGTACAAAATTGTCAATGAGTGAACTAACTTTTCTAAGAACCCAAATCAAAATAAATGAATTAAAAGTCAGTCTTAACAGTCTTCAGTGTCACATGATCCCTTAGAAATCATGATTTGGTGCTCAATTATTAAAAATGGTCCTTACTATCAATGTTAAAAACAGTTTTTGCTGTCAAATATTTTTGTGGATTTTTTTCAGGATTGTTTGATGAATAGAAAGAACAGTCTTTAAATGTCTTTACTTTCACTTTAGATCTATTTTATATATATAGTGGGTAGTGTAATTTTACCAGCATTGCCCAGCACGGGCACCATGTCATTGCAAACCAAAACAAGTATACTACTACATAGAAATGTCATGTTGGCGCGTTATTTAAGCAGACTTTGCTTCTCCGATGAGCATGAGCGGTACATGAGTGGAGCGTTCACATGGGCCGTGAGTAACTGAGCTCTGCACATACATAGAGAGGAATATTGAGCAGAGTCACACCATGCAGTGATAACGGCTAAAGCGAGAGTGAAACCTGAGCGATGAACACTGAGGGGCGGGGCGAGGGGGCATATATTTTAGGCTCATATTTTAGGCGGCCGAAATTTCAGTGCATCCCTAATATATGTGACCAGCAGTGCACATGTCTGTACCCACCTCTGAACTTTCTCATTGGCCTCCCTCTCTCTCTCCTGGGCCAGACACAGTTGGGTCTGAGCGCTCTGATGCTCTGATGTCAGCTGCTGCAGACGGTACAGCAGGGGCTGAATCTGGCCCTGGCTCTGGCTTTGGTTTGAGGTGACCGGACTGTCCGGACAGGTCTCATCAGCCTGATGCTGCAGCACACTGAAAACACAAAAAGTTTTGACAAGTGTAATTAGTGAAATAGTGAGTGATTAATTGGATGTCAACTTGATGATTAAAGGAAGTGTTGGCGCACTTTATGTCAGTATTGAAAAAAATCATCCCCAACCACTTGAATAATTGTTTTTTATTATCATAATTGCATTTTAAAAAAAATGTGTTGCCTCATTACAATATAAAATGCATTATTTGCTTTAAACTATTAACACAAGTGTACCATATTTAAAGGGGTGGTTGATTATGATTTTACTTTTCTAACTTTAGTTAGTGTGTAATGTTGCTGTTTGAGCATAAACAACATCTGCAAAGTTACAACGCTCAAAGTTCTAAGCAAAGGGAGATATTTTATTTTACAGAAATTGCTTTTTAAGGACTACAACAAACGGCTGGTAGGGACTACATGAGCTTCCTCCCGGTTTAGTGACTACATGAACCCTAAAATTTACATAAACCCCGCCCCCGGGAACAGCAGTCCATGTTTTGAAGAGGAAGAGTTGTTGTAGTCGAGCACATTTGTAAGTCTGCTCAAGCTGTCGCATTCGTCTTTTCACATTTATTGCAATACAGTACGTAACACAAATGCAATAGCATGTCACTCTGTAGGCATCTTACAACAGTTCCCACACTAGCGATTTATAGATTATCATGAAAGAATATGCTAATCAATGACTTGAAGATAGTTAACTCCACATCAGCTACATAAATTCATCAACTAACCATTCAGAAACGTCCTGTTGCATTCACTTCTTTCTCCATCATTGTCCGACTTCGGTTTGAACATAAAAGGCAGAAGTTTCTGACATTTTAGTGCATGTCTGAAAGCTGCTAACACAGGAGCTCTTGAAGCTCCGCCCTCTGTGGAGCAGCAGCTCATTTGCATTTAAAGGGACACACACGAAACGACGCGTTTTTACTGACCCTCAAAAAGGGACAACTTTAACATGCTGTAAAAAATTATAAGTAGGGTATTTTTAGCTAAAACTTCCCATACACACTCTGGGGACAACAGAGACTTATTTTACATCTTGTAAAAAGGGGCATTATACCACCCCTTTAAACATTAAAAGGGTTATATGTAAGATTTTTTTACATTTTGTTATTGAGAGGAAAGAACGCAGCACATATTTACATATTAATCTAACCGTCGATATATATTATGCACATTTTTCTCTGCACTAAGTGGAAAAAAGTGGAACAAGTGCACAGATCATGCATAGTCCAAGCCAAACAGCAAAACAAACTCTTAAATCCTTCATCTACATTTCATCAACAAAACAAACATTCTGACAAATGCAGGGCCAAAATAGTTTGATTGTTAAATAATATTAACTAATATTAACTGAATTTGTGACTGTTTACTTCCAGGTAATATCCATTTTAAGCCATATAAAAAAAGAACAAACGACATATCTTTGTTGTCTATCACAAACTTCAATAGTTCTTCGGGAAAGACAATCATCAAAATTACAAGAACAAGAACAATATAACGGCTGACTGACGGTGTAGCATCAGGATCATGTTTCATAAACCAGGAGGAGAAATGCCAAAGGTAAAATTTCTAACACAAATATGAAACTTGACCCAGACACAGAGAGAGCATGCTTGCAGTTTACCTGGAGGTGTGGAATCATAACTCTATATCAATAGACACATCTAATATTCAAATGGAATGTCAGTACAAGAAACAATATCTGGGGCTAATAATTCCTCGGAATGTCAGCGGAATATATTAGCGCTCTCACAGCGCTGCATCCAACTGGAGGTGAAATTCAGACAGGTGTTTTTCATCGAGGCGTGAGATAAGGAAGGTGAAAATAAAAACAGAGGGGAGAAGGCCAAGAATAAGAGATTCATATCAGTCTAACTAACGTACATGAGTGTAGATTGTGCCAAGGAAATCCTGAGCTCCCAAGAACCATTCAATATTGAAATGTCACTAATTGTCAAATTGAGCTAACATAAAAACAAATCAACTTCTTGAGAAAAGAGAAGTTTTAAGGAATAAATATTTTACATAACGGTGCTTGCATGTGCAAAACAATGCCACCACAAAGGTATTTTGTTGCCAGCAATATCTGCACATGGCATTTACGGTTCAAGTGATTGTGCTCAAAAACAAAACAAAAAAGCCCAGCACTTTCATGCCAATGTGCAAAGATGGCAGCAAGCGTGTTGTTTGCTTTCAGAGCTTTCATGCGCCAGTCAAACAATTGCCATTTTTATGAATAGAAATGCTACCAGACAACTTTCTCCAGGTATTATAAACTTCCTCGGTTGCTATGTGCTTGCTTACTGCACATCTAAGAGATTCTATCGTCCGTCAAGCGAAAAGTAATTTCGCCTCTCCTCAACAAGCCGCAAGACAGATATAATTTTCTGTGCTTAAAAACAGCTGTCAACAAACTGCAGAGGAATAATATGCTTTAATATGGCACAGAGAGCACGGGGATATCAATATCAGCTCTAAATAATGATGACACCTGCTCCTCTTTTCATTCAAGCAGAAACAAGATGAACGGCAGTTATAATGCAGATAGGTACACAGCGCTCACCTGCGACCACAGACATAAAGAAAACAACAGCGATATTAAGTGGGCATTCATTTTAGCTAGGGAAACAATGCATCTGGTACAATGCCCCGATTAGCCAACAATACAAAACGTCTGTCTGGCTCACATGCTTCCATGTGTCTAGTGACAGAGACATCATGATTGATTGCCAGTACCTTTTGTCTTTTAGCTTAGCCAATGTGTGTGTGTGTGTGTGTGTGCTGTTGCCCTACAGTCATATTACTCATTCAGTCTTGCTAATTAGTTCTTCCATGTCAGGTTCTTCCTTCCTTCCTTTATTTTTTTTTTTTTTTTGAGGTAATCAATTCTGATGTGATATTGATGGTCGAGAAAGTGATGTAAAGTTGTGTGCTTTGTTTAATTAAATGCAAACATATTGGGTACAAAGGTCCAATGACAGTGACAAACAAGGGCAGAGAAGCATTGCCACACTATGGATTATCTTATCTAAGCCCGCCTACCACTTCAGACACACAGCCGCTTCTCCGCTACACGGCTTTCCATCCTGGCCCCCACTTTATGAGAATCATTATAGTTGGATATATGACGTTCCTGTCCTGCTCAGAGGAACTGAGATGCCAGTGTGATAGAGTTCCATAAATAGCCACACTGTAAAAAATTATATGATCAATAAGTTATGACAACATGTGTTTTTACATTGCTGTAACTCATCAAAATAAGTTACGCAATGTTATACAAGATTCAACTCATTTTAAGTCAGTTTAATGTAATTTAAGTTGAAATGACTTAAAGGTGCAGTATGTGAGATTGACAGCTAGCGGCTGAAATGGGTACTGCAATCCAAATTCAAAATATTGAAAAGTGTTTTTTCCCCCGGCCCCTCCTGCTCAGACTCGACGCTCACGCGGGTTGCCAGATTAAGGACACGCAAAACAGGAACGAGCGCAATTGACAATGGAATGTGAGGAGATTTACGTAAGTAGATGAGTTGAGTTATTGATTTGTGATATCGCGTTTTAATATGCTTCCGTTCATAGAGATTTTTGCGGAGGTTAGTTAGTTAGTTAAAGTTTATTTCGGTCAACTTCAAAAGAAAAAAATAAAGAAAAACAATTTACAAGCAAACATAGAAACAAACATTAAATTACAATGTAAACAATATTTAAAAGAGAGAAAAAAAAAAGTTGATCGACCGAAAAGGTGTCGGCTGAAGCTTATTGCGCCGATCCTTTTTGCATAACATTTATTTTACACAAAACACCAAGTCCCAAAGTCATCATGCATACAATGACTAAAAGAAAAAGAAGCTAAATTCATTCAGTTTTGTATAATGTGATCTTTTTTTTTTTAATATAATTTCTTGAAACTACTAATGGATTTACATATTTTCAATTCATCATCGAGACTATTCCACAGTTTAACCCCCTGAACAGACAGACATCTCTGTTTGACATTGGTTCTGATTTGAGGTTTGCTGAACATAAGTGTTCCTCTGAGCTCATAAGGAGTAGATTTCATCTGAAACAAGTTCTGGACACAGTCTGGAAATTTATTATTTATTATTTTATACATTATTTTGGCTATTTTAAATTCCACCAAGTCATTCAATTTTAATAGGTTGGAATTCATAAATAACTTGTTTGTTGGGTGATAATAATCTGTTTTATTTATAATTCGTATTGCACGTTTTTGCAGAATAACAATTGGTTTTATTATTGTTTTGTATGTATTTCCCCAGATCTCTACACAATAAGTCATGTATGGCACTATTAGAGACTGGTACAATATGTTTAGAGCCTTTGTATCAAGAATGTGTTTTGTTTTAGACAGGATAGCCAGTGTTTTAGAAATTTTTGACTTTATATAGGTTATGTGAGATTTCCAGCTGATCTTGCGGTCAATGATGATACCTAAGAATTTAATTTCATTTACCAATTCTAGTTCAAATTTATCAATTCTTATCTGGACTTTTGTATTTATTTGTTTATTACTAAATAAAATAAATTTAGTTTTATCTATATTTAGTGACAGTTTATTAACATCAAACCATTTTTTTAATGTTTTCATTTCTGCTTCCACTGTGTCCAGAAGCTGTCCCAAATTCTGATTGGAACAAAATAAAGTTGTATCATCAGCAAATAAAACACAATTTAATTGAGTAGACACATTACAAATGTCATTGATATATAATAAAAATAGCTTTGGTCCAAGGACTGATCCTTGTGGAACCCCACAAGTGACCCTCTGAAGCTGTGACCTGTCATTGGTGAACTGCACAAACTGAAATCTATTCCTGAGATAGTCACTAATCCATCTTTGTGCAACGCCCCTGATGCCATATATTTCAAGCTTTTTTAATAATATTTTATGATCAATGGTATCAAATGCTTTTTTTAAGTCTATAAAAATTCCAACTGAGTAATTTTTATTTTCTATTGCAGAGGTCAGTTTTTCAACCAGCTCTATTACAGCCATTTCCGTGGATCGATTTGCTTGGAAGCCATATTGATGATCGTTTAATAGTTTATATTTTTCAATTAAACTGTCTAATCTTGTTACAAATAGTTTTTCTAATATTTTTGAAAATTGTGGAAGGAGGGAAATTGGTCTGTAATTTGAGAATAAATGGCTGTCACCATTTTTGTAGATGGGGATGACTTTAGCTATTTTCATGTTGTCGGGTAGACAGGTCGGGTAGGTCGGGTAGAATCTGCAATCTCTGACCCAGTTTGTCCGCTGGCTTCCATGGCTGCAATATGCTGTGTTTTCCGCCAACTGGCAACTTGTGGTGGCGAAATACTAATGGGTAAATTGGCAACATGCGGTATCGCACAGATTAAAACAAAAACAGACATTCCGACACGGAACGCACATTTCAAAGCAAAATAACTGGCTGTAGCATTGTTTTTCAGAGAAACGAGCATGTGAACATACAACAGCATGTTTCCTAAATATCTGCAAACATATTATGGTATTTTTATGCTTTAGTACAGTAGAAAACTTACATACAGCCCCTTTAAACATCCAAGTTGATTGTACTTAAAAATTAAAAAAGCTTTTTTTTTACAGTGCACATAAACTCAACTTTTCTAGTACACAGTTATCTAAATAGAAGCTGTTATAGATGTGCAAAATCATGTTTGACGATATTACATGCATTTTACTGTTATATTCTGTGTTGGGAAAGGTTACTTTTAAAAGTAATGCATTACAATATCGAGTTACTCCCTAAAAAAGTAACTAAGTAACAAGTTACTTTTTATGGAAAGTAATGCGCTATGTTTGTTTTGTGTTACTTTTTCTCACCTGGGCTGGGCTTGCTTGTTTGTTTTCTAATGAAAAAAAAAAAAGTTGTAAATGCAAATGTTAAGGCCCTTTTACACTAAATGTAAAATGACACAGGAGAAGAAAGTTCAACACTCTTACTTCAGCAAAATAAAAACAAAAAAATTAAACACAAATGGGATGTTTATCAAAAGTCATTTTTGCTTATTGTATATGGTTGAATGGAAAAAGACATTGGTTAATAAAGTGAGAGTAAATACATAAAGTATATTTGTGTTATATTATAAACAAATTTAATTATTGCATGTTTGCATAATATTCTGAGTTTGCATTTTATTGTTTTTATTCATTTTGAGGAAAACTGAATCTATTTTTGTGCAAGTGAGATGAGTAAATACATGCTCACATTTAGTCTAGAATTACAAAAATCATCATGTTCACACGGCACACAACGCCTCTGCACTCACTCTCGATTTCTCTCAAGGGGACAGGAGAGGTGATCGTCAATGACTGAGAGAAAGTAACCTGTGTTACTTATTTGAAAAAGTAACTTTTAAAAGATATTTTGTTGTAAATTTAAAAGTAACACGTTACTTTACTCGTTACTTGAAAAAAGTAATCGGATTGCGTAACTCGCGTTACTTGTAATTGTTACACCTTCAATTTAAGTCGTTTTTTTTTTTCTTCAGTTGTTTTATTGTCCACCAGGCAAAAATCAGTTTGTATGAGTCTGAATAAATGACAATATTGAGGTTTCATTTACAAGATTAGGGGTTTGTTTAAATCACTAATCTTAAGTACACTAAAAATGGTGTGGAAAAAGTTTCATTTAGAAATGGCTAGTAACTTTTTAAAATTTTAAATCACAATTAATTACAAAGAAATGACAAGTAACATTGAGTTAAACATGAAGTAGAAGTAGAAAGACTGAAATCGTATTTTCTTGTAAAAAAACATACTTCAGGATTCTTTCAAACTTTAACAAAGAACATTTTTTACAGTGTACTGTATGAGCAAAAGTAATAGTGACTTAGCAAGAACCGCTAATAAAAGAAATACTTATAATTCAATGTATTCAACCAAACATACTCGTTTAACATGGTGCGTGTTTCTCTAGATATAAATCCGAGCAGTCTGTTAAACATTAACCAGAACCGTAAGATACCTGATCCCATGGGAGGGATCTCAACGAACCTGCCCTCTAACTCTACAGGCCAGTTAAACATTAACACTGCCACAAAATGCTATCAGATGGGAAATGTAAAATACCCTACTTAGAGTACTTATCTACAGGCAAAAAAAAGTACATAGAGACCGCAGCTAAGACAGAGACAGACGTCTATGGCAACCTGTGGTGGATATAAACTAACTAGCGTCCACATCCCACTTTCAACCATTCCTTACACCAATCACTCATGCTGACAGCTGCTGATAAAGCCATGGTAGTTTCTACACCTCTCGTTCCCTCAATAAAAAACAGAAATATGAGACCACACCCAATGGTGAACAAAAACACCAAAGTTTTGATCACTCGCTAATGAATTTTTCGCTCTCTTTCATTTTTTCAATTCCTTGTGCTGAGCCTGGGCAGGAACGCTGCTGTGCGTTTGGATAAAGGAGCCACTGCTTGCCGGGAGGGGTTCCACGCAATCTACAAAATGTATTTTGCTGCACAGAACGGCAAAGACGGCTAATGCAGTGGACGCAGTTTGCTCTGTTTTGGGGATAAAGTCTGTTAATGCCACAGGCGTTATAAATATCACATAAATTCAAAGTTTCCATCTAGCTATGTGGCATAACTACTGGTGTTATCAACATCCAAGGATTTCTCAGAAAGAAGTCATTTCAGCCCAATGGGCGGGGGTTTGAATGAAAAGGGGGAAAACATAAGAAGAATGGAAATAAACACCACTGAAAAATAATCAGTTCGCTGAGAGATGAATGATTAGAAATCTCTGTAAAGATCAGACAATTTGCTGCTATGTTACCTCATAAATAAAGTTAATAATAAACATAAATATCAAATACCAAAATGAGAGAGAGACTCCGCAATAGACTGGCTCAAATCTGTTTATACATGTGTACTGTCCATACACAGTACAAAAGTTTATGGACAGTACGATTTTTTGTTTTAAATAAATGAATACTTTCGTTCTGTAATATATATATTTATGGATTTCTTCTAACTTCATAAAATTTAAAAATATGATATCATAATAAATGATATAATGAAATGTGTTGATGTTTTGATGTACATATTAAAGTATGTTGTTTTATGCATGCAGGTCAGTTTAGGACAATCCATTTGCCTATTCACAAAACAAAAAAATGAAATCGAGCTCGCAGTGTAGTGAAAGAGTATTGGAAAAAGAGAGCTCATGTATGTGTACGCTGTATCTGCTAATGACTATTGAGCTGTTGACAGGTTGATCTGTTAGCATGTGTGATAATGAGTGATCACTGGGGAGTTGGGTCGTATGGGGTGTTAATACATGTCTATCCAGCGCTGCCTCCTTCCTGGCTGACGCTCAAACAAAGCACCTTAAACTCACAGTCTAACCTCTCCTTCACCGGCCAGCCAATGATAACCCATTAAAACAACCCACCCCAAGTGAACAAAATTGCCTAAGTGTTTCTCTTCATCAGAGGGGAGCGTTGCACTATTCGGAGCAGGCTCTATCAGAGCCAGAGGTTCACACTGCAGACGTTTTTTTCTACCACCCGATTCTCTCTCTCATCTGTTCACTGCCCTTTCATGTGACATAGACTGTCTGTTATCCTAAAAGACACAATGGAGGTGGTCGGGCAATCCTGAGAGCAAACACACGCAGTCATACTCTGGCCTTTGTTGGGCCTGGAGGATTCTCCTTTTAAAGGTTCAGCGCTGAAACCACATTGGCAGGGGCTGCGGACCAGCGCTGGACACCCTGACGCTCACACAATGCAGATTGTCTGGGGAAATACAATGTGTTCCTTCTCCTCCTCCTGCTGGGACAGACAAAAAGACTACAAGAGTGAGAACTCTTCTCAGATTAAGTGAGTTTGGGTGTGTAGTACCAAACTGAGTCAGCTGAGCACCATATACACACATCAAAAGAGGTATATATGATTCTGCGGAGATTAAAAAGTTCCTCGGAACATTAACGATTATTCAGATAAGCAAGTTAGTTTCTGGATAATTTTTAAAGAACTAGAAAATAGATAAAAGGGCCGTAAAACATTTGGTAACCCTTTATGGTTCAATTTGTTAATATTAGTTAATGCATTAGGTATCATGAATTAACAATGAACAATACTGTTACAGTTTTTATTGATTTTGTGTCCGGTAAGATTTTATAAAGAAATTATTTTATTCAGAAAGGATACATTAAATGGATCAAAAGTGACAGTAAAGACATTTATAACATTACAAAGATTTCCATTAAGTTAATGCTTCTTTTGAACTTTCTATTCCTAAATTAATCCAGTTTCCACACAAATATTAAGTGGCACAACTGTTTTCAAAATTGATAATAATAAGAATGTTTTCTTGAAAATGTATTAAATGGTAAAAATATTTTACAATATTACTGTTTTACTGTGTTTTTCCATCAAATAAATGCAGCTTTTGAACAGTATTCTACCATTGCTCATTGGTAATTTATGTTTGTAAAACATTGACTAATGTTAATTTATTCAATTTAAAATGTAAATTGCTTATTTATCTATTTACTGCTTATTAATTGTTACTAAGGTAGTTGTAAGTTTATGTATTGGGTAGGATTAAAGCATGTAGAATATGGTCATGCAGAATAAGGCAATAATATGTGTTTTATAAGTACTAATAAACCGCCAATATCCTAGTAAAAATGCATGCTAATAAGCAACTAGTTAACAGTGAGAATTGGACCTAAACTACAGTGTTACCAAATGCTGTAATAAACTAAAAGACATACTTAACAAATCTTATTTTAAATTGTTACCAAAAGTTCTCCTATCGCACGATCAGGTGGTAAAACCCTTTTGGAGTGAAACACAAACACGAAATCATGCACAATGAGATGCGGAGGGGATTAATAAGATGTGACGAATGCAAATGGAAAGTCCTTGATACACACGGATGTACGTCTCGGTGAAACCGGACGCAGCTCACTTAACCAGCACGACCAGTTTATGAGCCAAATGTATTTACTCCATATCATCTATCAAAGCCGTCCTCACTGACAGATAAACCCCAAGTAAAGCAAACAAGCCCTCTGGCAGGAAGACAAGAACCGCGGAGGGTGGGTCTGCGGTAGTCCATCACGACCACTGGGAACAGTTTGGTTTGGTTATTTAAGACCCCGACTATCATTTTGAATAAAACCTTAAATAAGCACAGAGTTCAACTCACAGGCCAAAACAATCAGATGTTAGGTGATGCTGAAACGTTTGCGGTCGGTACCTCTGGAGGCTTTTGCGCTTTAGCAAAACAGCTACGAGGATCTCAATGTGGACAGACCTCTGACAGCGTCTGCAGGAGACGTGGCTCGAGATCATAACTTCACGAACGCTCCAATCCTTGAGAACATGAGTTTGCGGTAATCTAATGACTCACTGCACTCAACCCGAGCGATTTATTTTTCCCTGGACAAAGCAAAGTAAACACATAAAAGCCAGTTTCAAATGTTCATAATCTGTTATAAAGCTGGAGGGTGATCAGACTAAATGCATGAAGCATACTTTCTGCTTGAATCAGAAGCACAGTAATGATTTTAGGTGAGAAAAGTGACATGCAATGAGGAACTTTTTTGATTATGCAAGTTTTGCGATGAGAAACCACCTCATCAACATTCCAGCCATTCTACTGCTGGTTGTCAAATAAATGACCAAAAGAAGGAGTTCAACAGGAAAAAGGTTTAAAGGGGTCTTTGATTATGATTTAACTTTTTTAACTTTAGTTAGTGTGTAATGTTGCTGTTTGAGCATAAACAACATCTGCAATTACGGCGCTCAAAGTTCAAAGCAAAGGGAGATATTTTCTTTTACAGAAATCGCTTTTTAAGGACTACAACAAATGGCTGGTAGGGACTACAACGAGCTTATTCCTGGGTTGGTGACATCACAAACCCTAAAATTTACATAAACTCCGCCCCCGGGAACACACAACAAAGGGGGTGAGGCAATGTTTGGGCTGCTTTAGAGAAGAGGAAGAGTTGTTGTCGCTGTTTTTTACACCCTGGAAAAAGTTTGTCCTAAGAGTTTAAAATTTATTTTTAACACTGTTCCTGAATATTTTAACCTCAACCTCACCTCGTTTGTCTGTGCGCTGCACATTTTACGGAGAACAGCTTCCAGAAGAGAGTACAATGCTGGCTATATGCACAAAAGCTTCTCCTGAAAGAGGTATCCATTCCCATTTTGCCGGGACAATCTCTTGTTTATGGATCACAACTTGTAAGTTTGTCTTATTATTTGTAGTTGTAATTATAAGCTTTATGTAGTTGCTATGATAGCTATGATGTAAACGCAGGGCAAATCTTTGCCTCTGCTAGCCTGTTAACTAACATTACAGTATTGATGTAGTGTTTACTTTAGCTTTTGTAAGCTCTTGCTTTGTAAGACTGTTCACCGCCCCTTAAGAAAATTATCCATAAGTGTATGATCGATTACAGTTTGTATTACCATAGTTTTCCGACAAATATGATTAAATGGTGATAACATCGTACCTATAATTTTTTTAGCTTTTTTATTTTTTTTATTAAATAACCAAAATTAAAAAACATACCATTCTGAGACGTCCTGTGAAATCCATGCTTGCAAAGTCCATGCTTGAAATCCGTTCAGCACAATCCTCTTGTTCCTTTACATTGTCATGGTCTGAATCGTGCTCGAAATGGTTTGAAATTGACACCATTGTTAACATTTACATCTAAGTAGAGCTCGCGGTTATGAAGGGGCGTGACATTTCCCGAATACGCGCTAAACGCTGCCAATCACAACACACTGGGCCAGCTAACCAATCACAGCACATTTAGTATTTCAGAAGGAGGGGCTTAATCGAAAACGATGCGTTCAACCTGACTGGGGAGAGAGGTAAAATATTTGAAAAATAATGCGTTTTTTGAACAATCAAGCATGAAAACCCCTTTAAGGCCCTGATATACCTCAAGCAAAATCAAAGAATACACAGGTACAGTATGACATCATTTTGAACAAAATCAGGCCAAAACGAAGTTCATTTGCTCCGGCTGGTGAACACCTTCATACTATCATACTACCTATGACTCGTGAATACGTGATGATGTAATAGGTGGATCTGGCTCTTAGGCCCCGCCTTCTTTGACATGGAAATATTCTCCAGTTAATTTATTTTGTTCAGTCCATTGAAGTCATACATGAGTATAAACATGAACACAATGGAGAACTGCTTTATAATAGAAACTGAAGTTGAACTTCTAATTGAATGAGACACTGAAACTGTTTTTCATTTTAGTGTAAAGCTGCTTGTTTTAAAGCAATCTAAGGTGCTATATAAATAAACGAATCATGACTGGAATGCTGAATTGCAGAGCTTGTGCAAACATATCCACATCGCTATGAACAGATGCTTTCTTAACTGCTGTTTTCTCAACACTGTCATTTTTTCTGTTTTTATTTTGTTATTGAGAGGAAAGCGTGCAGCTCATATTTACATATTCATCTAAACGCCACTCTCAGCAGCATGGGCGATGTCAGGATGTTTTCTAACACTATACTGCTGCTCAGGTATTTCAAACATCTTTTTACCCCTAGGCGAAGAAGGAAAAATAACTTGTCCACGAGAATATCGGGGCCTTTTTACAGTTGACTAATGTGCTTAGGTAAACAATGGTACATGTAGCCTCAACCTCAAACTACCACTACTCACAGACCTTACGCATATTGCACACAAAAATAGAAAGTTCTCTTTAAAATGGAAAGCTTCAATCTGTCAATCTGACAAAATCTGCAAAACATTTACCAGGTCCCATGTTGCAACAACGTACACTGGCTATATGAAACTATGGTTTTGTGACATGCATAAACCTTCAGAATCCACTGTTGATGGACTGGACCACCTCTAAAACTGGATTTGCTCTAATTCCTGCACTGACCTCGACATATTATCCATAACCTGAATTATTACAATCCTCTAGTCTAGTTAAAACACCATGTCCTGCACCTCTATTTATTTGCAAATTCACTGAACACTTAAAGCATGTCACAGCAGGTTCACACTCCATTACAACTCAAACAAACTGTACAAAGCATCAAATGAGTCATTTAAGGAGTTGTTACTGTGCAGTGTAAGCTGAGGTGGTTCACCTGTGATACCTGTGTAGGGTTTGCAGCTCTTCTTCCAGTGTGCGGCTGAGCACCAGGGCTTTATCTCGTTCTCTCTGGGCTTCCTGAAGCTCCTCCTCAAGCTGTAGAGATTGAAGAAATGCATGTCAGATCATATAAAGCTCTCTTACAAAACACTGTTCATGTATGGACAGCTCAAATGACAAAACTAAACCTTTAATAAACACAAAGAAATAGAGAAGTACTAGAGTATGGCTGATATAGGTTTTACCATTAGCTAAAAAAAACTAATAAAATAAAAAATGAAAATAAATAATGCATAAATAAAAATGGTTTAAATTAATTCATACACAATGTTTATTAATTATTCTTTACTTTATTATCTACTAACTAAACCTCAAAGAAGCACAAAGAAAAAAACACAATAAAATACTAATAAAATATTTAAAAAAATTAAAAGAAATAACACATAAAAATGTTACAAATCATTTATTTAATACATAAAAAAAACTAGGAAACTAGTAAAATCAATTAGCCAAACGGACATGATTTATAGCCAGTGCTGGGTCTAAAAACTTCTGAATATTTGACGATTAATCGGCTGGCATATATACAAATACTAAAATGTTGTAACAGCAAGGAATCAAACCAGATAAACAGAAAATGTCACATGCCCTGTGTTTTTGACAGTATGTGAGAGCAAAAGTAAGCTATGCAAACTCAATTTCACACAAAATGTGTGTGAAATGCAATTCATAACAGCATTGCTGTGCTGATTATTATGAACATTAACGTAAACGGTCTTCTTCTACACAACAGAAAGGTTTCTCCTTCTACTGTTTCATAGAGTATACTCGTCTAAAGATTTCGTTAAATTTTGTTTATCGCCAATGTCAGACAGATATCCATCTGAACTCCAAGTGAACTTCATTCATTCGTTCGTGTGCACACAAGGAGAAACTCACACTGAGGGGGATCCAATTGACTATTGTCTTCTAACTCAGCACCTACTCAGAAGCGGTGTGTCGTGAGACCGAGGGATCCCTGAGCCGGTGGGTGTGGGGAAGGCCGGGTAAACACTGTCCCCTACCTCTCAGTGCCTAAACCTGTGGCACAATAAAGCCCTTGCTAATGACCTGCCGTTGAAACAGATGTATTGATGGGCTCATCCTTTCAACAGCTGGGTGAGGAGACAGACACAATGGAGGCTGTCTAAACAAACATGACAACCTGCGCTACTGTAAAGTCCTGCAATATACTCCCCGAGAGACAGACGGAGGACATAAACGGAGAGGAAAAGACAAGAGAGGGGTTTAAAAGAGAAAGAACTGGAGAATAGTTCTGTTAAAAAACATGTTTTTTTTCAAACAGTAAAAAAATATTTTTCAAAGGTGTAAATAAAAGATTGTTGGAGTACATTTTTATGGAAAACACTGTCAGTTTTTCAATATTTCATGTTTAATTTAATGTGTTACTTGCTGGTTTCTTTGAAATTGTTTTTGCTAGCAATTTCGACAACGACTAAGGGTGTGTTCACACTTGTAGTTCGGTTCGCTTGGTTCATTTGGTCCGGACCGAAAACCCCCCCAAAAAACATTGAGTTCTGGTCCGCTTAGAGTTCAGACTGGCATTTTTATCATCGAACCAAAAGATAAAGAACCTAAAGGCATAGGGATATTTTCACAACTTTATAATTTTATAATATGTGGCCCGTTCAGTATTTTTTGGACCGTCAACAAACCTGACGCTGCTACAACTATGAAACTAAAAGCTACTGAGCAAATACAGAGCATTAAATACTTACATAAAACAATAAAATACCAACATATTTACCAACTCATAGAAATCATGAAATAAACGTGTATTAGACCACCAGATATTAAATGTCTTAAATGCAGTTTTACGATGAATACAGACAAGTTACCATGACACCACCACCAAAAGTAATGAAATGTGTCTGCTTTACTATAAATCACATTGCGAGCGCTTCACTATGTAACGTAACACACTCATTGCGACCGGGTTAACAGATGCATAACTTTATGGTATCAGAACAGTCTGAACCGCAACCGTTGACAAACAATAACTATACAGAGAATTAATAAACCAACTACGACCAATTATCGAGCCCTCTAAACATGAAAATATATCGCTGCATTCTTTGTGGCAAGGAAAGTTTGTAGGTTAATGTGTAAAATGTGCCATTCAAACTGTGACTGAAACAGTTGCTATAGCAGCCTAATATTAATGCTAGAAAGCCTATGCAGTAATTTAGATTTTTTTTTTTAAATAGTCTAATTCTATTTCATCATTAAAATCTATTTTCACATTCATCTTGACTGAGGGGGCAAAATAATCCTGGTGAGGGGGTGACATTTTAAGGTAAATTCTTCATTAAAAGTTATTGTATTACTTCAGAAATATAGAGCACATTCATCAAAGAGTCTCCTTTTGTGTTCCACAGTATAAAGAAAGGCATACAGGTTAGGAATGACATGCTGGCGAGTAAACAATGACAATATTTATATTTCCTCGTTGAACTATTCCTTCAAAGGAATGCAAGACTTGGAGTTATCATAAGCACTAGAGATGAATGACTCTTTAGTAACTTTTGCTATAATCTGGGGTTTGTCAAATTGAGGTGTGTCGTTGATAGGCTTGAAATTTCAAGTTTTCTTCAGAAACACAGGAATGCTGTCCGTGCCTTATCTTCGGGGTGTATCGTAAACTGTGATAAAGCTTTGAAGGTTTCATCTTATTGATGCATTGTCTGCAAAACGCATTCGGCTTCTATGAGGCACCCGTTTGACATCGAGCAGTATGTTATCAAGATGCATTGGATTGGGGAGTTTCTTTTCTTTACTGAAATCAACCTGCAATGCTTCACTGCAACGTGAGCGCAGTGCACCGTTATAATACGCCTGTGATGCGGTCTGCAATAAAAAAAAATCTTCAACTGCAGACTAAAGACACATAAGCAAATCCAATATTTGCATGCTTTAGATAAGTAACACAACGCATAACTGCAACGGAAACAGGCCTATGACTCGAACACCGGTGCATTTAAATCCCTGAAACACTTTTACCCATAAGCACATGCAGCTTCCGCTGGTTCCCCAATCACTCTAATTACTGGAGTGCAGGTCTCGAAAGTCAAAGAGAACATCAAAAAGCCTCAAACCTCTAAAGTCAATATGTACTTTTCTCCAACAGGGAGGGGAGCTCGACTTCAAAGCGCAATTCTTTTAATCTTATGTATTTTATCAGCATTCATTACAATATTATCCAAATTAGGTTCCCAGAGTAACGTGTTAACCTGTAGAGATTAAGCCCTGCAAAGGAGGGTCGCAGCCTTGACCTTTATGAGCGAGCGTTTGGTGGGGCAGAGGTGGGCTGGTCGTGGCCTTTGTGACCCAGTGGGGAGAGGAGGATGTGATGGAGGTTATCAGCGGTGTCACAGTCCGCTCCGTCGCTGACTGAAGCTCATTTAAAGCAGCACGGCCCGTATCATGTCAGAGGTCACCCAACGCTTTCTTGCTCTATTGAAATAAATATATTATAACAGGGTTCGAACAGATACTGTCAAATAAAATTCAAGCACTACTTTTTTGGTTTTCAAGGACTACAATCAGAGATCTCACTTATCAAACAATATCTTTATTATCTTTCAAATTCTAAAAAGGGTAAATGGATAAATAAAAATAAACCATTAAAACAAAACGGTACAAATAAAGTGCAGCACATGCAATGACTGTGGTAACTTTAACCATTGAAAGGATACTATGACAAAGATATCGCTTTCGTTATTCAAAATACATGATTGACCTGAAGAATGAAAGCTGTATCATATACTTGATATTTATATGAGCAATATCACGCTCATAGCCATGCAAAATGGTTCTATATCTACATCAGACGGGCTGCAGGGTTAATATTGCGTGAAAAAAATTGTTTTATCAATAAGATGAAACTCTAATTTCACATATATTGTCTTTCAATAATTCAAGCACTTTTCAAGTACATTTTCATAAATATGGCTGTTTTCCAGGACTTACATTTCAAAAAGTCAAATTCAAGTACTTTAAACCTTGTACAAAACGTGTTATAAGACTCCCGAAGCATTCTATTCAGACCATTTATGAAATCATATCAACCCTACTCTGTATTTAGCACATTGGCCAGCCCTGATGAACAACAGTGTGCACTAAACCACTATGCAAAGGTTAGTTAACCATAATATGGGACATTTATTTGTAGAAGTCTTAAAGGTACAGTAACAAAAACAGCACTTTTAATTTCACAGGGAGGGGTGAAAAATGGTCATGTAAAACTAAGCTTCTAATAAATTCATAAACATATCTGCTAAACTGTTAAGCAAACAACTAATACTTTAAGATTAAACACTTTAACACATGTAACACAAATTTGAACTGGACCATTTGATTATAAGGACTAATCCTGTGAAACACACACCCCTTCTCTATTTCCAAGCCTGTCACCTGATGATGTGTGATCAAACATATTCAGCTCTACAGGTCAGAGACAAAAGACTTGCATCCTCGCCTGACAACAAAAAGGCCAAATGCGTGAGATCCCTCCTCCGCAGAACACACTCATAAATCTCTCTCGCTTTAAATCGCCAGTAAGACTCACACCTTGTACAACTAAAACATCCCCAAAGAATTGAACGCTCAGAAAGAGATCTTTACGAGGAACCACCATCTTTTATTAGAGGTGGAACAGAACCAGGACATGATGCAGGCCAGATTTGAATGCATGACCACCAGGGCTCAATGTATCTACAGCTTGTGTGCTGTTAGGCCATGGCTCCTACTTAAAACAGAGCAATTTACTCGTTCTCTTGTCATGTGGAAGACAAAAGGAATCCTTTTGAAGGATGTCCAGGTTTATCTATAGGACGAAATAGTCAACATGGACTATTAAAGTCTAAAAAGCACCATAAAAGAATAAAGGTAGTCCATTTAATTCAGAGGTTCTCAAGCAGGGGGCCGGGGCCTCTGCAAACTTCCTTGGGGGCCCAATAAGTCTTAAAATTATTTAAATGAAAAAACTTATTTAAAAAGCAGAAGAAAAAAAATACAGATGTAAAACATTAAACTAACATCATAGTTTTGAGTTTATTTGTTTTATCACAACAGAAGTACCAGAGCTACATTTCAGCTTATATAGGAGGGCCCAACACACTCTCATGGCAAAACTATTGTACTATTTTTAACTACTTGCCTATTTTTAACTATTTTGGCAAATTGGTGACTATTTAGTATGAATTTGTACAATGTCAAGTGTACGTTTCCATATGATCTGCTTAGACCTTCATGCTTACCTTTTTTTTGTACAAAAATCATTTGTTTTCGAAGAAAATGCATACGAAATTGTCACCTTATTAGTTTTCTCATGAGATTAGGTCGAAGGGCCTTTGAATATTGTTTTGGGCAAAGAGGGCCTTGAAGTCAAAAAGGTTGAGATTGAGAACCACTTATATAACTTGTTCACTATATTCAGAGTTAGTTCGTTTAATTAAAACGTGACAAGATGTTAGTGTTAACTGTGAATTTACTGTGAATCAAAACTGAAAATGAACACAGTGCTGCGCTTTGGCTTTACTCTGAAACATGCAGCGCGTCAGACTATATTTATATAATTACATCGCAACCATTGCGATATGATGATCGCACAAAGCCATACCACATTCTCTCTCACAACCATGCATTGTAAAAATTCATAAAAAAGTTAAAAGCAACTGGTGAGTAACACCATTCCTACGCAGATTTTTACTCGCATTTGGCGCTTTAACATTTTTCCATTTATTTAGAAATGGTTTAAGGTCTTTTCGCGATTTCAATCATCATAACCCCAAACATTTTTTTTCTCAAATTTACGCAATTCACGCTGTTCACACTTTTCAGGTTGAAAAATACGTTAAAAAAATCACATCCCTGAGATGAAATCAGTAAGGGCCCCGCAGAAGAAGTTAAAGGTGAGGTCTGGACAGAACGATGAAGGCCAAGAGAGTGATGGGGGCAGGAGCAGGCGTGTGAGATCCCTTCACTGCTGTCAATGCAGAAGAGAAAAGCTGCAGAGCAAACACAGGTGGTTCAGAGCGAGGGCAGAGCTCTTCACAACGGCCCCCGCGAGCCTGTCCACATCCCCCACTCAGCATTTAGAGGGACGTGCACGCTTGAAACTAAAACCAGCCGTATACGTTGCATCTCTCTTATTTTAATGTAAGCTAATTTGAAATATTACAGACTAACTGAATCATTAAACAGTCTTTGTCCCTTAAATGAACCTTGTTTCCTGTCAGGTCATTCCCAAAAAGGTTCTCATGAAATTACAAACACACAAACCTGCTTTCAAACACACATTTCACATTATAGTCAAGATTTCCCGTTAACACATTCAGGCCCAGATTGAATTGACAGACTGCAGAATAGATTTAAATATGTGTTATGCGATTTAAGTTATGCGTTTAACGGCGCTGAATTCATAATCAAATGAGCTAAAATAACTGGTAAACACACACACACACAAGGGGTAAGGATGCAAACAGATTAAATGTGTGTTTGAAACATGCACATCCTTATATACACCTTCTGGCTGTATTCGATTTTAATTAGACATTATTTAGTCTGTTTTTGTTATGGGGGCTGTATTGTAGGCCTTTTTTTTTTTTTTTTACTGCAGGCAATTGGTGACCACAAAGATAGCAAAGCCTGACCAACAATAAAGCTCTTATGGTTGTTGAGCAGGTTCTTTTACATGCGCTGAGGTGAAAATGAGACTGAAGAGATAAGACAAGGAATAACCCCGGGTGATATCAACTGACAAAAGTCACGGGCCAAAAAACACTTTGCAGGTGCTTTGCTGTTCTGGTGAAATATGATGATGAAATGACAACAAACGCTAAAATACGCCCCTAATTTCCATCTTAATTGAAAAGAAAAAGAAAAACAACTGGCCTATCTTTACCATCATTATCTTCCATGATAAAAAGAACACCGGTTAACATTCTCTAAAGAGTCTGTCGATTAAAAACCTAGAAATTAATCATCCAAATGAAATCCCTGAAAGTTAGTGTGAGCTAAAAGCTAAATATAAAGATTTCAGAAGGAAGTCTTTGCTCATCATCTTAAACTCAACTCTTTTTTCATCCTGAAGATTTTCTCTGGCTTTCTTTAAAGTAAAATGTCAATCGATAAGTGGAAGTCCTGTTCATTTTTAAATTGTTTTGTGGATATGTTCCTGGCACTGTTGACTAATTTTACAACAGCTGTTCCCATTTCGTTTTAAATTAAAAACCCCGCTCTATAATCCCAGGAGTCAATCTATAATTAAGGGGATTTATAGAAAAACCAAGTGCTACATTAATAACAAAATTTAATATATTTCTTAATAAGCCATCAGCCGAACCGTCTTAAATGTGAAATATAATTTTTTATTTTTTGGGGGAAATCTTAAGTAAAATTGCTTGGAGACAGACTGGACTTTTTACCAGATTATAAATAATCATTATTTTTTATCTACTGGTAATCATCGCCATGTGGCACAGACGAATCAAAGCATTTTCACACCACAAACCACATCATCACATCTAAATACAAACAATCCAGTATCCATTTGTTACTCATCATATGATATCATGAAGTTGGAGTATCATTATCACCAGTTTTGCCCCTCACCATTGTTTTTTTTCTGTGAATCCGACAGCAAATGTTCATCACATGGCTACACCATCAAAGCAAGTGATTACAGGCCTAGAAAAAGCCTAAATAAATATCTGAAATATATTTCATTAAACCACTTTCTAAAAATCAGAGCTGAATTTAACACGAAAAAAGGACCAACAAGGTCATTTAACATTTATCTTTAGGAATAAATAAATATTAATAAATAAAAATAAATTATAAAATAAATAAATACATTTATTTAAAAAATAAAATAAAATAAATTAAGTAATTAATAATAAAAAAATACAAAATAAAATAAAAAATAAATAAAATAAATTAAGTAATTAATAATAAAAATAAATAAATAAAATAAACAACAACGCCCTCACGCGTCACAGCCCGCCAAAAGGGGAGTGGCTTAGCGTATATAAAGAAGGCTCGGAGGCTGATTCTCTGATTTTCCGTCTCTTCAGCGAAGCTCTTCGCATCGCTGCACTCTGAGAGAAGCCGCCGCTGTCGAATCAAGCGCCTGCAAGCTGAGGAAAGCGTCTGAGGAAGCCGGCCGTCTTCGCCGCCTTCAGCCATCCGTGCCTGCTTCGCTATCCGGCGACAGTATCCTTTTACTTGCTTCTGCTGTGTGTTCGCCCCCGCTACACACTTTCTCTAAAAGAGCCGGGGCGTTTGTCAAAATGCCTCGTATTTCCTGCGGCTCGTGCCGAGCCCATCTCAGCGACAGGGACCGCCACGTGATCTGCGCTCTCTGCCTGGGACGTGACCATGCAGCCGTCGCCATGTCTTCGGGCGGCTGCGAGTTTTGCGAAGAACTGCCGATGTCGACCCTGCGGGCTCGACTCGCCTTGTTCGACGCCGAAGCTGCTACTCCACCCGTCTCTGGGCCGCGTAAAAAGAAACGCCGCTCTCAGAGACCACCGGAGTCCGATGGGCCAGCCAGGTTTTCGCCGGAGCCTCTCCCGCGAGCCTCGCCCTCTCCGCTCCCGCTTCCCGACGCGCAGCTGCCGGCTCCCGCCCGCACTGCCGTCGCCTCAGGGGATGAAGCGGATGAGGACGCCATTGTCGACAATTCAATTCGCTCGCCGTCCCCCGCGCTTTCGAGCACGGACCGAGACGAGAGTGAATGCGGAAGCAGCCCATCTGCTTCATACAGAAATAGCGAAACTATTACGCAAAGGGGCGATAGAACGAGTGCATCCTTCTTTGACCGAGACGGGCTTTTACAGCCGTTATTTCCTCGTTCCCAAGAAGGACGGAGCTCTCAGACCCATATTAGATCTGAGATATTTGAACAAAGCTCTCATGAGACGGCCGTTCAAAATGCTCACGACCAGACAAATCCTCGCGCAAATTCGCCCGAAGGACTGGTTTATTTCACTCGATCTGAAAGACGCATACTTTCAGATTCAGATTATACCCCGTCACAGGCCATTCTTGAGATTCGCCTTCGACGGTCAGGTATATCAGTACACCGTCCTTCCGTTCGGCCTGTCTCTAGCACCCCGTACATTCACGAAGTGCATGGACTCGGCCCTCGCTCCCCTGAGAACACAGGGCATGCGAATCCTGAACTATTTGGACGACTGGTTGATTCTAGCGCAGTCAGAGGAAGAACTCATTTCCCACAGGCTAGCGCTTCTCAGCCATCTGGAAAACTTGGGTCTCTCGGTCAACTGGACCAAGAGCTCATTAATACCCAGTCAGTCGATCTCTTTTTTGGGAATAGAGCTGAACTCGGTTGCCATGACGGCCAGACTGTCGACACAGCGCGTGCGCCGTATTCGACACCTCGCCGCGTCTTTTCAGGAAGGCAGGTGTTTCCCCCTGAGAACATTTCAGATGATGTTGGGCCACATGGCCTCAGCTGCAGCAGTGCTTCAGCTGGGCTTACTGCGCATGCGCCCGCTTCAGCGCTGGCTGAAAGCGAAAGCGCCCCGCAGAGCGTGGATTACCGGCGGCGCGCGAGTCAGTGTGAATCAGGGCTGCATCTCAGCCCTGCAGCCCTGGCTGGCGGCCGAATGGTACCAAACAGGGGTGACGATGGGAGTTATCTCGCACCGGAAAACAATCTCGACAGACGCCTCCAACCTAGGATGGGGAGCGCTTTTCGAGGGCAGACCGGTCTATGGCCTCTGGTCAGACCGGGAGAAATGCCTCCACATAAACTGTCTAGAGATGTTAGCGGTCGAGAAAGCGCTGAAGCATTTTCTCCCATACCTGCGGGAACACCATGTACTAGTCCGCACAGACAACATGTCAGTGGTGTCCTACGTGAACCGTCAGGGCGGGATCAGATCCAAAACCCTCTGCGCTCTGGCGGAGTGCCTCCTCGTTTGGGCTCAGGGCTCATTGCACTCGCTGAGAGCCACGCATGTACCTGGTCACCTGAACGACGGCCCAGACAAACTGTCCAGGGACAACATTCCCCCCGGGGAATGGTCTCTACACAACCAGACAGTCCAATTTCTATGGCGCCTTTTCGGCAGAGCGAAAGTCGACCTCTTTGCGTCAAAAGACAACGCTCACTGCCCAATATTCTTCTCAAAGAGCGAGGACGCGCTGGCCCAAGCCTGGCCCAGCGTCCCGCTATACGCTTTTCCCCCGATCTCGCTGCTACCCCAGGTGATCGGGAGGATCAGAGAAACGCGCCGCTCAGTGCTCCTAATAGCCCCGTACTGGGAGAACCAGACATGGTTCCCGGAATTAGTGCGGCTGGCGGACTCAGCCCCATGGCCGATCCCGGGTGAGAAGAGACCTTCTCTCTCAAGCCCGCGGTTCGATCTGGCATCCCCACCCAGAGTGCTGGGCTCTGCACGCGCGGAGAATCAACGGATACTCGTTGATTTGCCAGAAGGGGTTATGAACACGATCACGCAGTCGAGAGCCCCCTCTACGAGGTGGCTTTACGAGTCAAAATGGTCTGTGTTTAATAAGTGGTGCACGGGGAAAAATCTGAACCCACAGACGTGTGGTGTTTCGTGGGTTTTATGCTTCCTTCAAGAGCTGCTGGATGTGGGCAGGTCCCCCCTCCACGCTCAAAGTTTATGTTGCGGCCATTGCAGCTTTCGCCGACTCGGCGCGCGGCCGCAGGAAGGAATTTAGGCGTACGCAGGCAGGAACGCATTAGGAAGGAATGAATTCATCACCCGCTTCCTCAGAGGAGCCAGGAGGATGAATCCCCCACGGCCCCCCTCGGTTCCGATTTGGGATCTGTCTTTGGTCCTAGAGGCCCTGAAAGCATATCCCTTCGAACCTTTAGACTCTGTGGATCTGAAATACCTCACGTTCAAGACCGTTTTTCTGATAGCTCTGTCTTCAGTTAACGCGTCGTGTCTCGAGTTCGGACCGAACGACTCTAGAGTCATTCTCAAACCGAGACATGGTTATGTCCCCAAGGTAATGGGCACTCCGTTCAGAGCGCAGGTCATTTCCCTCTCAGCCCTACCGGCCTCCGGTGGCGAGGTTGACAGTAACCTCCTCTGCCCTGTCAGGGCTCTGAGGAGTTATGTTACGCGCTCCGCCGTTTTCAGGCGTTCGGAACAGCTGTTCGTTTCGTTTGGAGGGCGCACCAAAGGTCTCGCCGCCTCGAAACACAGCCTGTCCAGATGGATAGTGGACGCTATTGCGGCAGCTTACGCATCCAAAAACCTGCAGTGCCCCTTGGGCATACGGGCTCATTCCACCAGAGGCGTGGCCTCGTCGTGGGCATGGTCTCGTCGTGGGCATGGTCCAGCGGGATTTCCATTCATGACATTTGTACAGCGGCAGGCTGGGCCTCCCCCTCTACATTTGTTAGGTTCTATAACCTGGAAGTTCCTGCCCTGCAGGCTAAATTGCTATCCGTCTAAATCGTATGTATGACCCGCCCTGGCTATGCGCGGGCTACTTATTCGATTTAGCTCTCCTGGTTGAGCTGCACCGAAAATGGGGTTATGTCAGTGTCTGTTTAGACCGGCAGAGCCATTCTACACCCCTTAACGTGTGCTTATGAACATGTGCTGGCCATTCTGTTGGCCACCTGTTTTTCCACTTATCAGTGTTCCCAGGGCTTCCCCTGGGACTCATATTGTGGATGCTAGGCGCGCACGGCGTTGACAAGGGGTTCCCGTAGCGTAAGCTAACTTACGCAACACGAGAGAACCTCTCGTAAGAGAACGTAATCGGTTACTAACGTAACCTCGGTTCTCTCTAGAAGAGGGAACGAGTATTGCGTAACCCGCCGTGCTCGCGCCACGAGCTCATGTCGCTTCAGTTGACGGAAAACCAGAGAATCAGCCTCCGAGCCTTCTTTATATACGCTAAGCCACTCCCCTTTTGGCGGGCTGTGACGCGTGAGGGCGCGCGCTTATGCAGTTGCCGCGGAGCAGCCAATGAGCGCGCTAGGAAGCCCCCTCTAGGTCTGCTAGCTGCTGCACTGCGTTGACAATGAATTAAAAATTAAGGATAATTTTTTGGCTTCATATCTCGAGAAAAGATGACTTTACCCCGTAGCGTAAGCTAACTTACGCAATACTCGTTCCCTCTTCTAGAGAGAACCGAGGTTACGTTAGTAACCGATTACGTTTTACCCTATAAAACTATCAAAATTTTATATTAGACAATTTACGTCTAACAACTGATGTTTGAACTAGTGAGGTGTATACATTCAAATCTCAGTTGTTGGACAATTAGTTGACTAGTCGACCATCATAAACCTTTTTTTATTAGTCATGAGCCATTTAGAGATGGTACACTATTTCACTACCATTGCACTGATATGTATGTGATGAATAAAACGGTGTAAAAACTATTTCACCATGACTGCTAATAATAACACAAGCTCAACCTCCCATCTGACACCTGCAGCCCATTGGGCGATGAGGTTAAGTGGATGATTACAACTAATGTAGTTAGTGTGTGAATGTATCCAGCTAAGACGCGGGTTAAGTCAGTTTGTTCAGATACATGTCTGACCCTGACTCAGCACCCCTGCTCGCCCAAGTCTCTCTCAGTGCATGTTTACATAGCTCTATCTAATGACGGCCCTTTTACAGCACTCTGCATTAAACTCAAGGGCTCTGGCTGCATCAGATAAATACAGCAAATCAAATAGGCCCGTGTTTGCCCTGCGTCTCCCTGACAGACCCGCAGCGAGGCATCGCAGCACACTGACCAGCCTGTGTCATCCTAAAACCCTGTCAAACAGACACCCGTGGCCACCAGTCTATCGCTGCAAATCGCTGGAAAACAAGAGCAGGAGAGAGCAAATAGAAGTTAATGAATGATACAGTGGAGAGTGTAATGACGGGCTGATAAAGGGTCCAGGGGCGACCGTGTGCGCGTACGGGGGACTGCTCGTACGGTGAAGGTCGGATTCGAGGATGGTGTTGTTGGCAAACACCCCTGGTGTGTTTCGGTAAGCGTGTGCATTCTGTGAAAGCTAGCGTGGGCTAACCCGAGGGCTCGTGACATTAATTTCCAGAGGCTTCTTCCCACGTGGGAGGTGTGTGTGTGCGCTTTACCTTGCTCGCTCGTTCCCGATTGTTTTGGGCGGCCAGGTGGCGGCTGCTGTTTGCAGAATTATGGCATGGCTCTTTCACACGAATAAGCTCTTGTTCCAGACGCTTGCACTGGGAAAGAGAGAGAGAGAGAGAGAGAGAGAGAGAGAGAGAGAGAGAGAGAGAGAGAGAGAGAGAGAGAGAGAGAGAGAGAGAGAGAGAGAGAGAGAGAGAGAGAGAGAGAGAGAGAGAGAGAAGCAGGATCACTTGAATGCATTAAATCACAATTTACCCAGGTGAATAGACCAGCTATTAGAGGCTTGCTTTTACACATGGTTACTTCTGCATTAAACAAACAAGCCAGAACTATGTCAAATTAACTCCTGGTGATCTTACCCAGTCACTTTCACTGGGAGTGGGATCAAACACATCTAAAAAAGAACATCTCTGATGTTTCTCAGAATTGCTCAGACATATCCTCTATGCATTGTACTATATTATATTTACATTCCAAATAACTGGTTAGATATTCAATTCTTACAATCTTATGATCTATAATTAATCGTTTTATGAGGAGTAGGGGTCATTTTATTGACAAAATAATTTAAAGTGCAAACGCTGGTGCACAAAATGATTACAACTTTGTTGAAAGCGTTTAAATAATATTTGCATTAAAGTTGGCTCAAGAATCCTGTGAAAACCAGTTGCACTGCCACATGGAAAAATAGTGTATGCAAGCCTGTTCTATGAGAGGTGAAATCTCTGCAGGGTATAAATCTACATTCTCAGTTATGACTATATTTACTGTAAGAACCTCAGCACACACTTGCTGATATTACTCTCAGTTTGTGTCTGTGATCCCTGGAGGGACAGACTCATTTGTGGTATATTTCAAATATAAAATCACTTTCTTTTATGAAGAAAAATATGTGTGCTGTGGAACGTCTATACAGTGGAAAGAGAAATAGTTTCAGCCACTTGAGTAACTCAACAGCATTCAAATATTAGGAAAATGCACATTACAAAAGACTGCTTGAGTTTGAGAGATGCCAAAAAGTTTTTTGGTTTTTTTAATTATTATTATTTTTTGCACGTCAAAGTAAATGTTATACAGGTAAAAATAATGATATGTCAAACAAATTTTGCAAAAATAAACAAAAAATAATAATAAATGAACTTTTTAAGTTAACATAAACAAAGTTAAGTAAACATTTTAAATTATGCATTTTCCCGGTAATAGCATGGTAATACAAAATCAATCTATCTATCTATCTATCTATCTATCTATCTATCTATCTATCTATCTATCTATCTATCTATCTATCTATCTATCTATCTATCTATACACACACACACAAATTATACAAATAAATAGCCAGGGGATGAAACAATTTGATGTTTAAATTAAAATCAAGGTAAATTGTACTTAATTTGTCTTCCGGAAAAGATATAAGTATCTTCTGTTGCTTCTGAAGGGCAGTACTAAATTATTATTTTTTATATTTAAACAAAAAAATGTGGACATCTTCATCCTGTTCAAAAGTTAATGCTTTGTGTTTCCTTCTGGAGGATAAGTGAATGTTTTTAACCTTCTTTAATAGTTGTGTTTGAGTCCCTCAATTGTCCTCAGTGTGAAAAGATGGATCTCAAAATCATACTCACTGCTGGAAAGGGGTTAAAATATGCAAAAGATGCTGGAAAACTGAATAATTTGCAGGACCTGAAGGATTTTTCTGAAGAACATTAGGCAGTTTAACTGCTCAGGACAAACAAGGGACTCAAGAACAACCATCACAAAACAAAAAAACAGTCTTAATGAGGTAAGGGCACACACAGTATTAAGAATCAAGGGTACATAAACTTTTGAACGGGGTCATTTTTATAAATTCAGCTATTTTTTTGTCTTGTGGACTATATGTAAACATCTTTTATGTAAAATATCTTATTCAGGACAGTACTAAATAACATAACATGCATTTTAAATAAGTTATATATATATATATCTATATATATATATTATGTGGTTTTATATGTAAAGTGGTGCAACTAATGTTGGTGGTACACTGCCCTCAAAAACTATTAAATGCTAAAACTATTACAAATACTACTATAACATTTTGAAAATTGTTTCACTCTATTGAAATATGACTACTTACTGAGCAGAATTGAATAGCACAAGTGCCTAAACATAATTCCCTATCCACAAAGCCCATGTCCTCTCCTCATTTTACCTTACAATATGAGACTCTCCAGCAGACTTTCATACAGACAGACTGAGAGACAGACAGACGCTTTAAACATACACTGTTGTGACCAGCTCTTTGGTGGGTATTATTGTAAGTAGGCTTGTTTTATACCAGTCCATATGTGCTCCTCTCCATGTCCACATTCCAGGATCGACGGACACTTACCAGGAATGTAAACCATCCTCACGGCCTGACAAGTCCCAATGTTTCAACATTCAGCCGTCTCAAAGAGTAGCGCCCGCGCAAACAAGCCTCTCAGCCACCGACCCCGCTCCTGTCTCTTTCCTCTGCAGACTAAAATAATACCGCCGCCGTCCAGACAAAACACACAGCTCCTCTTTAGTGTCAGCCTGAGTTATGGTTCTCGGGCAGCAGATGTTTTTTAGGGGGAAACGTATTTTAATCAGAATGCACCTCTGCGGTGACGCAAAAGGCCAACACTGCAGTCAGCGACCCAAAAATAACCAGGGCGAAATGGAGCGTAGGAAGTAGGAACAGACACATTAACCTATTTTAACTTTTTAATCCACCAATTAAAGTCTCAGATGGTAATATTAAACAGCACAAAAACACAAGAGTAGAAATAAGAGGTCTGAACCCACGTGACAGCATGTTCTACAAGCGGAAAGAAAATTCAGCGGAATAAGATCTCAAGACAATCAGCAAAGCCCAATTCACCGTGAGATGCGACTCAATTTCCTCTCTCACTTTAACATCAGCACTCTATCAAGATCAAGAGAAATTCAATAAGCGCTCAGCGCAGGGACATAACGAAGCAGATCTTATTCTCTGCGTTAACTGTGAGGAGACTGTGAGGAGAGGAAGGAAGTGAGAATAAGATTTATTTCTTCCAGCACTTATCCAGCTTTTCGTATTCCGGCAGGCCAAAGGGATGTGGCGGCCCTCTGCCTGGAGCCGGGCTCTAATCCCTACGAGATGAGGAGAGGGATGGGTGGAACGGCAGGGGAGGGAGATATCCTTGAGGATAGAGTGAGGACCCATTCCCGTCTCAGAGGGATTAGGCCTGGGGTTTTTGCAACTTATTTCTGAAATTACCCCACAGATTCAGGTTTTTGGCCCCAATGAAAAGCCTTCTAGGGGACGTTTTGCAGCCGTGTGCTGCTGGGTTTTTGGGGTGGAGTTGGAAGAGTGACACCTGGCCTTCTGTTCATTTCAGAGAGGTTGACACAGGTTGTCATGGTTGAGCTGTCACTGGCTTTCCGCCTGCATTTATCTGCACGACAGGATTTATTTTATGAATCTGGCCTACCTCCAATAAAGGACTCAGTCGATCAGAAGAATCTGAGCACTACAAGTACATTTAAAATACGAACAGGGCAAAATCTAAACATAAGGTCTCTATTAATCCATTAAAAAAAAAAAAAAAGACTTGAAAGTCCTTATCTTAGACCCTCTTATATCCTTTTGGCATTGAAAATGAATTGCTATAATAGCATATCATTTAAAAAATGTTATCAAAATATATCTGCCTGGCCAAAAAAAAAAGTCGCTGTTTGGATTTAGATGGGCAAATGCTTAATGTCCCCGTAAAGTCAATCATTATATCCCTTAAAACTCATATTTAATCACCAAAATGACATATTTTAAAAAAAAAATCCTTGAAAAAAATGTATTCATGCCTTAAAATAGCTTGAATGTAACTCTACACCATTGCCTTATTTACTATACCTGGTTCTATGAATATGCAAATTAGCTCCGCCCCAACCAGCTCAGAGATCCACTCGTTGACAATCACATGTTGACCTGATTAGTTACAAGGTAGTTTGTGACGTCATAAACACCAGCGATTTCAAACCGAGTCTTTGGTTAAATTTGCACATGGTTTGTCTTAAAGCATAAATATAATAATCACTGCAATAATGATACAATGATAGACTTTTAAAGTCCCCCTGTGGTGAAAATGAAGCTTTTAAAATTAAGCTTTTAATGTTGTTTAAGTCTATGTGGTGTTATTTAAATAGATCAAAAGTGACAGTAAAGACATTTATAATGTTACAAACTATTTCTATTTCAAATAAACGTTTTTTTTAAAAACCTTTTATCCAAAAAAAAAAAAAAAAACATGATTTGAAAAACTACTGATCAGAACTGTTTTTAACACTGATAACAATAAAAACTGATAATAATACGAAATGTTTCTTGAGCAGTAAATCATCATATTAGAATGATTTCTGAAGGATCATGTGACACTGAAGACTGGAGTAATGATGCTGAAAATTCAGCTTAAACATCACAGAAATAAATTATATTTTAATATATAAGGATGAGAGAAAGCATTCCAATCGAAAATATTCCTGCAAATCCAACCATAGAAATATTAGAGCAGATTATACCTTGCAACCACCTACACAGATGAATTTACAATCACACGAAGAGTATGCTTTTATCTACACTACATTTCGTTGCAGAAATTCCACTTTTATTGCCAGAATCCCCCTTATTTTTGGCAATATAAAAGAGTGTTGTATCACTTTCCAAAAATCCACCTCATATCCAATAAAACTGATTACAGTAAATTACCAGTCTGGAACACTGTTCATTTCTGAGTGTCACAAGTCTAGGAAATCAAATAGTCAGAAAGGCCTCGATGACCTGTACCATCACACCTGATAAAAGTTACAACACACAGTACCCACTGACCCAAAACAACACCGGGAATGACCGTTAGATACAATTCCGTGTCCAAATAATGAAATCAAGCACATTATATAACACCAATTTTGAAACGTAGGCAATATTTATCAACAAAGAAATCCCAGCAAATACATCCACTGCCCCACACTTGAACTCTATGATGAAGCTGAATATCTGGATGTCAATATTTAGCTACCTGCTTGTTTGTTTTCATTTGATTGAATTATGTGTGTAGGAACGATATACCAAATATTTGAGGTTATGCAGCAATATTTGTCCCTACATGTGAATTAGGTAGCTGGTGTGTTGATTCTTAAATCAGTGCAGGATCTGTGAATAAACACAGATGTATGTGCTTTAATAGACCAATAATCAAAGTCATCTCGGAGAGGAGTTCAATCGCAGGAGGAGGAGAGATAGTCAATATTTAGAGAGTCGTATTTGATTTTTTTCTATGGTGTAAAGGTTTCTGGCTTGGTACACAACTACTGTGAGTGGAGTCTTTAGGGCTGGTGTGGGTTAGGATTGACCCTTTGTGGAGAGCATGTGTGTGTCGTAGGTTTGTACCCTGGTTATAGCAGTGTCTCTTTCCTCTATGACGGCTTTCATCTCCTCTGAGGTGATCTGGGAGCGACGCTCTCTGGCTCTCTGGATCTGCTCGATGATGGCCGCCCCGCTCCGCTCGATAGCGAGGGCAGAGTCTGCGCTGTTAACCCTGTTCAACAGCTCTTCCAGGTCCTGACCAGAACAAACAAATAAAAGCACAGTTCATCAGGCAAACAGCATTTGATCATGTATTAAGAATTAGTCAATATTAATTATCACTGGCATTGGCATTTGAATCTTGTTTCTAGCATCTCTGACTAACAGCTGAATTATGGCTAGTCATTTTCAGGAGTGGTGTTTGCATGTGCAAAACTCTCTGTCATGATGCAAAGCTCTTCTGAGAGGTTGGATAATTGAACCTTTTGACAAAATTTAAAAAGAAAATTTTTTGTTGAGTGTTATATTTGATACATCAAACTTTTAGTGTGATATAGTGAGAATATGGAGCTCATACCTGAACATCAATTTTATTCAGAGGTCCGAAATGAGCAAAGATTTGCAATTTGGTGTGGTTGTTAATACAACCCCAAATCAAGAGAAGTTGGGATATTTTGTAGCATGCAAGAATCTGTGATTTGTTAATTCTCTTTCAACTCTATTTAACTGAGAAATGTACAAAGAAAAGATTTCCAATGTTTTCACTGAACAACTTAATTTTATTTTTGTAAATATAAACACATTTTTATTTTGATGGCAGCTACACACTCCAAAAAAGTTGGGACAGAGGCAAAATGAAAGTGAAAAGCTGACAGAATATCCAAGTTAATTAAACTCTTTTAACTTCAGACCACAATAAGTAGGTGAACTGGTAATAGGTGAAAGAGTGCCATCTACCTAATCTTCACTCAAGAGTCTTTCACCATCTACCATAGATAATATTGTGAAAAGATTCAGGAAATCCAGAGAAATCTCCGTCTGTGTAGGGCAAAGCAAGAGACCTCCGTTGAATGTGCGTGACCTTTGAGCATTTAACTGGCATTGCATGAGAAACCATCATGCTACTCTGTTAAATATAGCCACATGTGCTGAGGAGTACTTTAGAAAACTGTTGTCACTTAACACAGTCTTCTACTGCATCAAGGATGCCACTTGAATCTCTGTTACGCAAGGAGAAAGCTATACATCAGTTCAATGCAGAGATGCCGGCGAGTTCTCTGGGCCCGAGTTCATCTCAGACGATCCAAAACGCAGTGGAAATGTGTGCTGTGGTCCAGATGAGTCCACTTTTCAGCTTGTTTTTGGATGGGGTGCATGGGGTACATCAGTTCAAACGGCATGGGTGACTTGCATGTGTGTGAAGGTACCATTGACGTGGAGGCATTTATTGGAATTGTACAGAGACATATCAAGATGACATCTTTCCTGGGAGGCAAGACAATGCCAGGCCTCATTCTGCACACGCTACAACAGAGTGGTTTCGTAGACACCGTACAGTGGATGTGTTTGACTGCCTGTCTCCTACTGAAAATGTATGGCCCATCATGAAAAGGAGAATCAGACAACGACGACCACGGACTGTTGAGCAGCTGTCTTATATCAGGCGAGATTGGGCAAAAAATCCACTTGCAAAACAGCAACAATTAGTATCCTCAATTCCCAAATGATTAAAAAGTGTAATTAAAAGGAAAAGTGATGTGACAGTGGTAAATGTGCCTCTGTCCCAACTTTTTTGGAGTGTGTTTGCAGCCATAAAAATCAAAATTTGCTTATATTTACAAAATACAATAAAGTTTTTCAGTGAAAACATTGGAAATTTAATTTGTACTTTTGTCAGTTAAATAAAGTTACAAATCACAGATTCTTGATTCTATTGCATTTTTACAATTGCCAACTTTTCAAGATTTGGGGTTATATTTATATGGTCAAAAACTAAGATTATAATAGCTTTTAAATCAATGAGATCTTTATATCAGTATTGTCACTCTTTATCTCCCAATAATATGTCTTAGTAAAATGATATTCAAATGCTTAGTTTTATGATTATGCAATGCCAATGCAATACAATGATGATTGAGAGATCATCAAATAATATATTTTCTTTCTCTTTGTAGTTTTATTTAATATGGTACAAGATTATCCTATTCAAATCAATGTGATAAACGAGTTAGGCAAAAGTAATCTAAAAACAAACAAAAAGTAGTTTGATTATATCAACTTAAATGTGTAATGTAATTGATTAAGTTACTAACTACAATTTTTTACATGTAATTTGGAATCAGTAACCAATGACAATTTGTAAACACTGTTAATACATTTAAGATGATTTTTCAAAAAAAATACTTACAATAGATAACGGATGATCAAGTAAACCTTACTTGCTTCAGTCAAGTGTTCATATTGAAATATTACTAACAATATTAAAAGTTATTCTTAGGTTACTGAAAAATCTGAAAAGATTTCACAGCAAAAAGTGATCTTAGAAATTTGGGTAACACTTAACCATAAGGTTTTATTTGTTACCATTAGTTAACTACATTAGTTACCATGAAATAAGAATGAACAATACTTCTTCAGCATTTATAAATCTTAGTTAATATTAATCTCAACATTTGCAACATTTTAATATCCAAAGTTGTATCTGTTATCATTAGTTAATGTATTGTGAAAAAACATGAACATTAACATTTTCATTAACTAACATTAACAAAGGTTAATAAATGCTGTAAAATATATTGCTCATTGTTAGTTTAAGTTAGTTTAAACTTAAAATTAAAAAATGAGACCTTATTGTAAAGATCACTCTAAATTGTAATGTGGACTCATGTATTTTCTGTAAAGCTGCTTTGAAATGATGTGTATTGTGAAAAGCGCAATACAAATAAATGTGAATTGAATTAAATTAAAGTGTTTCTGAAATGTGCGTATTAAATATAACAAAGTAGGCTTTAGTTGGGTTAACTGCGGTATAGTGAATCACTCCTGAAATTGCAATGGTTGACTGGTAACTACAACAAAGTTTTGCAATCTCAATACTTTGAACAAGAAACATAGATGGCAATAACCACTCATTGAAATCGTTATTTTCGACGAAAGAGACATCAGCGATTGGAGATGTTAACATCCAGTAAACAGCTGTCAATAGAAGCACATTTCAATGCAAGTCTAAGGTATGATTTGATTTGATTTTTGTATTGTCCGCCAGGTAAAAATCATACGTCTGATTGCTTAGAAAAGTACTAGAAACTAGTGGTGTCAACAATAATCGATTCGGCAATGCATCGCAATGCGGGGCATGCACGATTCAGCATGCGGCAAAGTGCCATAATCGATTATGTCACTGTTTTAGGGGTGTAACGGTACGCGTATTCGTATTAAACCGTTCGGTACAAGGCACGCATTTTCAAACCGAACGGTTATTTCAAATGTAAGCGCGTCGCGAGCGCGCTCATAATTATGGCAAGCCAAGAGGCTCAGAAATACGCCATAGGCTAATCGCGTTTAAAGCCAAACGCCGTAAAATACGGCGTTTTAAACCGTATTGGACGCCGTAAAATACGCCGTTGTAATTACAAACGCCGTAAAAGACGCGCGAAATACGTCAATGACGCCGTATTTGACGGCGTTTTAGTGTGCATGGAAAGCGCCGCTTTTTACGCCGTTCATCTCGCCATATGACGCCGTAAAAAACGCCGTTTTGGTTGCACAGAGCGCGTGCTATTTTACGGCGTTTTGCTTATAGTATAATGAGACACGCCCGATGATTTCCACAGCCAGTAAGTTTGAACTGTTCTCTCCCAATCAATGATGAACTGAGTCAGACCAGACGAATTCAGCACGGATCATTTGTGGTAATCCGATCGTATGCTCCCAATGAATTATTAATTTTATGTATTAAAAAAATCCAAGCTAAATAATGAACTGAAATTAAAGAAAATATTAAAGAACATTCAAATCAATAAAGCAAAATTAATAGGATTTTCACATTTTAAAAGGGTGTCACACAGGGCTTAATTTGAGCCGGAACATGTGAACATGGGTGACACATGACTTGCACGCTTGTTGTGCTAGTTGAGATTGCTGCTAGCCTCAATCGTTTCACTCAGGAGAAAAATGTCAAAAAGACAGCAAAGTTTGCTTAACTTTTTCAAATACGCTGGCCAGTCAGATCCCAAACAATCAAAAATCGTTTCCGCTGATCAAGAATGTGGAGACCATGGTGGACACAGCAGTAGTATCGACATAATATCTCGTTATTTCGACATAATAAGGGGACATTCTAATCTGCAATAAGCCACATTAAGCGTTCTTATAATGGTTTTCTATGGGGGGAAATACTTAACGTGTAATTGCGTTCTGGGCTCATCTGATTTTTTTTGTATAGCATAGCCCACTTTGTTATGATTTTAGTATCATAATGATTAATAAATGCACGCACAATTATCCGTGAACTTGATTTGAACAAATGCCTTTCAACTTGTGTGTGCAAAATTCAGGATTAAATGAATGTGCAGCAATTTGTACAAATAGAGAGTCTGTAGGCCTACTATACTGTTGTAGCCATTAAATAAGCGCATTTAGTTTCATATTTGTTAAAATATTATGTTATTTTTTTCCATTTATGTTGATTTATGAAAAGTGAACAGCACGAGTAAGATAGGATGTGCAGTATGAGACATGGAGTGGTTCAGACATGATTTTGACCACTTCATTAAGTTTTGTTTTGTAGAAAACCTTTCTTTAAAGTGAATTTCGTTTTGTATAAATTGTATCTTAATTTTAATGAATAAGAAGCAAATCTAACGGACAATATAATCATGGAGGCGCCCACGCGATCACTTGCACGTTAACTGGAGCGCATCTCATCCTAACTTAACGAAATGCCTCACAGACATGAGAAATACATCAAATACACAAAGCTTGAAATGTCTTTAAACGAAATAATTCAAAATTCAAAAAAGAAAAGAAAAGAAAAAGGCTACTATCTGATTATGTTATCTATTATGTCATTTCTCTATAGGCGCGTTCACTACGAATATGGCGATCGTCAACTTCATCTTTAAAACAGACAGTCAGAAAACATAGTTTATTAATACAAATCTTTTTAAGCACTGTCACAAAACCAGTTGAGAAACATTGTATCAGAATTATGGATAGAGTATACAGTTATGAATGTTATCCTGTTTTTTCTCCGTTCACAGAAGCACAGGTGAATACGATGATAAATCCCCCTATTCTGTTGCTGCTATTTTACATGCAGGCTAAAACTAAAAAATGTTTTTGGTATTTTTAATGGGTCACAGTCACTTGTTCATTCTAATTTAATTTTAATTTAACATAATCTTGTCGGTTAATGAATGGAAGATCGCGTCGGTTGAAGGTGGCAGGGAAAAAAAAACCCGAAATGAATCCAGTTTGTTGATAAAAAAAAAAACATTTCTCATTTCCGTTTAGTTGAAGTTTTTTAACTAATAGTTATATTTTCCTTTATTTCAGGTTTATTTCGATTAGCATTTAAATGTTTTTAAAAGTTTTAGTTTTACTTAACTAACTGCCTGGGCAAAACATCGACAGAACTGTCAATTTTCCAACTCTTTCAAGCCACGAATTTTTACAAATATTCACGAATTATTTAATGCCTGTCTGGGACACAATATTAGATCAATCACACTCATCCAGGCCAATTAACCTACAGCTATTGTTGCAAGCATAATTTACATTTCTTTTAAGAATAATGACTCAAATGTGGGAAATAAATAACTAGGCTATGTTATTGTTATTTATTTATTTATTTATTGTCATTTGCTCCCCTTGGCACCTTATGTTTTATCTTTTAAAATGACGGAAATTATTTCAAAATTCGAATTTTAAAAACGGCTTTACTCACTGAACCTCTATACCCACAAACGGTTGACTTTTTCCCCAAGTCGTTTATTTCACTATGAACTGGACGATCGAAAGGGCAAACTAGTTGAATCTTCATTTTACAAAAATATATTGGATATAACGAAATGTAATAATGTTATGTAATGAATATATAATCAATGTAATATTAATAAAACACGAATTTAATTAGCCTACAAAAATCGGAACACTATTATTTCTGGAAGGAGAAGCTTATAGACCAACCAACAAACCTGACACATTTTTTAGAAATAGCAAAAAATACATTCGTCTTATTTTTTTCAAATAGGCCTATTAAAACACAAATTCATAGGGCATTCTATTGGTTATATCAATATTTAGTGTTATTCAACACTTTCCCTTGTTTAATAACTCCTCATATATGAGCATAAGAATTGGATTAAATGATCCGTGCTGAATTCGTCTGGTCTGACTCAGTTCATCATTGATTGGGAGAGAACAGTTCAAACTTACTGGCTGTGGAAATCAGCGGGCGTGTCTCATTATACTATAAGCAAAACGCCGTAAAATAGCACGCGCTCTGTGCAACCAAAACGGCGTTTTTTACGGCGTCATATGGCGAGATGAACGGCGTAAAAAGCGGCGCTTTCCATGCACACTTAAACGCCGTCAAATACGGCGTCATTGACGTATTTCGCGCGTCTTTTACGGCGTTTGTAATTACAACGGCGTATTTTACGGCGTCCAATACAGTTTAAAACGCCGTATTTGACGGCGTTTGGCTTTAAACGCGATTAGCCTATGGCGTATTTCTGAGCCTCTTGGCTTGCCATACATAATGTAGACGCTGGCGCGACCACAACAACATCAAATGGCAAAGCGGAACGAAACTGAGCTACTCGTGACGGACTGTTTATCAGTTTGGACCAAAGCAGCACGAGCCGATCTTATACTACACAGCGCTAAGAGATCCAGTAAAGAAAGCATTTGAACTCGCCACTAAAGTAATAACATCGCTGCGAGATCTAGTGAGAAACATTCACATTTCTCCGTTATTAACGGATCAAACAGCGCTGACGTGGAAACCAGGAAGAAACATTGTGACATGAATGAACTATCCGGTGTCCACAGATCTGCAATATTCACCATGGATTTACTGTAGTAACACTAACTGCAACTTTGGAAGTTTGGCAGGAATAGTAGGCTATAATGCTTTCAAGTAACATGTCGGATTTATTTCGACATTATGAATAACTTTGCTGCCCTCAAATGTTAATCTGAACTAAAATAAACATTTGTTTATAAGCACAAAATAAAAATTTTTCCAAGGAGCTGTTTTGTTTTATATGTTAAAAAAATGTCATACTTTATGATGTTAGTTTTAATAAAAAAAGAATTTTAAAAAAAAATCAAGGAAATTTCTCTGGCATTTCTTTCTTTTTGCTGTATCGAAAACGTACCGAACTGTGACACAAGTGTATCGTATTGAACCGAACCGTGAATTTTGTGAACCGTTACACCCCTACACTGTTTATTTTCTGGCCTTGAGTTGGACAATAAAGTTGAAATTTAATTTCAAATGGTTCTCAAGCAGAGAGAAGAGAAACATTTCTCATTCAAAGCACTGAAAGCAATGATTTATGTTTTCTTTTTCAGGTTTGAAAATGCCATATCCAATACCCTGTACCATTCAATTTTATTTTATTTAATGACATTTATGTCAAAGATACAGGAGAGTGATAATACACACATAGCAGCCAATAAAATCTGTTGTTCAATATCTGACTGCTTGAATTGCCTCATGACTGATGAAAAATTTGCCTTGTGTGCAGTAGAATTTTGCAATGCATCAATCGCAATGCATTGTAGAATCGAATTGTATCGAATCGTTACCTGGTGAATCGTAATCGAATCGAATTGTGAGGGCAGTGCCAATGCACACCCCTACTAGAAACCACTCCTAACCTACATGAGTTAAGATATCAACCATGTTAGTGTGCAATAGATGCACTGAAAATTAAGAAACCAGAGTAAGCATCAAAACAAGCCTTTCCTGTGGCTGTTTTTTCATTTAAGACAGTTGGACAAAAAGGGTACACAGAACAATCAGAGATGAAGTTCTCCAGTGAGGAAGGCTTACCACATCACTTTCTTCAGGTTTAATATTCTCCAGCCTAGAGAGAGATGGAGAGAGAGAGAAAAACGTGAGAGAGAGAAGTAGAGAAATGAAATGTAGTGAGCTTCCTTGAGTTTCCTTTATGTCACTCTGCAAAATGAGATCACTTCCCAAATCCAGTAATTGCATTCTGTGGGTTTTGGTATGAAAGCAGAAGACACACTCCGAGATATTAAAAGTGCCACCCGCTCATGCTGTTATTCCACTGTTATGCCCATTCTGCTCAAAACTGACAGCGAATTGTTAAGTTATTAATGTTTACTACTTTATATGACTATTGGGATCAATTGTTCATATGTGTGGGGAAACGGAGAGACGGATTAGGCCTGAACCTTTTCTGCCACACCTGCCATGAGCATCTTTATAAAGGCAAAGACAACAGTAATTATGGAGCCAAATGCCTGGAGACACAGGGTCACAAACTGGTGGAAATATTTATGATTTTGAAGGTTTTTCATATGGACCTCTATAACAAATGCACAGTCACAAAGTTTGCTCATGGCTAATGTGTAGATCAACGACATGGGAAGTAAAAACTTGAGGTTTTGCAATAAATGTATGAAATATATACAGTGGGGTCCAAAGGTCTGAGATCACACCTTTTTTTTTTTTTAAAGGAAATAAACAAAAATATATTGGATTTTGAGAGAAAAAACAAAACATAAAAAATCTAGTATGTATAATATTATTTGAAATTTAATTAGAAATTTAATTAAAAAAATTAAGTATATAAACACTACGTTCAAAAGTTTAGGGTCGGTAAGATTTTTTATTGTTTAACTGATTTTTAATTATTTTTCATGCTCACCAGGGCTGGATTTATTAGATCGAAAATGAAGTAAAACAGTAATATTGTTAAATATTATTATAATTTAAAATAACTGTTGTATATTTGAATATATTTTAAAATCTCTGAGATGCATCATTACTCCAGTCTTCAGTGCCACATGAACCTTTAGAAATCTTTCTAATATGCTGATTTGCTGCTCAAGAAACATTTCTTATTACAGATGTTGAAATATAATATTTTTTCGGAAACCGTAATAGCTTTATTCAAGATTACTGATGAATAGAAAGTTGAAAGGAACAGCATTTATTTGAAATATAAATATTTTGTAACATTATATAAATGTCTTTACTGTTACTTTTGATCATTTAAATGCATTCTTGTATTAATTCCTCAAAAAAGAAAAACATAAGAGCAGAAATCCGCTCTGCTGGTGCGATGCTCCTTTAAGAGCAAATCGAATTCCTCCATCAGCCACCAGGCAGAAAAAACAACAACCCTCCACTCATTTACAAAGGCATTACATGGATCTCCATCCATTATAAAGGTACATACTCATTCACACAATGGACCCAAGAGTGACCTCTGAAAATAAGGGCTTAGAACACGTGCATCCATATTCCTCAAAAGATAATGGGATTCCACTTGGCTATCAATTATCATTTTTTTTTGAGCGAGGGGCCAGAATGGAGCCCTCGAACGCAGCAAAGAGAGGGACGCGATTTTATAATTAGATTTTGAAGAGATCCGGAAAATGCATTTCATGCCTCTCGATAATTGCGGTACGTTTGAGAGAACTATCAATAAATCATGAGGCAGACTGAAATATTAAACAGGGTGTAAGGTGACGAATACCCCTGGAAAAGGACATCAAGCAATAAAGAACAAACTTATCTGTAAATAATTTAAAAAAAATACCTGTTGTTAGGTTCTTCGCCGACGTCTACGAAGCTATTTTTCAAAACCACAACCGGTTTTAAACAGGATATAATTTCTCCCATCCCCTGGAGGGCACAGGGCAATATTCGCTTTGAAAGGCCTATTATCTGACAACAGCACCAGTTAAACATACAAGGAAGAAGATCATATTAATTAGGACCCAGCAGGCGGGACAGTAAACAGTAAATATCCACAGGCCTAAAGCACATGATTGATTTCCTATACAGTGGAACTTCTGACTGACATGCCGGTACTAGGATGAGGGGACTCTTAAGAAATGTCACACCCCTCTGATATATTTCCAAACCAGTCGATATTGGATTTCTCCTCAAACCCTTGTCTGTTCATTCAGCTTGTCCTCTCGCAGGAAGAACAAAGATGGGTAAAGCCGCATGCCTCGCGTGCTTCTCAAACTCTTAAATCCACTGCCTTTAAAAAAGATGAGAAACCTTTAAGGCACTTGGACTAAGAAGAGTGGAAACAAAACCCGAGGCTTTCTGTTTATCACCTCACAGACGCTTCCAGATCATTAAGTGTATGTTTTTGAGTTATCTATTCATCATCGATAAAAAAAAAAAAAGTTGAAAAAAGTACTACTTTTCTGTAGTATCATAATGTCACCAAATATAATGACTTAGATAAAGATAAATAGATAAAGAGAGAGAAATGAGTGTTTTATATGTTTTGAACTTTATGTGTTTTAAACTCTACTGACTTTATGAGCACTAGGGCTGGGTAATACATTGAATATTTGCCATAAATTAAATATTATTTCATTTTGGTAATATAAAATTTTGCAAAGATTTCAATCACAGCCATTCAATTTCTTAAAAGACCACACATTTTGTCATTTGAAAGCACCATAATATAGCTACATTTTAATTGTAATTAAAGCTTTGTGAGGTTCCATTTACTTTCAGTATAAGTTTTCCAGTTTCACTGAACTGGTTAAAAAATTGTTTGTGTCCCCATTCAAAAATACTTTCAAAAAGTAAAACATAGAGCTAGCAACACCAAGGTCATGGGATCGATTACCAGGGAATGTATGAACTGATAAAATGTCAACCTTGAATGCAATGTAGGTCGCTTTGTGTATTAGTGCCAGCCAAATACATAAATGGAAGTTATGTGCTTTTACACTACCATTCAAAAGTTTTAGGGTTTTTTATGTTTTTGATAGTTTCTAATGCGGAACAAGGCTGCATTTATTTGATCAAATATACAGTAAAAACAGTAATATTGTGAAATATTAAAATAAAATGTTTTCTGTTCGAATATATTCTAAAATGTAATTTATTCTTCAGTGTCACATGATCTTTCAGAAATCATTCTAATATGCTGATTGTAAAAGTATTTACAGTCAATTTAATGTGTATTTGTTGAACACAAATATGAATTTCTTTAGAAAAATTGTAATGACCCCAAACTTTTGAAAAGATAGTGTATTTATGAAGACATATATATGGAATATTGACATAAAAATGTCAATAAACAGTATAGTTTAGCTACACCGCCCAGTCCAACCACTAGCCATGGCTTTATAATGGGCCTCATTCACATAACAAAAATGTCCGTGTAAATTGTTTGTAATTTTTTTTTACATAGATAATATTCAAGTCAAAGGGAAAACACTATTTTTTTTATAAATAAGGCCCAACGAGATATCAGCCTAACTTGAGTATGATGCCACTTGAGCGTGTGAAAATTGCAAATCGAGATTATAGATTTTCATTATGTGAGGATCTCCTTTGAGAGAACAGAAATGACTAGAGCAGCATGAATGTAGTTGGACAGCCTGAACTGAGGGTCTGTTTTGGAAGAGGTTTGAACAACACATACTCCAGCGTCGCCTCCTGAAGCTTCTTGGCCCGAAGTAAAGCTTCATCCCGCTCCTCGTTAGCCAGACGCAGTCTGGCCATCACAGCCTGGTCTCTCTCCCTCTGAGCCTTATAGATTTCCTCGACTAACGCTGAGAGAGAGAGAGAGAGAGAGAGAGAGAGAGAGGGAGGGTTTTTTATTCTGGTATTGCACTCCAGAGCTCCAGCTGCACAATAACAAGGCTAAGCTCCTCGGGAAAGGGGTTATTGCAGTTGAAACACTATGGCATAAGTATTAATAACTCTAAGTGAGCCTTATTTTGAGAAGACAGTTTCCCCTGGGGAGGTGTGTGTGCGTGTGCGAGTGCCCAGAGCAATAAAAACAGCTGCAACACCCTGAAGTCAGAGTTCCAGCCTCTTGGAGACTGTGGAGACATTTTATTTATGAAATTTCAGCATGGAAACACTCTGGTTTATCAACATTGTACGGGAACAGTGAGCAATTACACCAGGCTCATGGATGTCAGAAACCATCAGAAAAATATCCTCATATAGGAGGACAAACATGACTGTGTTTGACCTGCAGGACTCAGAAGGTCCACAGGCGTGCTGACGTATGCAATTCCAAAACAATATTGGAAATGAAGGCCCCTAGTGAATGCATGAATGAACTAATGAATGAACAAACAAGCAAATGAACAAACATATGAACAAACAAACAATGAACGAACAAAAAGGTCCAAGGGCATATGATGACTCCAAGTCTCCAAGCAACAATAGAGACAAAGACCGCAAGCAAATATAATTGACTTAAATAAATAAATGACTGAATGAATAAAGGAACACACAACCAATGAATGAATGAATGAATGAATGGAGGAACACAACCAATGAATGAATGAATAAATAAATAAACACAACGAATGAATGAATGAATGAATGAATGAATGAATGAATGAATGAATGAATGAATGAATGAATGAATGAATGAATGAGTGAATAAAGGAACACACAACCAATAGATAAATGAATGAATGAATGAATGAATGAATGAATGAATGAAGGAACACACAACCAACCAATGAAAGAATGAATAAAGGAACATACAACGAATGAATGAATGACTGAATAAAGGAACACATAACCAATGAATGAATGAATGAAAGAAAGAAAGAATGACTGACTGACTGAACGAATAAAGGAACACACAACCAACCAATGAATGAATGAATAAATAAATAAAGGAACACACGACCAATGAATGAATGAATGAATGAATGAATGAATGACTGACTGAACGAATAAATGAACAACCAATGAATGAATGACTGAATGAATAAATAAAGGAAAACACAACCAATGAATGAACAAACGAATATAGCAAACAAATATAAATTACTAATTCAAACAAACGAACAAATAAACGAACGAATGCGAAGTAATGAGCAAAATGATCCATGAGCATTTCCAAAGCATTATGAACAAAGACCACTTGCAAATATAAATGACTGACTGAACGAACAATGGATGGATGGATGAACAAAGGAGTTAATTAATTAAAATGGAAAAAAGACATAAAGGAATGAACAAAATAACAAACGAACAAACAATGAAGGTACAAAGAAATTAATAAACTAAGGAATGAACAAACTAATGAATAAAAACAAATGAAAAACTAAGCAAAGTATATTCAAACCTCTGATTTTAATTCACGCAGCCAACCTGACCTGCACCAAATGTAAGAATTGAGACGACAATTTGGTAAAATCCAGAGGATTTGGGCATTACCAAACGGTCCTTGGCACCATCTCTAATCCCACCGAAAGCGGCACTGTTATCCATCAAACCACATCAATTCTATCCTGAACGATAAACAGTCATTCCCACACTAAGCCACTACAAAGTTCACAAAGCAAATCAATATTGCTAGAATTTGCTGATTAAACATCTCCAACCTGAACCATACAAATCAAATTGAAATGAAGGCGGTGAATACATGCATTATCATCGCCTTATTAAATGAAAAATCTGGCTGCCTAATTGTGTCATATAAGTCACGTGTCAAGTATTTTCGTTTAATTAACAAACTGTGAAATGGCGCTTTTTAGCTAGTTAAGATCAACCGAAAAGTGAATATCGGCTAAATTTAAATATTTGTTCAGCAAAGGTGAGAAGCTTGTAGATTTCATTGACAAAATAATCAGTTACAGAGAGGAATGATCACTCCTGATGAGGGCGCTTTATGTTAGACATATTGGTTTATGTTTACAAATGTCAAAGTGTGCTTTTCCCGGGTTCTCCTGACATGTACCAACTAATTAATTAAAAGTGTTTATCTTTCGACTGTGTTGGAAGGTCAGACATCTACATTTAGAGATCTATGCAATCTCAGACCACACATAAAACGGTTTGATTGTCTGAAGCGTATAAAGGTAAATTCGCCATATTAAACAGTGTACTTATTCTTTATTCTCTCCAACCATTCCTCTATCCATCTCTTCAGCCTACAGTACCTGCTGCTCTCTCGCTGGCTCGTGCCTCCAGCTCGGCCTCCTGTAGCTGAGAGTCTAGGAGCTTGGTTTCCAACTCTTTCTCCTTCAGCGCCAACTTGTCCAGGAGCTGCAGATACACACAAAATCAGGATAACTGTATAACTGAGTCACATGTGTGTGAGTTTAGTTTTGTATATATTTATTTTATTTTTTTATGAAACTGCAAAACTGTTCAACATACAAAAAGTTTAGGATCGTCAAGTTATTTTTTTTAATGTTTTTGAAAGTAGTCACTTATGCTCACGAAAAATACAGCACAAATAGTGATATTGTGAACTATTATTACAAATTAAAATATGTTATTTTAATTTATACGATTTTCCAGCATCATTACTCCAGTATTCAGTGTCACATGATCCTTTCGAAATCAATCATTCTAATATGCTGATTTGCTGCTCAAGAAACATTTCTTATTATTATCAATGTTGAAAACAGTTGTGCTGATTAATATTTTTGTGAAAAAATGAAAAAATGAGGATTCTTTGATGAATGCAATGTTCAAAATAACAGCATTTATTTTAAATTCAAATCTTTTGTAACAATGTAAATGTTTTTCTATTTAATCCGTCCTTGCAGAATAAATTTTTTTTTTTTTTTTTCAAAACACTGACCACAAACTTTTGAATGGTAGTGTATTTTGCAAGAAATAAAGGCCACTTTTATATTGTGAACATTACATAATTGTGAACATTGTGTTACATTTGGACAGAATCATTTTCATTACTGTATTGCTGTAATAATTAGAGTAATCTAAAATGTCATCATACACACACACACACACAACATTTTTATGTATAGGTATAGGTTTCTACCCAAGTACCGGCATTTCTGAATGGGCTGAGGCTGGGATTTAGTGAGTTTGAAGTGAAAGTATTTGATGACAGTATACTATATGCGGAGAGCATTCACTCAATATTATTATCTCATTTTTGACTTTTAGAGGCTTTTGCATTGGAGGTCTTCATATATATATATATATATATATATATATATATATATATATATATATATATATATATATATATATATATATATATATATATATATATATATATATATATATGAAATTCACCTACTTGCTTGCTTAATTTCAACAACTGCTTAGTTGTGTCTGTACTGTCTCATTTGTTACCATTAAATTGCATTATTTATATTATATCCCTCCAGCCATGGTCCCCTGACATATAATAAATACTTTTTATGATGCAATCAATTCCTGATAGATTAAATCAAATCCTGCCATCACAGGAATATATATATATATATATAAATATCACCCATTGGCCACCTAGCATTTATTTAAAAGCTCAAATCAGTCAACAACAACTTCATAACCACAGTCAAGCTTTTGTATTTGTACCACTACTTTAATATAATTCAGGATGTCTTCTATAGAAAAAGAGTAACTGTTGTGTCTTGGCTGTAAATCTGGATTGGTGATATTTTACGAGCATCTGAATGATAGATTTAACCTCCTGTCTTAAATATTTTCATCCCGATTGTTTTTGTCCTCAGGGACTTTGAAAACATGATGTGGCGAAGCCAGAGTCCTCAAAGGGCTCTTTCAGATCACTGCCAGCAAAAACACACTCTTGGGACATGTTCCTGCCCCTCTGTCAGGAGTCACAACTACTTGCAAACCATGGACATCAATTACAGTCGTTTCAGAGGGTCTCCCCCTCTCTCCGGCCCCTCAAACTCCAGATGAGTGTAGATTTGCCAAAGACACTAATACAATTTCAAGGCTCTACTCCTGATGTTTCTGAAAGGACAATGATGCAGCAAGAATATAAAGCAGAATGAAATGCAGACATCCCACCTCTCCCGGAAGGTCTGGGAGTCTCCCGTATATTGACAGCGGCTCCCTGATGCCTGCAAATTATATATAATATCCCGGAAATCGCCTGTTTCCACCTGGTATTAAGATGCGTTTTTGATGAACCAATCACAAGTTGTCAGCCAACACACATTACTGTTATCACGTGTTTCAAATGAGTCTTCTGTGACCACTTGCATTCGGAGAACCTTCATAAAACTCAACTGCATCACTTTCGGCGCATGAATACTATTGAATAAACAAGCCCGCGTCATACGGCTTACACAAATTAATAGGCCTATAATAGAAGCCTATAATTTAATATTATGGTGGGAATTAAGCTCTAACTTCGCATTTTTCAAGTACTGCACTACCCACAATCCTGAAGCAAACGTCACCAATCACAGAACTCACTGTTACAATGAAAACAGAAATTGTTGCAATCAGCACAGCATTGAGTTTTCAACCCAATGCCGGTTGACTTGGCAACATTAGCTAACAACTAACTAGCTAACTAACTACCTAAAGTTTGTTAGTTAATATGAGATGTATCGTTAGGACACTAGCGCCATTAGATAATAAGACGACCGATTGAGTGTAAACTGAAGAAGTACGTCCATGTTTGCTAACTTATGCAGAGCTACTAAGAAAAGACACATGTGAAATAATGCAATTAGCAAAATGAGTTATGACGTGTATCTCAAGCTCAGCCTGTGTTCAGGATGCATAAAGGGCAAACCCATAGACTGTAAAAAAATATGGACGTAGTGTCCGTGACGTCACCCGTAGGTTTCTGAAGACCGTTTTTGAAGCCTAAAGTGGGCGTGGCCGACCATCGCCATCTTGGTAGCGCGTCACTCCCGAATTTATTTATTTTTACAGTCAGACAATGAACTGAGGTAACGTGACGGCTAACAGACAGCAGACAAACGGCTAATGATGACTAATGACCACTGCAGCGGGAATCCACTTGTCACTCAAAAGTGGACACCCTTAATTATGCAGAAATTTAAGGCTTAAAGGGACACTTCACCCATTTGCATTAAGCTTTGCATTGTTAGAAACCCAGTCATACTATTGAATGGTCATGCAACATTTTTTCATTTTCCCCCCGAGACGAGAGAAATCTGTATTTACCTCTTTACACTTCCTCCTACAATGACGCAAAAATCGTCATTTTGCGTCATTGTAGGAGGAAGTGTAAGAGGGGGGGATTTCTGTTAAGACTACAAGCACTAGATCCACCCTTTCAAACCCGCCCATAGGGGGTTGGACCTAATGCGCTAACAGACCTATCACAGATCAGTGCGAGTGCGTTTGATTTCACCGGCAGAAACCTGCAGAAAACATGGACGAAGAAAGCTGAGTAGTCTTAGTGTTGTCTTTCATCCACATAAGCCAAAAATACATTTTCTGGCTTTTCTCAGTCTAGAAATCTCCAAATTCAAAAATAATTTCACATTTCTTCTACATAAATGACCCACTTTCAATACACATTCATGTCTCCACGGGTGGAATGACCCTTTAATAGAGTGTAAAAAAAATTCACCCCCCTCACAGTTGTCATGAAGGGAAAAATAAGCTATATAGACCAAAGCCACTTTTTACACCAGGCTGTAAACGTGTTTTTTTCTGCTGTAAAGTTGGGCATTTTAACATGGGGGAAATACAGATTTGACTCACTTCTGCACCCAGCCTCAAGTGGCCAATCGATGAATTGCCGTTTAATTCACTTCCGTATTGGTTTCAAGAGAGAGACAGGGAGGTTGCCGCTTGGGCAAACCTGAAAACTAATATCATGATCCTGCCTGACTGATGGAGTTTCCAATCCAAAAAGAAATCTATGAATGTGGTTTTTGCAACTTTTACGTTGTTGCAACCTGACTGAAATTAATGCAGCCAAGTAACAATGAAAGATGTTGAAACTTTCAAATAGGACAGGACTAACCCCCTGAAAGAGTCTTGTCTCTAAATGGATAAGCAGATTATAAAACAGTTTCCAAATCAACTCAAGTAAAAATTCAGCCTTGGCAAAAGACTAATCAGGCACAGACCTTATGAACTTAAAGTGTGAATTCACCTTCTTATTGAGGTCTCTAAGAGAATCCAGCTCCTTCAAGAGGAAGGCAATGTTTTTCTCTTTATCCAGAACTGGCACTTGCTTTTTGGAGTCACTTGTAACTTTGGAAATTCCCTGGTCCTCATGAGCATGCCTTCAGAAAAGACAAAAGTTCATTAGAAACGCTCTTATATTAGACTCCCAAACGGGCAACAAAAAATGAATCACATTCACATTCTGACATGCAATTATCAAATACACAAGGGATGCGGTCTCCCACTTTCAAGAATATTACTGTGACTTATTTACTTTGAGATATTAGTCAAATCATACAGTTGACCTTTAAGGTAATATTAAAGTATTACTGCACTGTATTGCAGGGTAAATTACTTCCGTCTTGTAGCCAGGAATTCGATTCAGCTCTTATTAAGGAGGCAAAGAAAATGCATTGGAATCTATATTTATCACAGGACGATTCACGCTGTGATATAATTAAAATCATCTTACAATGGACAATGATGCTAAAAGTGAATATTACTGCTATACACATTCTTTAAAGGCCTTCTCAATAGTACACAAGACAGGTGAAACTAAACAACTGTTGCATATAGGATGTTTGCAATGGCCGCTACCTACTACTTTAAAAGAAATGAACATGCAATATGAATACTTAGCATGAATAAAAATGTTTGCACACATGGAACAGTTGGATGACTTACTACTTTTGCCAAAATGTGTGCTATACAGAAGAGCACACTGCATGGTATAAAGTGAACCACAATGCAATGCACGTCATTTGAAAATTTTCAGAGTGACATTTTTAACATGCCCTCTTGACTCATTTTTTGAAATATATATATATATATATATATATATATATATATATATATATATATATATATATATATATATATAAAAACACACATACACACACAACTCTGTTATAATAAATATTATTTCATTAATTATATATATCATTTATTTATAACTATATATTATTAGAATTAAACATTAAAAGTAGTAAAATCATGTGAAAACAAAGCATACAACAGCAGAATTGTTTATTATAGCATAAAACTACAATCAATCAAAAAAACTTAGAAAGTATAAACACAAAGTCTGAGGATGAAAAAATCTGCAAACTAAAATAAGAATGAACTTTCCAGTGCAAATGATTAGATTTTGATTACGCTTCACCGTAACCGACTGTGTTCGTGTGTTAGAGCTACAGTGTCTCTCTTCTCCTGACCTGAGCGCTGCAGACCCTGCCCTGCTGACGTGAGGTGTGTGGACCGGACTGCTGGCTGTCTCGCTAATATCCTGCTCCTGCTGTGGAGACCGTCTCTCCTCCTCCATGATTCTCACTTCAGCTGCAACTGGGCCTGGCACGGGTGGAGGTGGAGGGGGTCTGAGCGGCAAACCTTCTCCGGGCCTGGGAGTCTTAGATACTGCGTGAAAAAATAGAGTAAGAAAGAACCAAAACAACACAAAAAGAGCAAACATTATTACCTAACTTAACTTTAATAGTACCACTAAAATGCTAAAAAAAAAAAAAAAAAACATCATTATGATGCTAGACTACTTCCACATGACTATTGCACTATAATATTAATACCAAAGTTGACCTGTATTGACTACTGACTGGGGGATTGGGGTTAATATAAAGTTTGGCCACCTCTGATTATTACCATGATCATACCATAGCTTTGTGTGAGGAACAGAGTGAAATGCAAGTTCTGTCATGACAACTCTCTGAGTATTTGGCATGGTAATGGACATGACACTAGCCCCTTTCACACATACAGTCTTTACGGGTAAATTAGGTAACAGATCATATGTGAACAGGACCTTTCAAATATACCATTAAATTGGTTCTGGCCATTTACCAGTAAGGGAAGTTGTAACATTACCAGTAAATTACAGGATTACCAGTATTTTGCACATATGAGGTTAGAACGCGCTGACGTAAGATGTGATTTGGGCCAATCAGAAGCCTTTGAAAGAGCAACGGCTCTGGGCCATAAAATGATGACGCAGATGATGCGTTTGATCACCACTGTCTACAAATGTCTTCAAATTGGAGTGATACCGAAACTAAAGCGCTTCTCCTCGTCCGGACGGATGAAGAGATTTGTCAACAACTTTAGAGGTCACTTTCGGTTAATGACATCATCACAAAGTTTACCAGTATTTTGGAATTTATGTGTGAATGGTCTGTTACCAGTAAAAAGCCAGAACGCTGTTGCTTGTGTGAATAGCACATTTTTGAATTTACCGGTAAAGTCGTTCTGGCAATTTTACGGTAATTTACCGGGATTGCTGTGTGAAATGGGCTAATGTTTGGTCTGGACAGAATAAATCTGCTATTCTGCTGCTGCTGTTGGTTATTGCTGCTGCTACTGCTGCAGAGCCAGTATGGGACTTGCTACTGCCAATACAAACACGGCACGCTGCTGTGAGCAAGTTAGACATGCTGCTGCTGTACAATATAGCGTGCATGAATTACCCATAGCAGATATATACAGGTGGAGCTGGGGAAGGTGGAGGGTTTCTGAAAGCTCACTGCAACTGCTACAGCAAATGCTGACCAAGTATTTGAAGGTTCAGCAGCGAGCTCATTGGCTACTGATACATCAGGAACCAATCAACTGTGGCCTATAGAGAATGATGTGACTGCAAGCAGATTGAGTTTAGGACCTATCAGCCTGCGCCATCTAGAGTTTCATGACAGAACTTTGTATTTGTCATTCAATGAAAATATTCACTACTGCCATTGCTCTCAATAACCTTATCCACAGATTCAGATTTGGCATGCTTTGATTGGTTATGAGAAAAATGAGAACAAATGACATTTGGGGTCTTCGACTTAAAATCTGGTGTGATCATTTTTGACTTGCCATATCTGAATAAACACAAACATACATGACTTTTAAGCTGCAGTTGATGGAAGATAATCAATGGGGAAAAAAACAAAAAAAAACAACAACAACAAGTTCAGCTTTCCTCAAACAAATGACTTAGATTTTATGGAGCTTTTATTTATTTTTGGATCTTAACAGACCCTGATCACTACTGACTTTCATTGTGAAGAAAGGAGCATAAAGGTGAGTAAATGATAGCAGAATTTAAATTTTTGGGTGAAAATTCCTTCCAAAGTTTCTTTTATCCAACACAATTACAAGCTAGTGTAAAAGTGCAAAAATAGTGATTGTTCTCAAACAGCTTTTCTGAACATTCTCCTTGTCTTTCATTGGTGGGCCAAACAGATAATCCTGCCACAAACTAATGCAATTGGTTGTTTCAATGTTGGGATGCTCAAAGAAATAAAGCATGTTTTAAAAGCTCCACAGTAATTACACCATTCAGAGAAATCATCTGACTCTGCATATTAAAAAATAGAGTATTTTAACATCCAGAAAAAGCTTTGGAAGCAAAACAAAAAGGAAAACCCACAAGAAAGACGTTGCAACCATAACACATAAGACTTCCATTCTACTGCTGTGAGATTACAGTCTGACGGATTGAAAGGCGGCTCTGTTGGTTGGTTTGCGTCAGCTCTCTGAAAAGGAAACTAGGTCTGGCCGTCTTTCACGAGGGAATGTGGCGATCCATGCCGAGTGACTGGCAGGAGGGGGAAACGAGGTCTTCTGTCAATGTTTCTGTAGCGCTCAGGGCCAGAGATGCAGGCGGAGAGGCAAACACAGAGGCCTGTCTCTCTGGCAGCTTTTCTGAAGACGCGCTCTGCTCCTCAGGGAAAGCTGTATGTACCCCGAATTGTTTGTGATCAGAACTGAAGAGCGACGGCCCTTGTATCAGAGACATTTTAAACCAGTGAAAATTTGTGATGGCAAAACTGGTCAAGATACAGACTTTAAAGATACAAAGGTTGAAATTGTAATGTGAGAAGCAGAGGGTGTTATTAAATGTGTAATGTATGGTACAAATACAGTAATAACGTCTTTCAAACAGGTTTCCTGAACACACCCCATGTCTGCCATTGGTCCCCCAAACTCACGCCATTGGTTGAGTCAGTGTTGCTGGGTTGGGCTGGTCAGAACGATGTTTTGATAACGCCACAAAACCAAAATGTTTACACTTTTCAGTGGAATCCACCACCAAATGGTTTCATTATAGCATGAAGAAAAAATACACACTTCAGCTTTTACATATACAAGCAAATCAAACAGATAGTAGCGCTAAGTGCATGCACAGGGTCAAGTGCTACACAAAAAAAAAGCAGAGTGGCTGTCTTCCGATTATAAAATATACATAAATCAGTTCAACATCAATGCAATTCAAATTGAGCAAAACTCAAACACGGAGCGGTTAAATCAAAAGCATCAAAAAAGGGGGAAATCATTCTGCGTTAATAAATGCGTTGTGATGCTAGAGTCTTGCGACCACGATGTCCAAAAAGCTCCAGCTTAGCCGCCACAATTATTTAGCGAAAGGTCAGGTTTTGAAGTCGAGATCAGGGAGGTCTGCCTCATGGCTTTGTTGCTAGGGCTCTGCTCTCAGGATTGCTGGAGACAGTTATTAGTATTCCCCGTAAGACTCACCCGTGCAAACACCAAATTCAAACCATGAATAATAACGCCAAACACACTTATAGGAGCCCTTTGTCACACTGCAAATATGCGACTTTTGGATACATTGTTCCCTAACCTGGGTTACTTCTTTAATTTTATCTCCCTCTCTGGGTGTCTCTCACAAAGGTAACTGCCCCTGAGAATGTGTGTTTAAAGCGCCATTTCCCTCACAAATGGGGTGAGCGAGGCTTTTAATAAGCGTGCAAAGTAAAGGCCCATTTCCTATGGGAACCAAGTGAGAAAGGACTCTCGTTTTAAACCCAACACTAAGAGCAAATTCAGAACTGAAGAATTGGCTCCCTTTCGATTCACAAGTGTGAATTTGAATTTAATTGGCCACATGAGGTTGAATTGGAATGACAGGAAGAGGAATTTACTGAATTGTAATTCAAAGAAACTCAATACAGTCCAACATTTGTCCAACATAACAAAATGGGAGAGATCTTGGATAGAGATTATTTAGATTTTTTTTTATTTTTTTTTTATTTGAGGTAATTCTGGGTAATTAAAAAATGTTCCATAGTGGACCATAGAATAAATGTAAATATATTAAATATAATAATAAAAATACCTCAATAAATATAAATTAAATTAATTAATTAATAAATATAACTAATATCAATTACAGAAACAGAACAGAAAATTAAGATAAATAAGATTTAAAAATATTGAATATGTTGTGTGAATTGTGTTAATTTCTTTGAATTTCCTTCTATTTTAATTAAATGCCAATTTGAATTCTGAACCCTGCTTGCTGCCTCAATTCAAATTCAGTTCAAAACCAGGAACGTAATTACAATTTAACAGGTATTCTCAGCTCAATTCTGAATGGTGCACAACATCATGAAAATACATTTTATGTGATAAATGGGGCAAAAAAATTACCAGACACTTGTATGGCCATTTGCTCCATTCACTACTGATAAATGAATACAACTTCCAACAGTCTCGTGCCATCTTACTAATGTCTGTCACTAATAATCAAACACAGGCTGATTAACCGCCTGCAAAAAGATTGAAGTGTTTCACCAACAGCCCAAATGTATATTTGAGCAGTGAGGCAGAATAAATTTGCATATCAGGAGCGTCTGGTGAAGGGTTGGTAAATACTCTGTTTATCTCTCATTGTCATTCCAACCAGTCTATCTAAATAGTGGCTCTTCCACAGCGTTATGGCCTAGGTAAAGTTATTATCAGCCCGGCATTATGGAATAATGTAAATAAATGTTTACGCAGATAAATAAATAAATAAATAACATTTAAATTGTTAATGCATTATATAGAGCATTTAAGCAACGGGAAGCTTGCAAAACAAGTCTTTAGTCATGAAAACAGACACAATCTGACAGGAAATGGTTATAACACTATTATCGACATAGTAAACAAATGAGGCAAGATATTGGCATTTACAAAGAGTCTTATAACGGTGAAATGACAAAAAGTGATATATTTTTGTTATGACTTGTTGTAATTGGATTGTAATTATCATGGACACACAAAAAAAAAATTATAACGTATTACCTTGTATGAGTTTTTCTTCCAGGGCTTTTGATAAACTCTGACTTTGGGATGTAGCTGAGGTAGTTTCTCCTAAAGAGGATCTGAAAACAGATGCAAAACAAATACATAAAATCAACACACTTTTTTTTTTTTTTTTGCTGGTCTCCTTCGATATCTACCAGCAGTGTACTGTGTGACGCTCTGTCTGACACACTCAGGTGAAGACAGGTACAGGATATTGACAAACTGTACATCAATGACACTGCTTTGAAGGACCTGCATGTTTTGTTTCAAAGCGCTGAGTAAAGCAAGGACATGAAGCAAATATCAACGACCTTCAAGTGTTCGGACCCAAACAGGACAGATCTAACTCTTTTTACAAGTCATAAATAATAACTAAAATACAAAAGCCAGCTCAGTACTGAATTGCTTCGAAATAATGAACATAAAATCTCTCAATGCACAATAAACTTGCAAGCATTGCACCTGTAATCAATTTACATTTGCATTCCACTAAAGATGAACAAACTAAACTAGCAGCCGATTTTTAAATATTGTAACACCGTTTTGGATTTAGAAAACACATCTCTGCAAAGATATTACAGCGTGTAATCATCGCCTGCAATGTACACTGATAAACATTTCGTACATATTAAAAAATACGTCCTTAATTGTAACATGTGGAAGAAAGCCATTGACAAACACTGTAAAATGAGCCGAGGAAGGCATCTTTACCCAAGTTGTGGTGTGGTCTCTGAACAATGGTGCTTTACAGGGGACGGCAGCCTTTGTTTCAGTTCTTCATTGACTTTAGGATTAGCTGGAAATATATAGAAGGGATATGATTAATTTCACTGGCAAAAAAAAAAAAAAATGCTTTTCATCACAGGCTCGAGCTCACTTCTTTTCCATTAGACTTAGAAAGGTTAGTATTAATTACAGCCTGTCAATATGATCTCGGGGTGCTTGGTGGAGAGCAATCTTTAATAACCTCTGGAGTAGAGGCAGCAAAACAAGACAGGCGGCTTTTAATTTGCCACGTGAAATTATGCTTTAAGACTTTGTCTTTATCTCATCCACTGTGTACCAGTGCTTTACCTCGCAGTTTATGGAGGACTAATGAACGCGGGCAATTAACAAAGCGTAATCCCACCATGCAATCGTTTTAATGCTTTTAGCTATCAGAAAAGTAAACAGCCATTTAATACAGCTCAAGCCATATCAGATCCTAGTCAGGAACCGCCAATTAAAGCGTCATCTACTCAGGTGTAATTAAATAATGGTGGATAATTTAGTTCCGTGAACGGAAGCTAATTCATAAGCAAGCAACAAACAGACAGGAGGCAATTAGCAGGAACGCTGACATTCAAACGGCGGAGCCTGTTGCTCGCTGGCGGTGGAGAGCTACCCTCTAGTGGTGGAGCTTCTGAGACAAGAGCACACACACCGGAGGCTTACACACACACACACACTCTTACAGTTTCACTTATGTCAACCGGAGGTGCTTTGTGGCGTCACATTTACAAACCAAATGAGTGCAGAACATCTTCAAGAAACAGTCGGACTGAACCCAGCAAATGCAGAATGTTGCCCTCGTGTTATTGTGTGTTTTCCCGGTTGTTGTATTTTTGGGGGGGGGGTCCACTTTGTAGAAAAGGTAAGGAAAACCTCAAACAACTGAAGGTTTTCCAACAAACAAACAAAAATCACTCACAAAAAGCAATTACTAGCCAAAGCAATATTTTAGAGCTTAACATAACCTACAAAAAAAAAAAAAAAAAAAAAAAAAAAAAAAACACTGTTTCCCTGACATTTCATATTTTATTACATTTCCCAGGCCGGGAAATGTAAAAATTACCTAATATTTTCTGTTTGAATCCTGCATCTAGATCTTTTATCAAAACATTTTGTATTTTCTGTGCTGAACTGTTCTCATTATGTTTTACCTTTGAGGTCAGTAAGATTTTTGATTTTATTTTATTTTTTACAGAAATTAATTCTTTAATTAACTTTATTCAGCGAGGACACATTAAATTGACCAAAAGTGACATTAAAGACTTTCATAATGTTACAAAAAAAAATCTATTTCAAATAAATGCTGTTATTTTGAACTTTCTATTCATCAAAGAATCCTGAAAAAAATGTATCACAGTTTCCACAAAATAAATGTTTTCAACATTGATAATAATCAGAAATGATTCTTAAGCAACAAATCATAATATTAGAATGATTTCTGAAGGATCATGTGACACTGAAGACTGGAGTAATGATGCTGAAAATTACAGGAATAAATTACATTTTAAAATATATTAAAATAGAAAACTGTTATTTCGAATTGTAATAATATTTCACTATATTGATCAAATAAATGCAGCCTTGTTGAGCATAAGAGGCTTTTAAAAAACATAAAAAACTGTTGAACAGTATTATACTTCCTACTGAAACAAGAAATGGTGTCACGACATATCGAAATAAACTTTTTTTTTAAATAGCCAACATCATCATATCAGTGAACTATGATTTGCTACTTGCTATATTGAAAGCAACTTGCGCAGGATTAGACAAATGATTGCAGGTTTAATATTTTTGGTCCGTTTTCCTGGAAGAGAAACACTGCCACTCTTAGAAGAAAAGGTTCTAAATAGAACCTTAAAGAGTTCTTCTGTCAGGTGCTTTATAGAACCTTTTAGGGCTTCCCATGGCATAATTTTATGGATTTAGTTTTGAAAAATTAAAGTTTAATTAAATTTTATGAATTAGCTCGTAAACATACTTTATCACTAGAGTATTATCCAATCATTTATGACATTTCTCCTTATATAGAATCTTTAAAGGGTTCTTTAAAATTTAGTCAAGAACCCTGGGGTTCTATATAGAACCTTTTTTCTAAGAGTACACTAGAAAAGCATATAAATGAACACAAACCACATGAAACCACAAACCATCCAGCTATTTTTTTAAAGATGGTATAGCACAGGACAAATAATGTTCAGTTTCTTGGTAAAAGGAAACAAAGGTCATGAAAACGGTATAGGGGATGACGGACAGCCTGAGAGAAAGTTGGCAGAAGAGAGCTAAGAAGACATAAAAAGTGAGTGCTCTTGGGAGGTTGTGCGCGAGGCGGGTGGGGGTGACCCCTGGGGCAGATGCCAGTGGAACGTTATCCCCGCGCTGTAAGCCAGCACACACAGCTCACACCGCTCACACGCTATTCAGCTCAGACACAGTCAGGCGTGAACGGACAACTGGCTTTTTGTGCCAAACACCACAGGGCTCCATTAATCTCAGTGATAGACTCTGAGCGGGAGCTGGCCCCGCGCACCGCACTTTCACAGAGAAAGAGAGGAGGACGAGGATGAAGAAAGACCAAAGATAGTAGGTATGGCTAAGACGCCTGGTAATCCTTTAACACTAACAAGAGAAAGCAGCTTTGGGAAAAGACAGAGAGGGGAAAAAAAACAACACAAAGCATACAAACCTGACCTTTTGATGTTCACATCATTTTCGGCGAGACGTGTTAAACAGTTCTCCGAAAAGAGCGCTTTACCAAATAAATTTGGACCGATTCATTGATTGACACCGTTTCCTGAGAGAATCACCCCCTAGAAACTTAATGAAACTGATACCATCCAATAATCCGATATTGAAAAACAGGGAAGAGCTCGTTCTGGCTTAATGAAAGTTTGAATTGTGCCGAGTGCAATAGGAGGCCTGTTTCTTTGCGGCTGCCGCTCCAGATGGTGAATTAGCATCGCATCTACATTTTCTACATAATCTGCAGGAGTTTAGATTAGATAGATTAATGAGCTATTAGCCTCGGTGCTCACAGGGCAGTGCCGAAAACTACATTAACGCCAAAGCTTGCAGAGTGCAACATGCTACAATGAAGCCAATAACCAGTCATTGTGTATAATCGGTGGCATTACAGCTAGATGAGGAGTTGATTCAAATCAAATCATAGTTTAATCATTGTTAATGCCTTTGTTAATTTTCAACAAGCTGAAATAATTACAAAAAAAAAAAAAACTTGATAGTTAAACAGTTAAAAGTAGCCAAAGCTAAGTTACAGTAGTGATTGAATAAGTGTGATTTTTTGAAAGTTAAAATAATTCAGAAACTTCAAAATATGGAAACTAAAAGATACGGCACACCGTATCACAGTCTCAACCAATGGTGTGAGTTTAGGGCGGGACTATCTGTCTGGCAGATATAGGGAGTTTTTATTGAGGAAGATTATTTTTGCAATTCTATTTTGTGATGCTAGTAATGGATAAATAAGCAATTCAGCTTAAATATGCACACACACACATATGTGACCCTGGATCACAAAACCAGTCACAAGTCGCACGGGTATATTTGTGGCAAAAGCCAACAAATTTTGTTTGAAATTTGAAAAAATTGATTTTTTTTTCAATTTTGACCCAAGTTGTATGGGTCAAAATTTTCGATTTTTCTTTTATGTCAAAAATCATTAGGATATTAAGTAAAGATAATGTTCCATGAAGATATTTTGTAAATTTTTAATTTTAGATTTTCAAATAGTTGTATCTCGGCCAAATAGTGTCCTATCCTAACAAACCATACATCAATGGTAAGCTTATTTATCCAGCTTTCAGATTATGTATAAATCTCTGAAATGTTGTGGTACAGGGTCACGTCCTGGTATTCCCTACATTATAGGGACAAAATGGCAAAAAAAAATGTTGGTCCCCATGAGGAAAACAGGTTATGAATCATACAAAAATATGTTTTTTGAAAATGTAAAAATGCAGAAAGTTGTGGTTGTGTTGTGTTAAGGGTAGAGGGAAAGTAGAATATACAGTTTGGACAGTATGAAAACCATGTCTATGGTAAGACCCCATAGAGTTTGGATACCCAACATATATGTGTGTGTGTGTGTGTGTGTGTGTGTGTGTGTGTGTGTGTGTGTGTGTGTGTGCGTGTGTGCGTGTGTGTGTCAAATACACGGTGAAAATGTGAAAGTCTATGACTGTGTGTCCATTAGAGTAGTTTAAAAACACATCTGTCAAACGTGAAAAAGATACAAAAGAGGACTATATAATTTCCTTCAGATAACGTTAAATATTTCATCAATATTCCTTCACAGGGATAAAACAGGAGTAAATAAAGAAACATTAATAGGTTAGAAGCACGCATCAAATGTAAAAGACTGCTCAAATCTTACAAAACAGCATTTGCCACTTAAAGCCACTTTATCCTTCCTTCAAACTTTTCTCATTTCAATTTGTCCTTTGCTGTCGCTCAGTGATCTTCATTTTCCTGTCTTGTAGACTTTAAGCTAATTGCCTCGGTGGGTTACTTATTATTCATGTACAATTATTGCAGTGTAATGTCTTTAAATCCTTTTAAATGACCATTCATGCGTCGCATTCATTGAAAATGCCTTTGAAGTCTGTCAAAGATGGAATTCTTCAAAAAGAAATGTCTAAGCCCAATTTCAATCGCTCGATGAGGGGGGTTCGGCGTTTCCCTCTAATATAAACTAAATTCCATTAATTTTTTAAGCTGCATTTAATGCATTTCCTCCGCAAAAAGTTTCCAGATTTTTCAGGCTGTCATTTGTATTCCAGCTGACTTTATGAATATTAATAACAGTGTTATCCTGATTAAACGGGCTTCATGCGAAATCCCCGTGAATCTACGAGCTCAGGATTCTCGTCTTACTGATTCTTTATGAATTTTGATACGGACATTAATGTGGAGAGAGTCTTAAAGCAGGTTTAATTGTACAGCATGAAAAAGGCAGACATGAACTGATTTGATATGGATAAACAGGCTCTTTTATATGGGGAGGTGCGCACAAGCACCTGGGAGCACCCCTCCGTGTAATTTGATTGTCACGGGCTGTCGTGAAGCTTTGAACGGTCTTGACTTTGCCTGGATCAAAAGATTTTATTGACTCGCTGACAGATATTAACAATAGAAACTGTTTTAGTCAATCAGTTACTTATAGGCTGATTCTATCTCGCTGAAGGGCTGGCGTTTATTTTCTATTTCCCAACTGTTAATGCCGATTAGTGAGAAACATTTCTGACTCGCTGAATGAACGGGAATGGAGACAAAACCACAACTTCATTTTTAAAAGTTGAAAAAGTTAAACATTAATATCAAATTATAAAATGGGATTCAAATGTCTGAGGCCACTACTGAAAATGCTTTCATTTAATAATAATAAAGTTAAAAAAAAATAAAAATAATAATTGTCAGCATAAATCAGCATAAACATTTGGCTGAAAAGTTTAATTGAAAAAATGAACATGATTTTAAGAAATGTCTTTGCACACGAGTTGCACATATATGCAACAATTATTTCATGTCTGTTAAAAATTAGATTTCAAATGCATGCTTTTCAACGTGGTCTCTTCTGAACCCCACTGTATAAGGGAAAAAAATGGTAACACTTTACAATAAGGTTCCATTTGTTAATATTGTAACATTGGTTAACGATATTAGTTAACATGAACTAACAATGTGCAATACTTCTAAAGCATTTATTAATCTTAGTTAACGTTAAGTTTTGCATTTACTAAGACATTATTAAAATCAAAAGATGTATCTGTTCATATCACCGATATTTAACGGACCAGAGTTTACATAAATTAACAATGAACAGTTGTATTTTTAAAAAGGATTAATAAATACTGTAATAAATGTGTTGTTCAATGTTAGTTAATGCATTATGCAAAATGAAACCTAACTGTAAAGTGTTACCAACAATTATATAATAAATTAATAAAATAACTTAGTTTATTCTTATTTATTAATCATTTTTATCCATTTGCAGGGTGTCAATCCTTGAATCTAGACTGAGATATTATAGAAACTATAACTATATATTTACATTTCAGACAGTACAAACAAAAGTTAATGATTCTTCAAATGCACCTTCTGGATGCTGAGAGCAAAGTTAGGCCATTCAATATATGTGGCACAAATAAACTTTGGACAAAAACCAACTTTGTACCCTGATTTCATATTTAGCTCAAATCCCAAAAGAGAAATTACTCAACAATTTTCAACTTGTGGAACTCTTAACTAAAAATATTGATTGCCTCAAGTAGATGATTAACCAATCCTGATCAAAGATAAAAACCTGAGGGGGTTTAGACTGAGCTTGTTGGACCTTCAGCAAACAAACCCACTCAAAATGAGCTATAAATCAAAAAGATTGTGTCCTTCTTGGAAAGGTTACTTGTATTCAGTCACATCATCATCCTCAGCGACAAAACAACACATTTTAGTTGGAGCTCTAAATCAACCACTGTCAAGAGTGAGACTTTTTCAAGGCATCCAGATTTTACTGGAGATATGTATAGAATAGTTTTGTAAAAATTCCCTCCGAACACTCTATTGCCAGGTGGTTGGTTAAAAGATTAACTAATCAAAATCAAATCGAAATCCTCCAGGACCGTCGATGTCACTTCATTGAAGGTCTATAATTACACAGTCTCTCAAATGAAAGCATAATTCCTCGCATTACTTGAAAATTCTCCAGGTAGGCCTTATGTTTCTTAGATGATGGAGACGTCTAGCAGGGAGAGTGGGATCTGTGAAGCAACGTAAAGCTCATTCTCAGAACAGACGCAGTGATAATTGAATTGAGCCTGTGGGAATGAGCTAGCGCTAGCATCTCAGATCTCTCTGATGGATCCGTCCTCGGCCGCGATTCACTGATCCTCCTGCATTAACGGGGGAGGAAAAATGACCCTCCAAATCTGCCAGGATGAGTGCCTCAATTTCCCTATATCCAGCTAATTTGGGTGCGAGAGAAGCGAGAGCCATGCTAGGAATAAAGAAAATGCGTCCCCCACCCCACAACTGCCTTTAAACAGCACTGCTTTTGAATGAATAAAAGCAGGCAAAATGCCCCCCCAAGATGTGCAATAGGATAAACCCCGAATGCTCTGTATTGTGCGTTTGATCCTGTCAATTATCAGTTATTATGACATGAGTGATATGATTCACACCACAAATAATTCAGCTTGGCATCAAGGCTTCACACAAATACTATCCACAATCACTGCATAATATATACGGAAAAAATACGATATTAAAACGTGATGTTATTTCTCTTCAAGGTGAAAAGCTGTCGATATATCAGCATGACGGAGTTGAGTTTGTGGCAAAACCTTTTACAGTGCTTGCATGATTATATTGTTCTGTCTTTTACTGCATATGATAATTCATACTCAGAAAGTAGATGATAATATTTCAAAATGCACCTGCACTGTTTTGCATTTTGTGACTTTCAGTTGAATAAAAGACCAGTCATATTCATATATTCCGTCATTGAAGATTTCTTAAAAAATGTTTAAATATCATCTCATCTCGTTCTTGTGAACCCAATGTCTTGTTTCGTTTCATCTTGTGAGCTAAGTGTATCGTTATACCCCTAATAATTCTGTGCATTGCAATAGTGAATACAGTTTTATTGCTCATATACCATGTTCATAGAAGAATGAGCTATAAAATGAAATCAAAGTTGTATTACTCATATCAAATTTGGAAATGGTGAAAATTTTATTTAATGCTTTACATTCATGAACTGACCTTTGACCTCCAACCTCAATCACCCATTCAGACCACAGAATGCTGGTTTTGTATTGTACTGCCACCAATAACCTCTTAATATAATTCCAAACAACCAAAAGTTCAGGGGTACACTAAACTCAGTGTAGGGTTACATATTTGTACCAATCCTTCTTAAACATTAGTTTTACGCCAGTGCTTTCATTATGCAGAAAATTATTCGTTTCAATCCACCTGGAGCAAATTCGGCAGCTTGATTCGCTGACAAAATCAAGGTTGTCACAGTTATTCATCAAAAATTCATTTTAAAAGGTCTGTATTTGTAAGCACTTAGACAAACAGCACATTTTATTTCAATTCTACAATTCGATGTCAAGAGTGAATATTTCAGCGATTGGATAATTCATCTGCTGAATGTAACCTCAAAATTGGCTGTGTAAATATGGACTAAGCTGAGATTTGCATTGGCTAACATTTGGGAGGGAGAACAGAGTTATTTAAAGATGAGCTTAATGCAGTCAAAGGAAGGGTTCGCTCATATTTCTAACACTGTTACACACTCACAGTTCTGGAGCACAAAAGGCAACTCCCTCAATACTTCTTTAAAATCAAAAATATTAACTTTCCTGATGTATTTCCTGCAGAGGCGTTCCAAGTGTCATGATAAAAATAATCATTTCATTTGTCACCACCCTTGCTCATGTGCCGATCAAAATACTTCAACCGCATTCCTTTCCACATACGAGTTTAAAAGCATTTTAAATTGGGCACAGAAACATGTAGAAAACAAAGCCTTATTGTGGCAAGAAAGATTGTGAAACTAGTGCAAGGTGGCGTCACCAGCCGTGAGACTGTTATTACTCATCGAAGAGACGCCAAACAGGAGAGGTGGGGCTCAGGGAAAGAGTCAACTCAAGGTCAGCTGTCTTATGAAAGACATTCCGGCCAAGTGTTTCGCCTTCTCGACTCCGTGTCGTTTCTACCGAAAGCTGCGCAAGTTTCGACTCATTATCATTCTACGTACAGCCATTCTCCAATAAAAATGAACAGATGGGATTGCTTGTTATTGTACATTTGTTACTGTTTCCTTAGAATCAATATAATTGCTATGAATAATGGCTAAATAAATAAAATGTAATATAGTTTGTATGGATAAGGCATAAATGCAGATTATGAAATAAATTGTAATGGGTTTTCATTTGTGTATTTTTTGTGATTGATAAACAACAGTTGAAAATGTTGTTAACCTCATTATAAAATTATTAATAATTAATATAATAACTAATTCAACAGCAATTTCAAGTTATGATTCCCAAATAATACAATACTGATTAAAACAGTTTAGTTGAATGAACTATAAAACTAGTTGAGCAAATGTATTTTTTAAAGTTGGAGTCAAGTTTGGGTCAACTAAAAAATAACAATTCAAGTAACACTTTGAAGAGGGAAATTTGGGTGAATGTAAAAAATCTATGGATCTAAATAATATTAATTAGTTGAAGCTACTTGAAATTATTGTGTGCTATATATATATATATATATAAAATCTTCTTTTTTTGGCATGTTTTGCACATTATACACAGCAATATCTATACATATATATCACCCATATCTACATTTACGGTCAATTTTTTTATTAACTAGTGATTTTTTTTACATTGATCAACTTTCAACTCAAAATGATGCTGAAGACCTAATGGTATCGGAGACACAGAATTTCAGTTCTTTAACAATCGATATACCTTGTTAACCATATATCCACCAAAATATTTTAGTAATATCAGATGGATAAATAGGACAATATTTGGCTTCTTTTATGTTATCATATCGGCCGATAATCATATCCGCTTGGATGATAGACATACTAACAGAGATGTTCAGTATGTAACTAGTCACTGGCCATTAAAAAGCCCATATTGGCTATTATTAGCCACTTTAAAAATATTCTGAAAGTTTCTTAGATTGTTTGAAGGAGATCAATTCATCAATATTAAGGAGAATGAGAAAAAAAAGGCAAACTACTCAGATTCTTCAATTCTTCTAATGATAACCCAAATATTCCCATCATTTCCCTAAACGCGCATCAATGGAAAAACTTTCATATTAAGTAAAAATGTAACCCTGCTTTTTCAAAGCAACATTGAAAGGGCTACAAAATCCGTCGTGATTGCTGAGCATGTCACCTCAGCGCCCGGCGCTAAAACACACACATAGCTACTGGTGCGAGGATCCTCAACAAACACATCTTCCTTTGTTCAGGAAATCCTTTCTCCAACACGAACTGCAAAGCTGAACTTTTGGCAATGCAGAAGCGTCAAATCCAAACAGAGCCTTTCTCTTTTTTTCACCCTTAAGGATGAGTGATGTTCGCGGTTTCGACCTGTCCTTCAAACAAACCGGCTTTAAACAGCGGGAGACTGAAGTGAGAAAACACTCCAGGACATTCCAGGGTTCTTTTCTAACTGGAGAACATTGGGGAACAAACAAAGTTCATATAAATGAGTGATATTGGGATATTGCAGGCACTTGGGCGACGTCGGTGCTACTGTGGGACACATGCGGAGAGGCTTGTGGGAGGTATTGTGTGTTCAGGGATGTACATCACTGCAAATATTTACAGAGCAGCTGATGTACAATAGAGGAATCACATGACTGTCTCTTCTCCAATACATGCTCACGTACATGTGCGCAGATCAAATCTACGCAAATAATGCTCTTCTCTAAAGAACGAACAAGTTATTAAGAACTTAGCACAAAGAGGACTAGCTTCACTGACCCACGGCTAGGCCCACATGGAATCCGCATTTTTGACCTTTTCTGTGATCTTGAGGGAAAATTAGTCAGAACTCTATATTCTTATTAGCAGCTAAAAACATTATCAAATTTGATTAAATAATGAATAGATAAACATGCAAGAAATACAGAATTATGTAAATGACAGGCGGAAATCTGTGAGAGCGTATATGGGAGCAAAGCCATTTTTGTAGACTTTAAGACTTTTAAAGGGATAGTTCTCCCATCCATCCATCCATCCATCCATCCATCCATCCATCCATCCGTCCATCCGTCCATCCGTCCATCCGTCCATCCATCCCTTCATCCATCCATCCATCCATCCATCCAATGGGGTCCATCGACTCTTTGGTTACCCACATTCTTCAAAATATCTTCTTCTGAGTTCAGCAGAAGAAAGAAATTCATACAGGTTTGTAACAGCTTGAGGGTGAGTAAATGATGACAGAATTTTCATTTTTGGGCGAACTATCCCTGTAATGGCAGGCCAAAGAATCTCTTAATAAATTCTCCAACTCAAAGTGCCAATCATCTACTCCAACTGAGTGTTTCTGGTTGTCGCAGGTTTGTCTAAACATTCCCAAAATACAAGTGCGTAAAAAAGCAGTAAAAATGCCAGTCTGTGAAAGTGGCCCGTCATTGTTCGGCCGGCCTCCTTTGAGCGCGTGAATGTGTTGAAAAGCCGAGGGGAGGCCAGGGCAACAGGACCAGGCACTCCGTCCTCATTACCACTTGATGTTTGAACACAGTCCACAGGAGTGACCGTTTAAATTGCTCCCTGTTCAAACAGTTCCCAAGCATCTGTGGTTCACAGCAAAGTAAGCCTTGTTTGTTTTCCTCTCTGCTTCATGGGCCATCACTAGGTCGTCTGGAATCCTGCTCGCAACTGGGTGGCAGGAGTGTTAGCATCATTCGAGCGTCAGTCTGAAATCAGTACAGTTCTTAAGAGTTCATGGATCATCAGAGACCCTGTGATACTAACTCTAAAAGAATTAGATTATTTCATAATTACAAAAACATCAGAGGCCAAAATATTTACTTACTGATTACCACAGATTAGTTCAAATAAGCCTGACAATCTTCATAACAAGATTCAAATTCAGTAAAAACTTACATGGCAAAACTATTTAATTTCTATAGAAACTGTAACCGTTTCTATAACGGTTTGTATAGTGTTTTGACATGCAAGTAAAGCAAGAGAGTTACAATATTGAAGGGATTGTACAAAATCATTGAAAACACACACACACACACACACACACACACACACACACACACACACACACAAATCTTTCAAAATCTGTAGAGAACAGACTTGAGAGATGTGTCATATTTCTCCCCAAAATCAAAAGTAAAAAAAAAGAAAATAGATTATTTAAGAAAATCATTATTTATAAAATCAAATAAGAAAAAATGTTCAGTATGAAAAAAAAAAAAAAAATCACCAATTTTTATGACCATTAATAATTTTGCATATTTTCTCCTAAATAAAAAATACAAATATAAAACTAAAACTATATATTTAAATTGTCAAGTATTTTTACATTGACATATAACATAATACAAATTTTTGCTGATTAAAAAACAATAATAATAATAATACTACAGCTATTTTTACTATACTATACTGAGATGAGAAAGCAATTAGAATCACAAATGTGAAAGAATGAGTAAAGTACATAAATAAATAAATAAAATGTTAACATTCATTACATTAGAGAGAATTTGGAAAGAAAACTTGCTTAATTGAAACAACAAAAACATCAAAGTCACAATGCAAAAACAATTCTAATGATCTTCGTGCAAAATATAATTTCTTATTTTATCTTTTGATTTTAGGGTAAAATATGACTGGACATGTTTTCATAAGATTGACCCAAACATCCACAAAAATTCTTCATTTCGAGAACCTTTCAAGAGATGCCAACCTCTTGTTGGGTTTTATAGCTTGAGTCTTTGTATGTTTGTGAGTGCGTTGGTCTTTCTACTAGGTTTGTTTGGTTTCAGATCACAGTAACCAGGCTTCCACAGTTAAGCAGTGCCCATCCTAGGTCTATTCCTTAAACCAACACAGAAACACAAAAGAGGAGGACAGAGCCCTGAGGAATCCCTCTGTCACTGGTGGACCACCCACTTAGGGAGCAGACAAGCCTGTTCGGCCACACGGCACTCCATTCTAGGGATTTTGAACTTCAATGGGACCCACAAGGAAGCCGCGAATGGGTCGCCAACTCGCCTCTTGCTCTCAGTGAAGCCAAGCACGGCGGAGAGGGAGTGAGACGTGATATCAGGGTGGGTGGCTGTCGGAAAAGCCGAAGAAGACCACACTGTACCGGCGTAAACAGAGGCGAGCTGATGGGACCAAACAGTATGTTTCCTGCCCAAGGTGGGGGGTGGGGGGGTGGGGGGGGGGGGGTGACGGGTTATGTCAAAGGTCGATCCACCTGCTAAGAACAAAGCTTGTTGAGACTGTAGCCCTATTTCTGCTCTTGTAAGGAAGGCCAATTCAACTCCATAGGGAACTTAGCGTGTTTGTTATGATGGACTTGGTGTGTGCTTAGAATTTGGACTGCGAAAGGACAGTTTACCCATGCAAGAAAACAATCCACCATCTCAGTTGTCATAACACAACCCAGCCTACAGCAGTCAGCTTATCCCAAACTACGGCAGACAAACAAAATCAGCAGGGTAACAGACACAAGAGAAACACAGTCTCATTGGCGTGAAACGCAATTTGGGGTCAAAGATGCATTCAACCTTATTTTACTGTTCCATGCCACTATGAAAACAATCAGAAAGTGAAGCAACTATTCAATGGCTGATATTGATATCTTAACAGCAAGGAGATCTAAGACTGATAAAATTTTGCTATATAGCTATATTTCACTATTTCATGAGATGTATACAGTTTCTGACATTTGTACACTTATTTTGCATACTACCAAAAAAAAAAAAAAAAACATATGTATATTTATAATCCATCTAATGACACTACTGTAGGTAGATTGTGGATTTGACACAAATCAGCACTAAAACTTTCGTTAATTGCCAGGCTTTCATAGATATTGGCCATAAAAATGTCAAAACATCTAAAAAAGCCAGATGTATAACACATATTATAATCATCTCACATATCTAATTAATGTAAGAAGTGTAATAAATAAATAAATCTAAAATTATTTAAGATTTGGGCACTTTCAAACTTGGACTAAAAAAGTGAAATTAATGTAAAGCATTTGAGGTCTGTTCAAAACACCAGATCTAATGAAATTAGATTAATTATAACTTAAAGATATGTTATACGAGCTGCAAGAATGAAAAAGTCTATGCCTGCATAGGATAGTCCTTCTAAAGAAATATCACTTTTACAAACCAATATTAATGTTTATTTAATGACAGTTATAAAACGGTTCTGGTTTACTAGTTTGATTGACAAGTGGTTTATTTAATCATACAGCACCTTCCTCCTCTATTTGTCCCACTCCAATTGTCACTGATCACTAAAAATAATTAAAATTTTATGATTCACGACATACTTTCATTGGCAGAGCAAAAATAGACAAAAGAACTAACTGCACTGTGTCCCGATATTGACAATTTTTCGTTTACGAGTTAAAATCTTCTAAGGGGTAATCATGGAACAACAGTTTTAAAAAGTGGGGTTTTTTTGCTGTTATTTACAACAGGATCTGCATTTTCATGGGTTTAAATAAAATATTACTATTTTAATATGACTAAATATACTATAAAATATACTTTGTACATCAAAAGCACTCCTCTCCTGGTAAAAAAAAAAAAAAAAAAAACTTGACGTCAATGAATTTGCGTCATCTGAAAATTTTTGACAAACCAAACATGTCAGTCTCTGAGAAACATTTATTTAAGCCACGAAATAAACTTAATTCCATAAAATAAATATAATGAACTACTACGCAAAAAATCATTCTGAACATTTCCATTTTCGTTTTATAATCGTTTTAAAAGGCACCTATTATGCAAAATTCACTTTTACATGGTGTTTGAACATAAATGTGTGTTGGCAGTGTGTGAGCAAAACCACCCTAGAATGATAAAAATCCACCCAGTGTTTTTTTTACAATCTCAATAAATCATAAGCACTGTCTCAGAATGAGCTGTTCTCAGATTCGGCGCAATGTGACGTAGAATTGCGCAGGCCCCTCCCACGACTCCTTGATTGACACTGCTGTTTGAGCCTAGACCCGCCCCGAGTGAGCTGGACACAGAGTCCGCCATTGTTCGAAGCTGGAAACAAGAATGTCTCCTAAGCGATTGAGGTGTGCTGTTGTTGGATGTAAGAATGAACATAGCAGTCTTCATTTACTCTCGTTGTTACTCGAGGATGGATCTGTACTGTTTGTGATCCAGCTTACACTCTCCGGAGCAACAGGCCTAACGTTACTGACCACGGCAGAAGTGAGAGTGAGAGCGCGCACTTTATGACAGCACATCGAGTCATTTTACGGATATAAAGTTTACCCGTTTATTTAGCACCCACTGAAAAGGTGTGTATATATTTGTTTACTGTTAGTTGTAACGAGTGTTTTGTGTACTTCGCTGTGTATGTTGTTGATAATGAAAGGGAGAGAGAGAGAGAGAGAGAGTTTATGGATAAGACTTTAATACGCACTTCTTATACTGTGTTTATTCAGGTCTTACAGTGATTCTCTGGAGTAAAACTGTTGCTTCATCTTTTGTGTGATGTACAATAAACTTCACTGAACTCATCAGTATATTTTGGTCATCATTCGGACAGGGTTTGCTACAGCAGGCTTGTATTAATAGTGGATAAAAGCAGATGACAAATAAGTTATATAACCATAATTAAACTACACTATACCTGTTCTATCTCATACAGCATATATTCTCTGGCTCTGTGGGCATTATTGTCCGACTCCGAGTCGAAATGAACACTGCGACTGAGAGAGTTTCTGTTCTGATATTATCAGATGAGATTGTCCTGACTGAAGCGCGAGCTCGTGAAGCTCCGCCCCCTGTGCCGTGCAGCAGCAGTTAATTTGCATTTAAAGGGCACACAGCGCGTTTTTCTGAGCCCCCCAAAAATGACAATTTAAACATGCTGTAAAAAAATGATCTGTTGGGTATTTTGAGCTAAAACTTCACATACATACTCTGGGGACATCAGAGACTTATTTTACATCTTGTGAAAAGAGTCATAATAGGTGCCCTTTAAATCAAACATAATTCACCCCTCACGCATGGTATCACATCCATCAAAAACTTAGGCTGGCTGTTGGTTGGAATATTAGAACTAAAAATGGACATCAATCACTTCACTGAATAAATAATTATTTCCTTACAATCCATCCATTTTCAAATGCACATAATTTGAATATCACAACAATGATGTCTGTCTGTCAAAAAATAATATGCACAATACATACATGGTTGATTTATGCAAACCACACTACCGGATGATCGCTTTCCAAGAAGAGGAAGAAAACGGCGGCCTGAGCAGCTTCAACATGCTCTCTATTAGAGACGATGACATGCATAATACATAATGCACGCGGGTATAAATTTGTTCCTCACTCGCTGAAATTGAATCGGAATGATCTGGGAAATGAGTGAAATACTTCACACTGCATGCTAAAGAGAATAAACTGAAAATGTATTGAAAAACTAATGAACATCATTTAGCATGTGTTGGGTTTTTTGACGGACATTTTTTATGCACAAACTTCAGACATTATTTGAATATTATGTTCTACTCTCGACTGATCTTTTTTTCATAATTTTGGCAGTAGATGAACTGTTAAATGACTGATCTTGAGATGAGTCCCTGTAGTCGTCCAATTTGACTCTCATTTGCTGATGCCTGACAGGTGATTTTTATAAAATGTAGTTAGATAACTACCTTCTCAGTTTAAAAGATTAAGGCAATTATCAAAGTTTGATAAAATGTTTAGTTTTCCAATAAAAGAGGATACATTTTTTTTTACATTATTTGTTACATTTAATTACCGCTTAGCTGATTTAATTTGACTCCTATGGAACTGTTCTACTACACTCGCAAACAGTGCTGATAATGCGTATCAATCCTTATGTTCATATTCATGATTGAAAAACACAACTAAATAGAATTAAATCAGCAATGTGCTTCTTGTTTTGGAGGAGCATGCACACTGTCATGTTGATGTCGGCTAACTGCCACTTGAATCTCCAGTGACTGAACACACTTTCTCAGTTGGAAAGGATAATAACCTTAAAATAAACAAACATTTAAGCTAGCTGAAAAAGCATAAATTGGGTGTGTTCAATGCTTCATGCTCATCTGACACTAAAAAGGAAGCAAATGGCTTCAACCCAAGCTTCACACAAAAACCCCCCGACAGATCATATCAATGATCGTAAAATATATGCTTGAATCTGTGAGTGGCAGACATAATGTCTGAGCACCAAAAACACACAAACCCATAAAATCAGGCATGCAGCCATATACCCACAGGCGCACATGAACACACGCTTGGTGTCTGTGATATCAGGATACATGCTAAGTAGATCCTGTTCCCGGTCTTGGCCTCCACCCATCACTAGGATGTAACGCTTTGGGTTGGGCTCTTCTTCTGCAGGATGTGTCAGCACATCAGAGAAACAGCTAGCCTGGCATTAACTCCAAAAAAACAAACAAGCCACGCAGAGGTCATGCCATGAAGGATCGAACCTCATCGGCAGCCTTTACAGTGTTTGAGAGTGAGTGACTGATGCTCATATGAGGATCGGCGAAGCTCTACACCATATATGCACAGATTAGACCATACAAATAGTGACTAGACAGGGCCAATGCAAAGCATAAAGAGGAAGCAATATCACTACACAACAAATCAATTATACATGCAACGTATAAAATTTCCATCCAAGTACTCTCTGCCGTTCAAAAGCTTGGGGTTGGTAAGATTTTTAAAGGTTTTTTGAAAGAAGTCTCACCAAGGCTGCATTTGTTTGATCAAAAATCCAGTAAAACAGTTCTATTCTGAAATATTATTACAATTTCAAACAACTGTTGTCTATTTTAACCCCTTAACTGTCAGTGCCCCTCTAGCGAGCTGCTTGATGCTCTTTTTTAATTGCCTTTTTTCCCCATCACATATTTTATTAATCATCATAAATTAGGTATCATTCAAAATTAGGTATCATTCAAAAGCTGACACCATCAGTACTCATTCTGTGAAAACCATTTTGAAATCAGACATTGTCCTACCATGGAAACGGTACTTAAATTCGTTTTAGCGGGCTCCTCCCCCCTATTGGGTGGTGTCATGCTTCATATTACAACACTATTTGTTATTACTGCACTATTTAATAATCAAAACTTATTCTAATCTTGACAAAAAAACTATCATTGGAAAAATCTGAGACTCAAGGTTCCAAATATGATGACTGTTTTGTGATAGACGTGATATTTTGATAGAAATGTATTAATTTGTGACAGGAGAAATTCATTGGCATGTGGGTGACACCCGGTGGCTATTTTTGGTGCATCGCCTAAACAAAATCTCATAGGAACTTGTGTTCGTTTTTGTGATATCAACTTCAAATTTGGAACACAACATGGAAAGACATATGGCTTTGATTTTATAGCGTTTTTAAGAGTAAAAATTATTTTGTAAAATATATACTTTGTATAAAATATTTTTTTTTAGTACAGTACATTTGCTTTATAATAAATTTAGACTTCAATAACTTTTTTACACTTTCAATAATCTGCTGAGTGTCTTCAAAAAAAAAAAAAAAAGTGACAGTAGGTCCATATTCCAAGGCAATCTTGAATTACAACCATTTAAAGGGACAGTTCAGCCCAAAATGAAAATTCTGTAATCATTTACTCACCCTCAAGTTGTTCCAAACCTGTATGAGTTTCTTTCTTCTGCACAAAAGAAGATATTTTGAAGATTGTCAGTAACTAAACAGTTTATGGGCCCCATTGAGTTCCTTAGTATTATTTTTCATACTATGGAAGTCAGTGGGGCCCATAAACTGTTTGGTTACCCTGATTCTTCAAAATATCTTATAATATCTTTTTTAGTGTTCAGCAGAAGAAAGAAATTCATACATGTTTGAAGCAACTTGAGGGTGAGTAAATGATGACAGAATTTTCATTTTTGGGAGAACTGTCCCTTAAAGTTTGGATAGTGCATTTTCCCATCTATGCTCAAAAAGGGGGGTGTAGTTAAGGTATTTTAAAATGTTATTTATTCATGTGATTCCTTTATTCCAGTCTTCAGTGTCACATGATCCTTCAGAAATCATTGATTCTAATATGCTGATTTGCTGCTCAAGAAACATTTCTTAATATTTTTGTGTTACATTTTTTTTCAGGATTCTTTGATTAATATAAATTTCAAAAATAACTTTTTTTTACTTTTGTAACATAACAAATGTCTTTACTGCCAATTTGATCAATTTAATGCGTTCTTGCTGAATAAAAGTATTAATTAACTTATTTAAAAAAAAAATCTTACTTAGCCCAAACTTTTGAACAGTGATGTAGATATTCATATGCATGCTAAAGAAATGTGGTGTTACACTAACAGCAAGAATCAACAACAAAAATCCAAAGGTTCTTCAGACAGGGTACCATGTTAATACCGTATTCCATTGTATTTACAGTGTACCATTCAAATATGAATATGGCAATAATTTAGTGTCATGGTATTATCATCTCATACCACAGGGATTTTAGCATTGCCTGTAATTTGCAGGTTTTTCTTAAAACTTTAAAGCTTTTTAAAGTTGACAGTCCAAATATATGTATATTTCTTTGGACCCTTTGATACTTGGCTGTTTTCAGAAAAAATACAATGAATACTAATTGCAATATTTAAGCCTAATATAATGAACAAATACCACAGCACTAAGCAATGAAGACAATGTTCACGGCCATCTGATATGATAAGGATGCCCTCTAGTGCGCAGATTTAAGAATGCACTGTCCTCCAGTGGTATGAATATATTGGTCTCACATTTTGAAAATTACCTTATCAATAACAAATAAGGATATTGTCCTTTTATATTCTCAAGTTCAGTCCATCACTAAGATTCAACCACAACAAAAACCAAAAAGGCATACAAAGGACAGCATTCTCTTCATACTCACCTCTGTACATATCAAACAGTGAATCCTTTAGTTCTTGTTTGTGAATCCATGACAGCTGATGCAGCTCCTCCTCACTCTCTGAGCAGCTCTCCCTTAAAACGAACAGAGGACATGTATCAATAACTCATTGCTGTTCAAGTACTTCAATACAAAAGTACTTGAGCTCAGTGTTTTAGTTCTGGTCATATGTTTACTAGTTTTCAGAGTGGGTTAGACTAATCTTTTCTGCAATGTCCTTATGAGCTAAGGGATTACATACCAAAAGCTGTGTGTTTGTGTGTGTGTGTGTGTGTGTGTGTGTGTGTGTGTGTGTGTGTGTGTGTGTGTGTATGACCAGCCCTACAATTACTTTACTTCCTGAAAAAACCCATCAAAGTAGCAGCAACATTCATGAATGGGTTCCTCTGATGTTCCATATTTCTCCAAAGCACAGGGTTAGTGTGTGATGATGACTACAGTAACCCTATGATCAAATATGATGGTATGGTTTCAAAAGCGAATCTTAGCATGCAATTATTTATGCAGATGAGCTGGAAATGGGCAAAAATACATGAAGGCCCAGACAAAACAGGACTGTGTGACGAAAACAGCCCAATGTTCAAACAAAACAAATCCAATGACTAATAAAACAATCAAAACACCACAGTCTTGTGTATAATGTAGGCAAGGGGTATTAAATATGTAAAAGTTAGGGCTGGAAATTGACACACATTTCACGATTTGATTAAATTTCAATTCACAAGCTTGCGATTTGATCAGATTCTGATTTCGATTAATTGGAGTATGTATCCCCAGTTACTATAATATTAAAGGTTAAAATTAGCGTATTTTTATAGGTTACTTTAAATTGAAATTTTTATAATAATAATAATAATTTTATAGTTATAACCTTTTAACTATTTTTTAAAAATATAAACATTTAAATGGTAGCTGTCATAATAACATGATGGATTTATTCAAACACATTAAATACTGAAGAACAGGTGTAGTAAAGTAAAAGTAAAAATACAATGAATATACAAAATAGTACATATTTAGCAAAATGCTCCTCTCTATAGGTCATTTTTCTAGCCAACTATCAAGTTAATGGACATTGAATAACTTTTCTGAAGTAAATGTAACATTACATGACATTGTTCACAAGCTATTTTGTTTACCTGTTTCTGCATTTGAAACACTGTTTGAGCAATTGCATGAGACATAATACAGATTTCGGAAAGTTCGAAAAGTCTGAAACCATAGTGGATGTTATCGAGTGCTCAAACGATGTACGCTCAACGGCTAGAGAATACCCATAATGCACTGAGTCCCCCCATCCTAACCCCAACAAGAAGAGTTAGGATGGCAAAACTTGCCCATGAAATTGCATTATCTGGAAATGTAGGTAAAAAAAAAAAACTACCACCACATTACAAAGTACTTTTTCAATCAGTGGGGTCCAGATTTTGTAAATCGTGTCATACATGTCAATTGGCGAGTAAACCCAATCGGAAAATCCTGCCTGCACCACTCTGCCTTAATTTCAGTTGTAAATGACAAGTTTGAGCACTTAACTGTTGACTGTGTTGGACAGTTGCCCAAGGCTAAATATATTTTGACCAACATGTGCACTGAGATTTGTTTCCACGAGGCTGTTCCATTATGCACATTTTAAAGCTAAGGTTGTGGTAAAAGAACTGCTCAAATTCTGTACTACTTTTGGATTGCCAAAAGCAATTCAGATGAGTGAATGTGGGTCAAACTTTACTTCTAAGGTTTTTAAGCAGTCTCTAGAAATGCTTGGTTAAGCCACCAAATGTACACTGCATATATGGGTTACCACACTTGGCCATATATGTCACTTTCACTATTCTTTTTTTTTTTTTACAGAATGAATCCACAGAAGCATGTGATAATGTAGACAGAGGTTGAGTATATGCTGCACAATGGACTGGCTGTGCCCAGCTAATGTCCTTGGAGCTCCCCTGCTTGCTTGTCCAAAAACCCAGATCATTTGCAATGATTATTAGGTCAACAATTTCACACCGGGGAGTTATAGGAACTTAGTTATAGGAACTAGTCACCAGGGTGGTTCTCTGAGAACTAAAAGTTCCCCTAGGGCCATTTTCCTGGTTGCATTCGCAACGCCAGTAGAAACTCTAAAGTGACGTGTTGTTGTGACTTTTATTTTGACGGCGCTGCAGACATTTTTTTTGACGCCGCTGAAAACGGCAGAGCCTGAGCACACAGCGCTCCCATTCTCAGACTTCATTAGTTTACATTCTGTTTTAACAGTCCTGTCAAATATACTGCATTTAGATAGAACTGTTACACAAAGAAAATAAACAGTATATGAAAAAGTATTACCGTTTGCCATGGGGTTGATCCCCAATGTCACTAGCGGAGCAGAAATACATAATCATGTTTGGCTTGGTCCCCTGGCTTGATTTTCTTCTTGGCGTAAAGGTTGAGAGGTACAATCTCTCAGTTTTCAATGTTTTTAGAGTTAGTTTGTGGAGTAAATATATACTTATATAGGCTATAATCTGTGTGTGTACACTGCTTTTTTTTAAATGGTGGGTGCCGTTTTTTTGCGTACACTACATTACATCACTGGTAGTTCCTATTGTGCTGGGTTAGAACTTACTCTTAAGTAGGAGCTAATTTAGTTCCCCCAATCGTGCCCAGATTCTGCGGTGCGAAGAACATGCCAAAAAAGCTGGGTACTTCCACCATTAGTTCTAGGAACTGTGAAAAGGTTCCTCCTGTGCCCCTATAGTAACAAAACCTGACTCTTTCCCCTTCCCAGAATGTAGGACTGCGTAGGTAGAGTTGGTTTAGCAAACTATGTAACAAAATCAGTTCTGCCAAAGGGGTTTTGGCAGGTGCCCCTTAACGTGCCTCTGAAATTTCTGCGTTTGTCACCCCAACTAGCTTCCTACAGTATAAGGTCCTAGCTTTTGGAATGTGAAACACGCCTGCTATATTTCAGCATATGATGCATCAGAAACTGTTGGATGTGCCAAACTGTGAGAGTCTATCTGGATGATACTGTGGAATATTCAGATAAAAGATCATGTAAAGACCCTTGAAATGGTTTTCAAACGCCTAACTGCTGCTTCCTTGACACTAAATCTTGCGAAATGTGAGTTTGCAGAAGGAATTGTTATGTACTCAGGTAAGCAGGTAGGTCAGGTAGTGGTTAAACCTGTTGAGGCAAAAATTTCCGCCATACTTGAATTCCTTGTACCATCATGTAACAAACAAGAATTGAGACGTTTCCTAGGTATGAGTGGGTATTATCAAGATTACTGTCCTAAGTAGGCTCGATTTATGTAATGGGCATTTATGTACATTTATAAACAATATTTGCATATTAACTAAATAATGCCACATTTGCATATTTAAACACAACATTTCCGAACACTTGTAATACAAAGCAACTGTCTTAATGTACTGTGATTAATCAATTGGGGTAAGTATGGTGATATACTGTATATTAGTTACAAATTTTACCCAGTTCACCTGTGGTGTCTTGACTTAAAGAAATATAGCACAAGCACACAGTTAATGTAATAAACTACACCCGTGGATCAGTCTGCTAGGAGGCCTGTGTGAATGTGAAGGGAAGAAAGCTCTAGCATCATTTGTTTGCAGACTCCACTTTTTTGATATTTTATATCTAATAAAATAGTCACAGTTCAAATTGTCTGAAGTACTTTTCTGTACCACTGTTTTTGGAAGTCTCACAACCACCTAAGCATCACAGAATCATCTGACGAAAACATACACACAATGGTCTTTCAACCATCTATGAGACAAACCTAAATGTTAAAAATGTCTCTGATGTAAAGGAGACAAGACTGTGGCTATCAGCTGACATTAACAAAGTGTGGCATCCAATTTCTGTTAACTAACTTCGTTCCATACACTACAGACACCTTGCTAAATGCACAATAAATATATGTACTAAATTAAAATCTAGACCCCAGGAGCAATACGTTTCTGCCACATCACAGATATTTGCATTATGTCTCACTATGCACATCAATGTAACTGGTTAATGACTAAAATGCCATCATACTCACTTTATAGACAACTCATTCTCCAAAGATGATATTTTGTGTTTTGCCCTCTGAAGTGCACACTGAACATCCCGTGCCATGCTTCTGATATTCATGTATGTGCTAGTGTGTGTAGAAAGCCGGCGTTTTCTAACTGGACACCGTATACTTCATCTCAGTTTGCACATCTCATGCATACACAAGCAACATGATCCATGTGAGAAGACAATGGCTGTGTCTCAAAACCACATCCAACAGGAGTAACTGTGGACGCAAGGGGAAGCTGTCTGAAAAGGATGTCCTGGTACTAACCCAGATTGTATCCAGAAAACATAAAACCACAGCTGCCTAACTCACTGTAGAATTAAATGTGAACCTCGACTCTCCTGTTTGTCTGGAGCTCTTCAGAGTCAATATTCATGGTTGGCCTGCTATAGCCAAACCTTTGCTCACTTGTGCTAATGCCAAATGTTGGTTTCAATAGTGAAACGTACTGTTCACTGATGAGTCCACCTTCACTGTCTTTCCCACATCCGTGGGAGTTACGGTGTGGAGAAGCCCTAAAGAGGTTTAACACCCAGACTGTTGCTGCCCAGAGTGAAGCACAGGATCAGTGATGGTTTGGGCTGCAATATCATGACATTCCCTACTGTGCTTACTGAACCATTCTGGAGGACCATGTGCACCTAATGGTTCAAACATTGTACCCTGAAGGGGGTGCCGTGCATCAGCATGATAATGCACCAATACACACAGAAAGACTTGTGACAGAATGGTTTGATGAACATGAAAGTGAAGTTGAACATATCCCATGACCTGCAGAGTCACCAGATCTAAATACTTTTGAGCCACTTTGAGGTGTCTTGGAGAAGCGAGTCAAAAAACAAAAACATTTTCCTCCACCAGCATCACAGTGACCTGACCGCTGTTCTGGAAGAGGAATGGCTTAAAATCCATCCGGCCACTGTAAAGGACTTCTATCAGTCATTCCCAAGACAAACTGATGTTGTTTGGCCACAAAAGGAGGCCCTACACCATATTAATAAATGATTGTGGTCTAAAACCAGGTGTTTGTTTCATTTAGCATGTTAATATCATTGTGTTCTAGGACATTTGTGCAACATCTAAATATCATGGTATATTATGATGATTATCATTTAGTTACATTGGGTTTATATGGGTCAATGATAAGCGAGAATGTCTGATATTACTTTTTAAACATTTAAACCATTTCTCAATGTGCCATTTTCATAAAAAGGTCAAAATGTGTTATAATAATAACATTGGCACAGTCATAAAGGTGTCACTGTGATAAATGGTCAATAAATGGTCACAGTGATTTGATTTAGTGGACTCAATTTTTTCAAATAATATTATTAAATGAAATATGTTCACTGTTTATATAAACAATAAATTAATTAAATTGACTAATTAAAAACATTTTTTACAACAAAAATTAAAAAGGCTTTTTTTTTTTAAAATAACTTAAACCCAGTTCCTTGTCATTGACCCATACATAAAAATACAATATAATTATTACCAAGCACAAGTGCCGAAAACTGCTGTCTAGATAGGCAGCACACTACGTGTTGAGACACGGCCCTTGAATCCATCCAAACCGATCCAAAATGCGACGCACAAGTATACTTGTATCAAAGTAACACATGACTAAAGCCAGTCTCTTTCAAACAGGTCTAATGTGTTACTATCACCATTTCAAGACAAGCCCTAACTAGTCAAAGAAAACGTTTCCACGTAGTGCTTTCACCTTGCTGCCTAAATCCCTCCTAGACTGGCGTCAAAACACAAACATTGGTTTTATCCAATTCAAATTCATTAGTCATTCAGTGAAAGCATGAATAATAATGCAATGAAACAATGATAGGAGTTGTCATTGAAAGGTGGACCGGTTTCGGACTTACCATGATATAAGCGCTATGGGGTCGGCTGCTGGTCGAACAGGATTGTTTCCTAAAAGTTTTGGAGGGGAACTTCCTACTACAGTGTGCGCAGTCAAGCTTCAGTCCGGCCCAGCGGGACAGACAGTGCTGCGTTTGACCACTAGAGGCCACTAGCTCACCGGTGCTTAACATCATGATACCGATATGATACCAAAATGATAACATATGACATGATGATAAATGAAGTTTGGAAACATTAAAGTATTTTATGCTCATCAAATAGACAGAAAAAACAGTAATATTGTGAAATATTATTACAATTTAAAATAATGGTTTTCTATTTTAATGTAGCCTACTTTAAAATAGAATTTATTTCTGTAATGCAAGACTGAATTTTCATCAGCCATTAATCCAGTCTTCAGTGTCACAGGATCCTTCAGAAATCATTCCAATATGCTGTTTTATTATCAATGTTGTAAACAGTTGTGCTGCTTAATATTTTTTATAACCTTTGATACTTTTTAAGGATTCTTTAATAAATACAATTTTAAAAAAGAACAGCATTTTTTTAAATAGATTTTTTTTTGTAACAATATACACTAACGTTATAAAGGTTAATAAAGATTTATATTGTTCTGAATGATCATGTTACACTGAAGACTGGAGTGATGGCTGATGAAAATGCATCATGCATCACATCAAATTAATTTTGCATCTCAGAAATAAATTATATTTTAAAGTATAAAGTATTAAAACAGAAAACCATTATTTTAAATTGTAATAATATTTCACAATATTACTATTTTTGTAGTATTTTTGATCAAATAAATGCAGGCTTGATGAGCAAAAGAGACTTCTTTAAAAATATTAAAAAATAATAATTGTAATAGTAATTGTATCTATCTACCTGTGTAGTAGTATCTATCTAGTAATAATCTATCTACCTTTACTACAACATATATAATAATATTTAAATTAAAAATAGCCTGTATAAAAACAATTATTTAACTTGGCAAAAAGCATGCCGTCTTCATAATATAATACACGTGAAAATTACAAGTTGAGGTTTTGTGCCGGAGTGACGTGCAGTGTCGGCACGTGACCTACAGGGGGCGCGTATTCCCGACTCTGCGACTCCTCAGATGTTTCCTGCTGTTTTTCTAAATCGAGCTACTTGACTTGAACGATGATCACCGCATTCTCACGAGCTCTGTGAGGATTTATCAAAACAATGAGAAGAATGCCATTTATACCGGGTTAACTACCGAAACATGATGTATTAAATGCAAGAGGGTGATTTTGAAGTTGAAGCTTCTGTGAAGTCTATGAATATAATGGGATTTACGAACACCTAGTTAATTTATTAATCAGCGCTGTTCAAACTTTCACAAGGTGAAGGAGAAAACTCAGCTCTTTAACGGAAGATGTTATAATGGGGCTTTCTCTTTGGATCCTGCTCTTGTTACTGCACTTCAATGAGGGAATTCACGGTAAGTTTGTTGAACTAATCGCAGAGTTTGTGAACGCAGTGTTTCATTAAACTCATCAGTGGTTATGTGTTGACGTGGACACAATGTTTCAAGATAAACATCGATGTAAATGTAAATGTGGGACGTTTATTAGCGGAACGTTCTAATAATCCTCTTTTATAACCTTTCGCATAATAATAATAATAATACCTAATTTTGTGAAATGCCGAGTATTGACAGCATTTGTGATTACAGATTCAAAAATAATGGAGCCAGAACGTTTTTAAACCAATTCAGCATCTCTGGTTTTGTTATCGATCAAATATTTTCCTGGATTGCGGGCTGAGAAGGAATTTGAAATCGTGTTTCAAAAAGAGACTCATATTTTTTTTCCAGTTATATTAAAGAGCCACACTTTTTATTTGTATCATTATTTAACCAAATAAACTTTTGAATGGTATTAAAATAATGCTAAAACTAGCCGCCATTTAGTGCCTCTATTATTCTGTTACTGCTGATCGAAGCTTCAGACTTCTGTGACATATTGCGATGTGTAACCAAAACATTAAATCCACACCCAATACCATTTTAAAAACCCTAGGATGTGTCCTAATCAAATTCAGATAACCCATTCATAAGAGAAATTATAGACATATTAGTGCTCTTATTGCAAGTCATCTGATCTGAGACAATCTGCAGCTTCCTAATGTGGGACACTGAAAAATCTATGATAAAAGACCAAAAATCACATTGATACATGTAGAATAGTAAAATCTTATTTTATTTTAGATTCTCTCTTAAATATTAGTTAGTAATTCTCTTGGTTATGGATGGATGAAACATGGATAACTGAACATCATCAGACCGATAATACAATATTATCTAGTTCATTTTACTTAACAAACACAGCTTGAACAAACTTTAATTCATAAACAACTTTTAAAAATTTAAAAATTCGAAAATTCAAAAATTTAGTTTTCGTTAACTGTTAAAAATCTGCTTTATTCTAATATTGCATTACAAGACTAAAACCATGTAAATAACCATGTTTGTCCCACAAACCATGCCCCACCACACATTTTTGACTCATTTAAGTACTGTCCCACATTAGGCTGATCATGCTGTCCCGGATTTGGAAACCACATTTCCTAATGTGGGACACTAGGAAATTTGATAAAGATATAAAATATATAATTTATACACACAAAGTTACACTATTTTTTGATGGACAAACATTTCATAAGCATATTAGGCTAAAAAGTAGCAGGATTGCTTTGTTTAAAATGTATTTAACTCCTTAATATCAAATTTGTTAAAACTCTATGTCACTAACCTTCGGATGGTCTTCACACAAGGTGCCTCCTGTTTGATGATTCATGTATTTATGGGGGACCTACAAACAATAGACCTTAGGTGTCCCACATTAGGGTAATTCACCCTAGATAGATAGATAGATAGATAGATAGATAGATAGATAGATAGATAGATAGGTATGGGGTATGGGGTATGGGGATGGGTACCGAAACCTGGTGTTGTGCCGAATTCTGACCCCGCTAAATTATTGCAAAAAGAACCGATACGAATAGGCTACTGTTAAAGTACCAGATCGATAAGCAGTATCGGTAAGAGTAGTAAAACCTTAACGATACCCATCCCTAGACAGGTAGCCTATGCTATTGATTGTAGAGTTGCATCATTAACAGGATACTGTAGTTTCCTCATTTACCTCTTTCCTGGGGAATGAATGTGATGTCTGATGCAGATGTTCTGGCCAGCTGTGTGTTGTTGTCTGTCACAGTAGATCTTTCAGACATCTCAGACATCTGCAGCATGCATGACAATGTCTGCTGTCCACAATCAGAGCTTGCACACTGACAGAGATGCCAGAAATTGTCCCAGTAGGCTACAATAGACCTCTTAGAAAAATGCTCAAAAGCCCGGTGAAGGAAATATGAAACTTATTTCCAAATTTTTGGGGCATAGTTTACTACATATTGCTCATGTCTTGGTCTGTGTTTTTTTTTTTTTTTTTTGATAGACGACATTTAGAGGCAAAAAGCCACAAACAAAGCATGTGATGTAAATTATTGGGTTTGTTACTATGCAGTTACAATATAATGTGAAAGGTTTGGATGCACCTACTCAATAGATAGATAGATAGATAGATACTGTAGTAGATAGACAGACAGAAGTTTAGTTTGTTATGAAATTCATATGCACAATTTACATTTGCACATTTACATCCATGCGTTTTTTTGTTGTTGTTTTTTTCGTGTAGAAAGTGTACAGTAGTTTTTTTTTTTTTTTTTTTTTCTCTCAGTGGATGCATAAGATTTCCTTACAAAATAAAATAAAAATTACCATCACCGATTTTTATAATAATTTAACCTTAGACCTTTCTAATAATTTATAGTTATAGGCACCCTGCATGCTAACAGGTCCCCTGCAATTTTCTGTAAAATTCTTTTCTGTGTATTTAACACGTTACAAAGTCAAATTCTAGTTTCCGGCCAAACTGCCATACGCAGTCTACTTGCACCTAATGCGCAACTTGTGACTTCGGAAGTAGCGCAGTGCGTCATGGCGTATGTAAATATCAGCAGTATGTCACATTACGCGCATAAGTTGCGCTTAGACTTAAGTCGATTCCGTATGTTTGTTTGGCCAGAAGCTAGTTATTTTACTTTATAAAGTTTTAAATATGGATATTTTTCTTACACAAACTGATCACTTCGCTTTAGAAGGCCTTTATTAACCCCCCCGGAGCCGTGTGGAGTTCATTATGATGGATAGATGCACTTTTATTGACTTTAAAACAGAAACATTTTTAAAATGTGATTTTTTACCTATAGCCTTTTATTCAATTTAGTAGACTGAAAAGGTCCCGTAGAGTAAATTACATTGTATCACTCGAACCTGGGCGAAGCGTGTGCCAGTCACAGAGCCGGTCACAATTAACAAAGCTTATTGACGATTTAAAACGTTATCATCCAACATGATGGCATATAGGCTTTCCAACTAATGTAAATCTATTTTTATAGTATAGAAGTATAATAGTAGTAAGTTTATCTCTGTTACACGTCCCGCATTGTCCCGCAAAATCACATCTGCTGTCCTGCAACAGAGCAATAACCACCAGATGGTCACCCTAGTCAAATTGTGTGTCCTCCAGGGGTACGGTTCACCAAAAACCCTTCCAACCAAACGGTGACTCAGGGTAACATGGCTCGTCTGGGCTGTGCCTTTGAGGGTTTGAGTGAACCTGAGATCATCTGGATGAAGGATGGAGAGAAGATCTACAGCACTGATCAGATGTACATCACACTGGATGCACATCACTGGGAGACCTTCTACAGGTAGGACGGTGTGAACCTGGAACTGTGCCCTAGTCCTTGATGTTGTTCAGAACTGTTTTTGCCAGTGGTCAATAGATGTACATTAAAGGAAGGGTAGGCAATTGCAGACTGGCTAGCAATAGCAAGCTAGCTTTGAAAGCATGAGATCCCACCCTCCCCTCATAGCTTCTCCAAAGCCACGCCTCCTTCAAAACACATGAACACACACAGCCAGAGCAGAGTCTGCAAAGTGTCACTAGACAAGTCTCAAAGCACATAATATTACAATAATAATTAACGTGTACAACTTAAAGTGCTCTTACTTGTACCAGCGGACAGCTGCAGATTCATTTCGCCATTGATGTTGTTGACATAGAAACGCATCTGAGTTTGAGGGCATGAACAGCTCCAGGTAGAACATCATGGGTTGCCATCCTGTAATTTTGGTTACGAGATGGTGTGAACGCAGCATAAGCTCATTGTTTTGGTTCAGGAGGAACTGTTAAAGGCGGCTGCTGTTTGTGTGTGGCGCTCGATGGCTGTCTGTCTAGCATGAAACACGCTGATGACGTGTGATGTCTGCGCGAGCAGGGTAAGCAGAGGTATGGAAGTACATATGTTGACAGGCAGGTCAGACATCCTATCATTGCATTCGGTCCGAATTCGGTCATGATTGGACGAAATTTTTTTGGTCTTGTGTCTTCCACGGAAGATAAATGTGCGTTTTAATATTTAGACCACTTCTTATATTGATTGCTTTCAGGATGTGAAGAAAGTTTCAATCAGTAAAAAGTGTTTAAAAAAAAATTGCCTACCCTATCTTTAAAGGAGTGGCTGGAGCCATGTAGACACCAGAATATCATAGAGACTTGTGGGTAGACTATTTTGGTTTGGGCAAATAAACAAAAACAAAACATCTTTGCCTTTTACACTTTTTGTCTAAAATTGTCTTGACTGTGGCCTTGAGGTTGTGGCTCAGTGTCTCTATCACTATAATTTTTTATTATCACTGTGTGGGCGCAGAGCTAAAACACCAGAACAGTTGTTTGTGCTTTTTTTGTTGGATTTCACAACTCCAAAATCAGATGATGACATTCATTACTGTCTGTATGGTAAAAGACACCAAGGTCAATACACTTTATCAAGGAATTTTTTTATCAAGTCTAAAATATTTGTTACTGTAGCCAGTCTCTGACCTTCAGAGTTATACAAACAGAGTTAGTAAGTAAATTCTTGAGCACAATATGAAATTGGATGTGAATACTATGTTTTGTGAGCAAACAGTGTGCCAGGTTCTTATTTTTCGATTCCTGAACTTAACCAGGATAGTTTAGGATACACTACCATTCAAAAGTTTGGGAGCCATAAGATTTTATTTTATAAGAAAGTATACTTTTATTCAGCAGGAACACATTAAATTGATCAGAAGTGACAATAAAGACACTTACAATGTTACAATGTTACAATAAATGCTTCTTTTCAATGTTCTATTCATCGAAGAAAAACGAAAAAGTATTAAGGAGCTCAAAAATGTTAAGGAGCTCAATTGTTTTCACAACTGTTATTATTATTGTTAATTATTGATGATAAGAAATGTTTCTTGAGGAGCAAATCAGCATATTAGAATGATTTCTGAAGGATCATGCGACACTGAAGACTGGAATAATGATGCTGAAAATTCAGCTTTGATCACAGGAATAAATTACATTTTAGAATATGCTTAAATGGAAAACCTCAAACCTCAAACTTTTAAATTGTATTGTAGCTCAATCAGCTTCTAAAACTCCATTTCACATGAAGACCACAATAAATAAATACAGATAGGCCATATAAATCAAATGTATAAATCTAAAACTCACAAACAGTGTCATTTACATAGCAACCTTTGGAGATCATTTATAGCTTTCTGTTGAGCAGTCAGGTAAATGTCTCCCCTATAATGCAGATGTAATGCAGACATTAGTAATGTGAGCTTGCTTTACTGAATGCTGTGAAGGCTGATAATCTCTTGCACGTGTCGTGACACAGTCCAGTTGCCTAGATCTGTTTTAGGCCATTGTTAGACTAAACACAGTTTGGGTGGAAATTTGCTTTTGAAAGTGCTGCCTTGCTGTAAGATTAGGCTAAAGAGGATAACAAACGGTGGAGAGAGAAACTGGCTTAGTGAATTATATAGACATCACGTTTCCTCGCTGCATGCCATGCTGCCTGCATAATCTATAAATGACTAGTTTCACGAGGTGGGTGTCAGTTGTAAACAAATGTATACGTCATGCATTTCTTATATGTGAATGCAATTCATGCCTCTGTTTGCGCAACTGACCTTTGTCTACATAAATCTTAGCACTCTTAGACTGAATGGCTCTCTTCTAGTTGTAAAACTTTGAGACTGATGTGTCATTATTCTATGATCATTATTACACAAAGTTTTGAGATTTGCTACTTTTATTAGTCTCATGTCATGTCAAGTCAAATTGCATTTGTTTAAATAGCATTTTATTCAAATACAGATTGTATCAAAGCAGCATCACGGTAATAGACTGGAATTTAAGAGTAATAAGGTTTTTTAATTATGAAAGGAATACAATTTCAGCTTTAAAACAGCTCTAAGCTCAGTTTAGTTTAAAAAAAAACAATGTGAATGTTGCAAATATGTGAACATTTGCATTTGAGCTTGAGGCACATTTGTTGAGCAGTGTTAGGGAAAGTTATTTTTTAAAGTAATGCCTTACAATAGTGCGAAATATTGCACAAAAAAATCCCTAAATATTGAGTTATTCCCTAAAAAAGTAACTAAACTACTTAAAATAAAGTTACTTGTTTATGGAAAGTATTGTAATGCGTTACGTTACTTCTACATTACTTTTTTTAATGTTTCATCGTGTTTTCACAGCTCGCACAGCGCCTCTGCACTTACTCTCGATTTCTCTCAACGGGGACAGGAGAGCAATGATGGGAAAACATTACTTTTTTGAAAAAGTAACTCAGATATTTTGTTGTAAATTTAAAAGTTACGTGTTACTTTACTAGTTACTTGAAAAAAGCAATCATTACTTTTTCTCATGTTACTTGTAATGCGACCCCCAACAGTAAATGTTATTTTGGTTTCCATCAACATGAGAGTGTAAATGACACAATTTTCATTTGTGGTTGATTTAACCCTTTGAAGAGTGCCTAATCTGAGTGTTTCTTTGTCTTCAGTGTTAAATCCGTGCAGCAACAAGATGCCGGGAAGTACTGGTGTGAAGTTGAATATCACGGCATGATCATTTCCTCTGAGCCTGCTTGGATCACAGTAGAAGGTATTTTCTTCTTCTGAATCCTTCAAGTAGTGTATTTCTCAGATCATATCTTGGTCCTTTAATGCAAATATTACACTTTTTGCCTCTTACTGCTCATATTTTAGGTGTGCCTCATTTTGTGGAGGAACCAGAGGATGTAGCTACATTTGCAGGGGAGCCCTTCAACCTGACGTGTGCTGCATCAGGTCCTCCAGAACCTGTGGAGGTGTTGTGGTGGCTGGGAGACCAAAAGAAGGGTGATTTCATGCCCTCCCCCTCAGTTCTCTTTGTTAAAGGTGAGAGGAACCAAGGCCCTGTCCCAATACCCACACTTGCGGTCTTTGCATTCGACCACTTGTCTACTTACATGACATCTTTCTGGTATTTGGCCCAAGTGTTCAAGTGGGTGTGAACACAATTGTGTGTAGAACTTTTGATTAACCAATGGGACACACTTACAACATAGTGTTATTAAAATGCAAGTATTTAAGTTGTATACACATTTTGATTACTATCCACTTTAAGGGGGCTTTCACACTGGGCACGTTTAGTGTGGTCTGAGAGCGATTGTTCCCGATCCCCCCCGCAGCGTTGGTCTGGTTTCACTCTCATTAGATTCTGTAAAATCCTGGTGCATCTTACGTCATCACAAATGTGCTCTGTGCATGATAAAAAAAAAACAGAACGCGGGTCAATATATTGTGTTTTGTATTAATTTTATGCTATTATGCACAGCAGAGTGAACGACACTTGGGTTTGCTGTATGTGCTTCACATGAAGGCGGCTTTCTACAGCTTGCAAACAGACTCTTTTGAGGACAGTGGATTGTGAGCCATTCATTTGCTGCTCTGATTGAACTCATGAAAAATTAAATCCCCTACATGCACTTTGTTGTATTAGGGACGTTATCATCCCCTTACGAAAAAGAAGTTTATTCAAGTGTTCTATTAGTATACTTCTTTTAAACTAAAAATAATAAAGTATACTTTCAGTCTACTTTTTATATACTTCTCAGAAATATACTTCAAATTGCACTTAAGTATACTTGACTTATACTGACAGAAAAGTCTAAGTATATTTAGCCTATACTTGTTGATCGAGATATACTTAAAAGAATAATTAAGTATTCTAAGTATTCTTGGCTTGTACTTGTGTTTACTATTTTGATTGAGTAGCTTATTAAATACTTTTTTAAAAACATAATATTACACACCGTCTTATAAACTAACATGTTCAGATTTATATAGTAACAAACTTTTGGGTGGAATAGCTTAATATAGAGTAAATAAAATAAGCATGGAAAATAAGTTTATTCAAGTGTTCTATTATACTTCTTTTCAACTAAAAAGAAGAAAGCATACTTTCAGTCTACATTTTATATACTTCTCAAAAATATACTTAATTACACTTAAGTGTACTTGACTTATACTGAGAGAAAAGTCCAAGTATATTTGGCCTATACTTGTACTCAATCTTTTGATCGAGATATACTTAAAATTTTAATTATTCAAAGTATACTTGGCTTGTAGTTGTGTTAACTCTTTTGATTGAGTAGCCTATTAAATATACTTTTTTTTACATCGTTTTTCATATACAGTTTTATGAAACTTTGTTTGAAAATATTGATTAAAATATTGATATAAAACAGATATGTTTCTAATTCTGCATATCTGAATTTTTGTGTAGGCTAGTCCACTGGTAGTGTACATATTTACTTTAATTAAAGGGACACTCCACCCATTTGCACTAAGCTTTGCATTGTTAGAAACCCAGTCATACTATTGAATGGTCGTGCAACACTCTCTCATTTCCCCCTGAGACGGGAGAAATCCGTTATTTACCTCTTACACTTCCTCCCACAATGACGCAAAAATCGTCATTTTGCGTCATTGTCGGAGGAAGTGTAAGAGGGGGGGATTTCTGTTGAGACTACAAGCACTAGTTCCTCATCTCTCCAATCTTTCCCAGGGGCGGGACCCGCTCACGCTACAGACCTATTACAGATTACCTATTACCTATTATCCTCCATCTTGTTTGAAGCTAAGCTAACAGGCGCTGTGGAGACAGATGTAAAGTTATGACAATAGCGGAGGAGAGTACTCAATATGATATAGAAGAAGAGGATTTCGGAAGTCTGATGCTTGAATCAGGTGTTTGTGGCTACCTTTACAAGCCGCATTATAGCGAAGAGCAGCCGAGGCAGAAGACCTGCCTGCTGCGGACGAGGAGCCCGGACTGGCTCGAGTTAGGGCGGACTGGTGGCGCCGGTGATCTCACTATGCAATTACGAACACAGAGATAGAGTCCGTCTGCGGCAAAGAATTTCAACGATGACAATTTTGCCTGGACGAAATCTCTGAATCAGACGAGGACACGGGCGTTTGTGTTGTGAACTATCCTAGTTTCGCACCGCATATGTTCTGACTGAACATCCCGGTACCATGCAATAATTCACCTTTTCGAAAGAAATAAAAACGAGGAGTAATGCACTAATGAGTTCGCCAACTAACTAGACATTTTGTGTGAAGACAGACAATTTCAAGCTCTGGTGGTAGCTAACCTTGTAGACGGAAGAGTGATTTCTCTTATAGGCAGATATGCGCTGTTCTGGATTAGTGGGAGTGGCTTGCGGAGCTGTGCAATGTGGTGCATTGTGGGAGTTGTTGTCTTTCATACAAATGCGTCCTGAAGTTATTTTTTGTCTTTCCTCGGTCACGAAGGCACCAAATTCAAAATTTATTTTACATTTCGACTACATATATGACCCACTTTCAATAAAAAACAGTGTTCCTATGGGCGGAATGCCACTTTTCCCCACCATTGACTGAATTTTCCAGCTATCCATGTTTTCACTGTTATACGGTAGGGGGCGCTATGACACATCTTCTAGTACAGATTCTCCAGATCAAAACACAGGAGAAGAAGCTGAAACAAGTGATAGAAGATTGCTCACTCAAATGTAAAATAATGTGATATCAAACATTAAACAGCTTGTAAATCAAAACTGCTTAATGTTTCCAAATGAAATGAAGAGTAGGCCTAACCCATGAAGAGAAAACGACTGTGAAGCTTTGGAGGTGTTGGACTCGATCTACTCCACCTGTGTTTTGATCATCGTTCTGGATCTGATCAAGGCGTAGTCTTTGACAAAAATGTGATTTTCTCAACTATTTTGTTTAAAATGTTGCCTTTCTTTATGAAACTTACTGACATTCAAGTGTTGATAAAAAGGATGCATGAAGCTAATAAAATGCTTTTAAAATTAAAGTAGAGTTAAAGGTATTTTTCAAGTATAAAAAATAACATTTGAACATAGTAGTATAGGCCTACTGCAACTGCAAAAATTGTATATAAATAGTAAACTGTAAGTATAATGTTAAGTTCACTTAAAGAAAACTTGTAGAATAAAACTACTAAACTAGTAGTTTACTGAGAGTACACTAAAAGAGTAAAAATAATATATAAATGGTAAACTATAAGTATGATGTTAAGTTCACTTAAAGAAAACTTGTAGTATAAAACTACTAAACTAGTAGTTTACTGAGAGTATACTTCAAAGTTGCTACAAGTATTAAAATAGTAAACTACTAGTATACTCATAAGTTCACTTGCAGTACAAATGAGAATCATAATTATGAACTAGTTGTGCACTTAAAGTTTACTACTGTTACACTTATAGTACACTTAAACATATACTTTTATATACTTCAAGTGGGCCAATTTAGTCCCAAGCGGTATTAAAATAGTACACTTACAAGTTTACTACTAGTAAATATTGACATTAGTATACTTACTACATAAAGTATACTTAAAAATATACTTGAACATTACTCAAGTATACTTCATAAAATGAACTTGCATGCATGCGCAGGTTACTTTACTTCCTGAACAAATGTGCACCCAAGTGCGAGTTGCTTTCACAGCTTCCCAATGGTATTTGAGATTGGCATTGATTTTGGCATTGTGTTTGATTATAATATTCAGAATATGATGTAACACAAAAACAAGTATTTAATGTTTTGTCACACTACACTACTACCTGAGCTACTCTTACGCTACTGTAAATTTAGTTAAGTTAGTTACTCCCCAATACTCTATTAGATAACTCTCTATTAAATATTCCATGAACGTTTGTTTGCTCACAACAGCAAACAGTTATATATTAGTCACATTATGAAACATAATGTGAAACATCTAAGATTCCTATATCCTATATCAAATATATATCCTATATCCTATATTCCTATTCCTATATCAAATCTTCTGTGAGATGATATATTAGGCAGATAAAATGTAGAACTGAGTCGCTGTTGCTTTCAGTGGCTTGGATGACTTTGAAGATAGGGGAACTGTGTGATGTTTCCAGTGGGGCAAGTTTGTGCTTACATGTAAATAGTGTAAAATTGCATAGAGTTGTGAGAGATATTTAGCAACAGGGTGACTGTGGGTATTTTTGGTCTCATTTGAACTATCAAAGTGATTTGTTTTTCTCAAATCTTTACAGTTTTTTGATAGAATCAACAAAATATCTTTTTTAACGAAAATACATTTTGATATTTTAGAGGTGTCTGATACGTTGTTTAAATTTCTTATCATGTTCTTGTGGAGAAAAAGCCTCTTGTTACTGGATAATGCCAAGGCCAGTTTCCCGCCTTGCCTTTACATTTTGTAACTGGATCTCTTGTTCTGTGAGGGAATGCATTATAGTAATCAATGCTGCCTGTGTGGTAAAGCCCAGTAAAGTAAACTTTCCAATTTAACAGCCTATGCTTAGAAATCATTGAGTCATTAAGTCTGTGTCACGTGTTCCTATTATCAGCAACAGAAATGAGTTTGTGACTCACTCAGAGTTGAAAACAGTTTTTTTGCTCTGTCATCATATAAAACAATGTGACAGCTGTCATGTCCTTGTTCATGAGGCGAGATGAGACTGCGTCATGTACGTCATATATATATATATATATATATATATATATATATATATATACACACACAGTATAGATAATCATATTTTGTATATTTAAAATATATAAAATACTATTATATTTGTATTTTAAACTATGTTTATTTTAATTTTTTTCCCTTTAGATTGTAGGGTGAAATGTGACCCATGCATGTTCTTGACATGCTTAATGATATTTAATATGCATTTTTGCATAACTTATTTGCAGGTGAAGCACTGACCACAGCGATTTGTTTTTATTTGCTCAACCAGGTGTGAATGACAGTATAAAGTTTTACTGTGAGGCCAAGAACACTCGAGGCATCTCCGTGTCACGCACGGGCACAGTGCACATTAAAGGTGAGACATACCACAGTGTTTCTTACTTCCTACTCACACAACATTTATTGCTGTAATTCAGCATAATTGCATTCAAAATTCAAAAATATTTGTTGGTTTTTGTTTTGACCGTAATTCATCATAAACAGGCATCCATACAAATGCAACCACAAAAGGCTTGTAGAAAGAAGATAAATGTTGTTGTTATAATGTGTTTCTTTAAATGTGATTGTTATGTGCAGTCCGTCCTGATTCCCCCCGGGATGTCAAGGTACATCATGTGTCTGATCTTAATATAACCGTTACATGGAGTCCAGGTTTCACAGGGCACTCACAGCTTTCCACCTGCACTATACAGGTATGCTACTACATAGTGTTTGACATTATTGCATTCCTTTTTCTGTTCATTTCCTCGTGTTCTTCCTATGGCCGTACAGTCTTAGTGCTTGGTTGTTAAAGGAATAGTTCACCCCGAAATCATTTATTTTACCCTCTTGTCATTCCAAACCAGTATGACTTTTCACTTCCTGTGTAACACATGGCAGATGTTAGGAACAGGAAAAAATGTTTTACGTTGCTCACAAGTCGTATGGTCTACTTTTAACCAGACCCTCACTACATCTGGGCCAGTTGCATAAACTTAGTCACTATGTTAAGACTGTGTCTTAAGAACTAATTTGATCAACTAGAAATTAGTCGAGGTAATCAGTCTTGTTTTTCTGATTCAAATTAGACCGATCTACCTTTTTATGTACCTTTTTATATTAAGAAAATAATTAGATGACTAACTTTTAAGACTAGTCTAAGCAGTTCATGCAACCGGCCAGAAGAGCAAGTCACACTGCTCTCTTGAGAAAATATTCTGCATGTAAACAATTTTAGGAATCTCTTTAAAAAAGAGTTAGCAAATGTAGTTTCTATCTAAATTCTCAGGATTCAAATCTGTAAACTTAACAAAGATGAATATCTGCCTGTAATCCATTTCTAGGTGTCAAAGGGATCTGGAAAGAAGGTGAAACTTCCTGATCTGGATGTTGTGGTTCCTCCCTTCCAGCATGTGTTTGGGGGGCTCCACAGTTACTCAAATTACAGTGTGAGAATCCGGTGTGATAATGAGTTGGGCTCTTCCCCCTTCTCTCCCTGGGTGGACTTTCACACTCCAGAGGCAGGTATGTGAAACTTTAGATAAGGTAATGATGCTATGTATGCATGTGGTTTCTTTCTATTAGTCAAATTAACATAAATGGCTTTTTAGCTTGAACAGCGTTGCTGTTGATGAAATTACAGACATTTGCATTTGCATTCATGCATTTTGGCCAGACACTTCTATCCAAAGCAGCTTACATTGTATTCAAAGTAAACATTTGATTAGCTCTTGCATTCCCTAGGAATCGAACCCATGACCTTGGCATAGCTAGTTCCATGCTCTACTGTTTGAGTTTCAGAATGGTAAGGTTCCCACAGCCATGAAAAACCTGCAAATATCAGGGAATTTGATCAAAATGTTTTCTTAAGTTAAGTTATTCTAAATTGTTTCATTCTCTTTAATTATAAAAATATTTCTTTGAACATATTTCTTGTTCTTTATGAGTACAGTTTCTATAAAAATAAATTTCGGTGATGGCTGTAAGTTTCTTGATGTTCAAACACCCCATCCAGACTATAAGTAAACTATTTGAAGGCAGAGTCCCCTGAAATATGTGTCCACTGTTAGTTCCTAATTCATGTTAACGTTTAAAAATTAAGCCTATTTTTACGGGTATTTAAGGGACCATTGTGACATGACAATTAAAAAAGTATTTTTTATAAAAATTTTGGTTACACTTTATTTTGATAGACATTCTTCTAACTATAAGTAGTAGAATAAGTAATTCTAAGTAGTAAGTAACTTTGCAACTACATGCCAACTAAATCTTATTAGAATATTAGTAGACTGTTAGCTTAGGGTTCAGGTTAGTAGAATAAGTTGAAATGTACTTGCAAAGTTAATTATAGTCAGTAGAATGTCTGTTGGGGAGCATCAAAATAAAGTGTTAGCAGATATTAAGCTGACAGTCTACTAATACTCTAATGACTGCTAGTTGACATGTAATTGAAGCGTTACTTATAGTTAGTAGAATGACTAAAGTGGACTATCGGAATAAAGTGTTACCACTTTTTTTATTTTATTTTTTTTTACTTTTTTCATGTGAAATTTGATATGATCATCCCATACTATCTGCCTGTATGAAGAGTGTTGAGGTACACAAAAGAGAGGAAGGAAGGAAGGAAGGAAGGAGCTTTTGTAGAATCCAGATCCATCTCAAAAGAAGCTTGAAGTTCTCTACAACATGGTTGCTGCATACATTACTAAATGACTTGGTTTGGATCAGGGAGGGCTAATTAAAGATGACATTTAATTCCAAACTTAGTTTGTTGTGGTAGTTCAAAGTTCTGTGAAGGACAGTCATGAGCAACTAACGTTTTTAAAATTCCTTCGGAAATAAAACCGTTTGCCGTTCTAACCAAAGTTTTGGTGGTTTGGAAGTAAACAAACAGCCCAGAGAGTGGGTTCTGGCCAGATGCCTAGGGCAAGGGGGTTTGGAAGGGGAGGAGCTGATGGATGGGATTGAGGAGCAGAAGGGGTTTCTGAAGTTGTCCCTGTTTGCATGTTTGTAAACTGGTAGCACTGGCAGCAGTCCAGTAGATTCCAGGCTGAGTGGTACAATGCACCATTGTGCGTGTCCCCAATCCATATCAATGCACTGCTGCCACATACAGAGTCCAATATTCTGCCACCTACTGGCCAGGCAGTCATTGGAACTATTTTAAATGGATTTGGTTTACTTGCGCTTTGTTTTATTTTTAATTTTTATCCACTATAAATAAGAGTGTATTACACTCCTCCACTTAAAATCCATTCCACAGATTCCAGAGGTTGTTTCTCCTCCAAATCAGTGGAAAAAATGTGAACAAATTCCATCTGGGCTGTGACATCATTTATTGTCGTGCAGAGGCGCTTGACACATACTTTTGTCTGTACACTGGCAATTGCTCCCTTTTTTACTGTTTTCATATCTTTCATACACAGCACCATCAGCAGCTCCAAAGAACTTTACCTTTGAACTCAGCGAGCAGCAGCTCACTCTGTCCTGGGCGGCACTGGAACAGGAGGAGCTTTGTGGAAGGTTACTGGCATATAAAGTGCAGTGGAAACAGGGAGGAGAGAATCAGGTACATCATTATAAAGGAAGACACACTTACAGTGGGAATTTCGCAACACTGACACTGTTATTGACCTGAACTGATTCAACACTGATATATTGTTTCCAGACTGATGAATTTTGGAACATTTCACACCAAGAACAATAATGTTCAGTTTATTATAAGTTATATATATATTATATATATAAGTTATAATATATAATAAGTTAGATATATTATAGTTTTGTCGTCTGCCACTTTAAATACTCAAGCTTTTTAACAGTATGCTTCTCCTGTGTCGTTATCTGTGTCGAACTAACCCTTTAACCTTTATGCATATCCTTTATGATTTCTGTCTCTATAGGATCCCTTACTGTTTAAGGACAACATTGCCCGTCTCTCGGGTGCAGGGCGATTCTTTAACGCCACCTTCCAGGTTGCTGCGTGCACAAACGCAGGATGTGGCCCATGGAGTCAGCCTGTTCTTGTGATGCCTGTGTCAGGTTTGTCCACTCTAATTGTCTCCCCTCCTGCCTCTTTGAAATCAGGATTTCTGCAGTCACTGCAGCTTTTTTTGTGACAGCATTTTCTCATAATGCAGCGCTCTAATAGCCTGTGTGTGTTAATTCACTGCTCATTATGCAGGAATGGCGTTGTGTCAGGCACTTTTGAGCAGAAGTGGTGATTAACACTCTCGTTGTGTCCTTTCAGCCACGCAGGCTCAGACCCAGAGGGGCCACATATGGGTGGGGCTTCTTTTTGGCCTTCTTGTGGCCACCATGGTGGGACTCCTGTTGATTGTAATGGTACGCAACAGAGGCAAAGAGACCCAGTTTGGGTATGTGTTTACTTATGTTTTTACATTATTACACCCTATTTGCTGCCCAAACCACACATTTTGTCTGAACTAGGACTGAAATCTGGTCTCTTAGACTGTGATCTGTCCTTTCACAGTCAAGTTTGGATCAACTATGCTCAAAATCAATGATGACTGGTCATACAGTTTGTAGTCGAAGAACTTGGTCCATTTTTCCAGTTCCATTTATGATGTAGTTTGTGTGTTTTGCTTTTGTTGGGCAGTTTGGGTTTAGATGCATTTCCAAAATGTCTTTTAAAACAGTGAAATTTGAGTCATTTTGTCACATTTGGGCTTGTTTTCAGGTCTGCATTCGCAGCTCCAGGAACAGAAGTACCAGTTTCCTTTACAGCTGCCAGGTCCTTCAACAGGCAGTTCCCTGAGCTCCCCGAAACCACATGTAAGTGCACGCATGACTGCACCATCATTGACATGATCCTACAGTACTTGTTTTTCAGGAAATGATGAATTTTGACTCTGTATCCATCTAGTGGACAGTCTAGGAATCAGCAGTGATTTGATGGCCAAGTTACAGGATGTTCTCATCTCTGAAAGGCTCTTAACTCTGGGACGAATGCTTGGAAAAGGTACATTGTGACCCGGATGCTCATTTTAATCTCTTTTTGTTGGGACGAGACCTAAAGTGATCTACTTTGTGTACCAGTGATCTAAATGATTGAAATAATATATGCTGTCTTAAACCTCACAGTGCATGTCCTTTATGATACTTTTTTGCATCTCAGAAGAATAAAATTCCTAAAGTCCCCCTGTATTCAATTATTTTAATCATTAAAACTCATCTTTGATCACCAAAATGACATTATTTTAAAGGTTTTTTTTTTTCTTGAAAAAAATGTCTTCCTGCCTTAAAATAGCTTGAGTGTAACTCTACACCCTTGCCTCATTTAGTGTATGTGGTTCTATGAATATGCAAATTAGCCCTGCCTCCACTCACTCACACCAGCTCAGAGATCCACTCATTGACGATCACACATTGACCTGATTGTTTACAAGGTAGTTTGTGACGTCAGAAACACCAGCGATTTCAAACTGTGTTTTTGAGACTGTCTTTGGTTCACAGTTTTAAGGAGAAAATACTCAGCAATGGTGTTGACCTATGAATTTGCACATGGTTTGTCTTATAGCATATTAAAAGCACCAAATAGACACAGGGGGACTTAGTATAATTTATTATACTAACACAGTACACAGGGGTCACAGTTTTTACCTTTAAAAACTATGTTCATTGCTGTTAAAATAATAATATTGTTTTCTAGGTGAGTTTGGCTCTGTGAGAGAAGCTTTTCTCAAATCGGAGAATAACTCTGGGCAGAAGGTTGCTGTGAAAGTCCTAAAAAGTAAGTGTACATCTAAAATGATTAGTTCAATGAACAGTTGGATGCCTGTGGACCATGGTATTGGTGTTGACATTATTTCTGTGCATTCATGCATCTCTCTCCGTGCTCTTACAGCTGACATTAACTCATCCAGTGACATTGAGCAATGTCTGAAAGAGGCTGCCTATATGAAAGACTTCCATCATCCCAATGTCATTCCGCTTGTTGGTTAGTGGACACATTTTCCTTGCTAGGCCTTTGGCTCAGAATCTATTTCTGTTATGAAAATTAACCATGGTTTTACTACAAATAAAACCAAAAAAACATGGTTACTATAGTTAAACCATGGTATCCACAAATTAACCATGGTTTTGCTACACTAACCATAGTTTAACCATGGCATTTGTAGTAAAACTGGTTATACAGTGGTTACTACACTTTTACCACAATAAAACCATGGTTAATTTTCGTAAGGGATATGGGGCAAATTCACATCAAGGCTTATCACTGAAGTGAAGTCAATGCAGTTCCTTTCCATTTTGACGTGGATATTATCAAGCAGGACCCACTAGAAGATGTTACTTCAACATGGTTGTGCATTTGCTCCCACAGGTGTGAGTTTGCACAGGAGAGCCCAGCAGCGGTTACCTGTTCCTATGGTGATCCTGCCCTTTATGAAACATGGAGATCTCCACACATTTCTTCTCATGTCACGCCTCGGAGATGAACCATTTGTACGTTTTTCCTCGCGCACACACACACACAGCAACTGTACATCAGATTTATTGGGTCCATTCCTCCATGTAAATGTTTGTTGATGTCTCTTGTTTTTTGTAGACCCTCTCTCAGCAGATTCTTATCCAGTTCATGCTGGATATTGCTCGAGGGATGGAGTATCTGAGCAACAAAAACATCATCCATAGGGATTTGGCTGCTCGCAACTGCATGTGAGTTCAGATCTGTGTTAAAGGAACATGATTTACTGATCATATTTAATGGGCATGTAAACTATCCAAATGATTAGTAACCTTTTATGTTCCCCTCAAATGAATCTTTCATTTTAGGTTGAATGAAAATATGAGCGTGTGTGTAGCAGATTTTGGTCTCTCAAAGAAAATCTACAGCGGCGACTACTATAGACAAGGGTCTGTCTCTAAGTTGCCTGTGAAGTGGATCGCTTTGGAAAGCCTGGCAGACAATGTCTACACAACACAGAGTGATGTGGTAATGAACACTATTTGTCTCATACATTATTTCTTTAATATTACTAGGTGAGATGATGTACTGTAAGGAATGGATAATGTACAATTATCTTATCATTACTGCAGAATAAACCCTGATAGGGTGAGCCAGACCCCAATGGGAAGCAACATGGTTATTTACTTAATAAATACGTGACATATTGATTTAAATGGAAATAATTTTATTATGAGAGACGGACAAGACCACATTGTTAAATGAGAGATAAAAAACTAGCACAGATATGTAGAAACAACCAGTTTCTTGGAATCAGGACAGTTAGTTATGCAGTTTAGTGGTCATTATATACAAATATTTGACCACAAAAGGATCAAACAGAATCTAGTAACCCAGAGAGTCATGTAATAATGTACTACATTAAAATCGCACAATTTCTAAAAACAGAAATGCTTATAATTTATTTACTGGGTTTACCACATAGCCCTTCACTGTTACGGTTCCTGGTACTGATTGTGTTTTTTTTTTTTTAGTGGGCATTTGGTGTGACCATGTGGGAGATCATGACCAAAGGTCAAACACCTTACCCAGGGGTGGAGAACTCAGAAATCTACGAGTATCTTATCAAAGGAGAAAGACTCAAGCAGCCTCCAGATTGCCCTGGTGACATGTAAGTTTTAATTGTTGTATTGTTTTTTAATATATAATATACAATTTCTTAAATACATTCATTTGGAAAAAAGGCATCTATTTGATCAAAGTCTGCATTTATTTGATACAGAAAATACAGTAAATATAGAAAAGACGGTAATTATGAAATACTGTTATAATTTGAAAACTTTTATATTTTAATACAGTACTGTCAAAAAATATGCTTTTGAAAAAAGTCTCTTCTGCTCACCAAGGCTGCATTTATTTATCCAATAATACAGTAAAAACAGTAATATTGCAAAATATTATTACAAATGTTCTATTTTATTCCTGTGATTCTAAAGCTGAATTTTCAGCATCATTACTCCAGTCTTCAGTGTCACATGATCCTTCAGAAATCATTCTGTTATGCTTATTTGCTGCTCAGGTAACATTTCTTCCTATTAAAAATGTTAAGCAGTAAAATGTTATTATCAATGTTGGAAACCGTTATGCTGCCTAATATTTTTTGTGGAAATGGTGATGCCTTTTTTCAGGATGTTTTGATAAATAGAAAGTTAAATGAACAGCATTTATTTGCATTTATTTGTTACATTTACTAAAGCATTTATTAAATAGAAATCTTTTATAACATTATAAAAATCCATTTATTTTCTATTTTTAATCATACCACTAATGTTTGAGGGGTATCATTGTTTCCACAAAAATGTTAAGCAGAAAAAACTGATTTCAACATTAATAAAAATAATAATATGTTTCTTGAGCTGCAAATCAGCATATTAGACTGATTTCTGAAGGATCATGTGAAACTGAAGACTGGAGTAATGATGCTGAAAATTCAGCTTTGCATCACAGGAATAAATTACATTTTTAAATGTATTAAAATAGAAAAAAAAAATGGACAGCTACTGTAATTGTAAAGCTGAATTTTCTGCATCATTACTCCAGTCTTCAGTGTCACATGATCCTTCAGAAAGCATTCTAATATGCTAACTTGGTGCGTAAGCAACATTTCTTATTACTATCAATGATGACAACGAAAATATTTTTGCTGCTTAATATTGTTTGTGAAAAACCGTAATACATTTCTGTCAAGATTCTTTGATGATAATAATAGAAAGTTCAAAAGAGCAGCATTTATTTGAAATAAAAATATTTTGTAATGTAAATGTCTTTACTGTCAGTTTTTATCTATTTAATGCATCCATGCTGAATAAAAAAAAAAATGTATATATATATATATATATATATGTATATATATATATATATATATATATATATATATATATATATATATATATATATATATTTATATTTATATTTATTTGTATCTTACTGACCACAAAAGTTTGAACAGTAGTGCATTTGATACTAAAGTTGCAGAACTCTCATTTGATTGCCAATTTTAGAGATTCATTCTGCTATTTTCCGTATTTTCTCACTTCCAGTTATGAAATCATGCACAGCTGTTGGTCTCCTGTCCCAAAGTGCCGTCCTAGTTTCCAACACCTCATTGACCAGTT